>NW_020456276.1:1723286-1726262 GCF_003342845.1 Nothoprocta perdicaria | reverse complement strand
GGCTTTAATACCTGCCGAGGCTGGCGGCGGGTGCCGGGGGGGCGGCGGGCGCCGCAGGGGGTGCACGGGGCGCCCCGCTCCCCTCGGGATGCAGTTGCACCCGGAGGTGCGCGGCAGCGGGAGAGGCACCGGCAGCCCCGACACCGCGGCGAGCGCAGGAGCGGGGAGGAATCCTTCAGATTTTGCTCAGGGAATGTAACGCTTTTTTTTTTTTTTTTTTTTTTTTTTAATTGCAGTCATCTGCAGCTCCTTAGCAATGTATTATTGATGCTTGTTATTCAAATAAAACAGTTTCTCTCTGCTTCCCGTGGACACAGTTGGAGATATATATATATGTGTGTGTATTTCTTTTTTTTCTTCCTTTCTGCCTCTTTCTTCCTTTCTTTCCTCTCTGTTTGGCCTTTCCCAGGCTGTTTTCTCAAGCAGTGCAGGGTGGGAGGCTGTGGCACCAGCCGAACACCAGCAAAGGGTATCTTTTAATTGCATTGTCCATTCCTGTTCCCATTCGCATTCCTCGGGCGCTTCCCGCTCCCGCCGGAGCAGCCCTGGGCTTCCACTGCTCCTGTGTCTCCTCATGCCGAGCCCAAKGGGGTTGGCATCGCAGAGGAGAAATGTGCATTTGGGCGGAAAATCCGCTTTTGGAGGGGACTCCATGATCCCGCGCGGCTCCAGCATGGAGCATCCCGCTCCAGGATGTCCTGCAGCTCCTGCAAACATTGGGATTTTAACACTAGGCGCCAATACACTGGGAGCCTAAGGTGGCTTCGGCTCCGAATGGGGAACATTTCGGGGTTGGGGGGAAGAGGGACCAGGGGCTCCCTGGATCAGCGGGTCCCGTTGCCACCTTGGAGGCCGCTTGGCCACCAATTCTTTAGGTGGGCGAAYGATTTTGTCCCCTGATTGCATCCCTAAAGCAAAACGGGGGCCTGATTCCTGCCATTTTGCACATTCTTTTTCCAGCCCCCTGCAATGAAGTAGCTGCCTAATTAGAAATCAAGAGGGCTGTTAAAGGAATCGGTAGCGGAACAGGCCCAGGGGAGGGTTATTTAGCAAGGTGGCTCTGGGGTTGCAAAGTGATGGGAGCAAGAAGGGCAAATCCCAAATGGGCCCAGCAGGACGAAAGGTGGAATCTCTTTCCCCTGGGATGCCCCAAAACCAGCAAAAATGGGAAAGGGAAGCAGAAGCAGAAGCAGAAAAAAAAAACAAGTGCTGCTAAGCAAAAGGCTGCTCAACCCGCCCCAGGGCAGGATTTGCACTTTCTGCGAGGCGCTCTTCCTTAAATGTAAAATGGAAGGAGCTTCTGGTCTGAATGTTTATGGTTCTTCTCCATGCCATGGAAATGCAACAGGGCTSCAAGCTGGGAAGCTCCAGGGCTGCAATTGCCGCCGCTCCTGGGGCAGCTCGTGGCGCACGGCGCACCCGGGGCCACAAATCCATCCGCGTCCCAGCTGGAGCCCGAGGGTGCTGCAAATTCTCGGCATTGCTGCGAATGCAAATTGCCCTCTGCTCCCGACAGGTCCCCCGAAGYGGGAGGCCTGGTTTCCTTTCCCGAGTCCAAATCCAGATGGTCAGAGATTCCTTCCAAGCTCGGAAATGCAGCTAGAAAAGGCGATTAGGCCTCAATACCCTTTTGCATCGCRGAGCACTGGAAGCGCCGCCTCAAACCTCCATGTATTTTCAAGGCCTTTTTGGGCCATCAGGACAAAACAGGGGCACAACAAGGTCCCTCTTATTTTGGGGTAGCAAGATGCTGCCTAAAACCAGCGCGTTTGTGCCCGTTTTTGTCTTTGCWGCAGACAAGCACCAGTGCCACGGTAGGGCTTTGCACCACCAAGGCCCGGGCAAAAACTCACCCCGCTGAAAGCCAAACGGCCCCATTTTCAGCACGTTTCAATCAGCAGCTCCATGACCCTGTGGGCAAATCCCTGCGGAGAGGCTCCGCATGAAGATCTCTCCGCGATGCAATCCATGCAGGAATGCAAAGGAGAGCTGCAGGTCCTGGGGGAGGGAGGCGAAAACGAAGCGCTGCAAACGCAGCCCGGGGCTTGCGCACGCACACGTTACACTGGTTTAACTTGCACCTGGTTGCAAGCCCGAACGCGGGGATATAAACAGGATTAGGGCTGGTCCGGGGGTGCCGCCGCCCGTGCGCTGCCGCCGCGGCCGTGCGGCGTTGCAGCTCGGCGGGACCGCGGCGCTTCACGTGCTCCGGACGCGCCGAGCCGAGCGCTTCCCTCCTTTCCCTCCCACTTGCACAGGAGCGTGGGGGTGGCCAGATCCGTGCAGGAGATACGTGCGCTCCCACCCTCCGCACGCACAGAGCGCGCGCAGCCCCCTGCAACGAGGCCCGAAGGCTCTGCCTGGTGTTTTGCAGGATCCGAGACACCCCTCGTGGCACCAACAAAGGCCGGTGCCCACGAGGAGGCCCCCACGGCTCGGCCATGTCGGGGGGGGGGTGCATGCACCGTGCTGGGGGTCAAGGGGACCCCTGCAATGACCCACTGCAAGGGGTGCAGGGTGCTTGGGGGTGCCTGCCCTGCATTAGCAGCACAGGGAGGTGCTTGCACAGCTCCTGTAGCATTTTGGGGGTGCACGYCCTGCATTGCCCGGGGGGGTTACACCACTTGTGTTGCATGCACCCCACTTGCTGGGGGGGGGGTGCRGCATGTGGCAGTGCGTGCCTTGCATTGCCCGGGGGGTCACAGTGTTGGGCCTGCATGCACCCCGCTTTCTAGGGGGACCTGTAGCATTTTTTGGGGGGTGSGGCTGCCCTGCATTACCTTGTTGGGGGTTGGGTGAAGGGCTGCACCCCGCCCCATGCGGCGCTTCCCCCTTAACGGGCGGCGGGGCGGGCCGCCCCCTCGAGCCGCCCCGCCCGGGGGCGGGGAGCGCGGCCCGGCCCGGCGCGGGTTGCCATGACAGGCAGTTTCTCCTGTTAGCGCCCGAGCTGCCGCCGCCCTCCTCCTCCTCTTCTTC
>NW_020456276.1:1719764-1722309 GCF_003342845.1 Nothoprocta perdicaria | reverse complement strand
GGGGGGGGGGGTCCCGGAGACCTAGGGGGGACCTATTGTGTCCCGAGCAGGGACAATAGGTCATTGTCCTCCTCTTATCTGCGCCTGGGTGGGGGTTTGGGCTGCAAACCTGGGACCGCCCGACCCAGCCCYGCAGCCTCTTCCTGCCCTCGGGGCGATGCCGGGGCCGGGGGGGCGGCACCGGGGTGCTTGGGGTGCCCGGGGTGCTCGGAGTGCCCGGCCCCGGGCGCTGCCCTCAATCTCTCGCCTCCTTGAGCAAACCCAGATGCACCTGAATTATTCAGCGCCCCCGCGCTCCTCCCGTGCCCCGGGGAGCCCCCTCTGCYCCGCACCCACCCTCCGCCGGCTCCTCCTGGATAAGGAGAGCAGCCTGGGAATGAATGGGAAGAGCCGGAGGCCTCCGCAAAGCTCCTGCCCGCAGCCGCCTCCGAGCCGTGCTTGGATTCGAGGCTCTTATTTCTTTTTTATTTTCCATCCCTGCCCAGCGCACGGTGCAGTCGCATCAGTGCGTGATGGAGGCAATGCCCATGCTGGCCGGGCGTTTTCCATAGGGAACTTCCATAGGGAGCCGAGCGTGCTCTGCAGAGCTCAGTGTCACCCGCGGGTGCAGCTTCCTCGGGCCAGGGCCACCCTGCGGTGCCCGGGGCGCTTCCTGGGAGCAGCCTCCTTGCAGGCCCGCGTGCCGGGAGCWCTGGGCGGAGCCGGCTCTTTTCCGCCTGGAAAGGTGCTTCCCAACCCTGGGGAGTGGTGYGAGCACTGCAGGTAGTGATAGCAGAGGGCAAAGTGTGGGATTTTCCTGCAKGGTTTTATTGGGATTGAGGCTCTCGCCGCCGCGCAGGTGCCGGGAGCGGGTTCCCACCGGCATTCCCGGGAGTGGAGGGGTGAGGAAGCGGAGGCTCCGCTCTTGCCACTCGCAGCAAAGCAGCAGGGTGGAGCCACCCGGAGGTTCCCCCTTGGCTCCGGGTGAGCAGAGCCCGTTGGAGCCCGGCGGCTCCCCTGGATCGAGGAAAGGAGCCGAGTCGGGCAGCGCCTGCGGTGCAGGGAAATTCCTGCCGCAGCGGCACCGCGGGCCTGTCCCCTGCTCCAGCGCCCGCTCCCAGCAAAGCCCCGGGAAGGGCTGGAGGCTCCAGCGTCTCCCTCGCCTGACGTCCCTTCCTAGCAGGGGAGACTGCCCGGTGCTGCTGGCAAATCCATGCTGTGCTCCGGGRGAAAGCCTGGGATAAACCTGTGGCTGACTCATTCCTGAGGGCCCCGGTGTCCTGGATATGGGGCAGGYGGCTCTTGGCAGCGGGATGGGATGTGGCAGCAGCACCGGGGATCGAGGCAGCCGCTGCAGTGCTGCTGCCTTCCCGGCCTTCTGGTTTTCTCCCCGGCTTGTCCTTGGAGATTTTGGGGAATGGGGCCTGCTTGGGACCAGGTGCTGGCTGTGCCCTAAGGGCTGCGGGTCCTTCCTGGCTGCCTGGAGGGCTCTGGATCTTCCTCATCTTCCTGCCTGCAAAGTGTCCCGCGATGGGGAGGCGCCGCTGGGAGCACAGGAGGCAGCGGGATGCTCGGCCATCCCGGAGCTCCGGCACAGGCACCCGGATTTGAGCCGGCGTTTTAGCCCGTGGGTCTGGCTGGCCACGGGAGCCCCGTTCCCTCCTGGCTGTGCTAATGAAACACCCGCCTTTGATGTTTAATGAGCCGCTTTGGTCTCTAATGTGGAGGGATAGCGGGGTTTCCGGAGGGATAGCGGGGTTCCAGAGGGATAACGGGGTTTCCGTGGACTTCTCAGCCTGCTCCTCTCTTTGCTCACTGCAGACAGGCGGGGAGGGGGATAAAAAAGCCAGAGGGGATGGAAAAAGGGAGGAGAGGCTGGAGCGGCGTGACAAGCTGCTCTGTGCCGCTCCGAAGCCCATGGAGCGGSCGGGATCCTCCGGGAGTGACGGTGGAGCTGGAAGTGCCGGCGAGCGGGGCCCTGCGTTTCCCGCTGCCAAACCCGCCGGCTCCGCGGCCCTACCCGGAAGAGTTTGTCCGGCCTGGGGAAGCCGGRGAGGAAGGAATCCGATCCCTCCTTCCCGCGGCGCCGGCGGGAGCCGCGTCCCGCTGCCGGGAGGCTCCGTGCGGCCGATCCCGCGCCGCCACCAGCTCCGCTTTGCTTCCGACGCGGAAAGGTCAGTCCTGCCCGGAGCGCCGGGGGCCGGGAGACCTGGGAAGCAGCCGGGATCCGCTGCCAGGCGTCCCGGCTACAGGCGCCGCGCGGGGGCTCATGCCAGCATCCTCCTCCTCCTCCTCGCTGGGCGGAGGAAGGCTAATTCCAGGCAGGAATTGCGTGGCCCTGCCAGGGAGGGTGAATCCCGCCGTGGGACGGGTGCCCCGCGTTTGGGCGGCGATGGGAAGGGCTGAGCCCCGACACGGTCACTTCAGCGATGATCTGGCCTTGGGAAGCGCGACTTCCCAAGGACTAAAAAGCCTCCCAGGACTAAAAGCTCCGCTTGGAAAAGCCGCCGTTGGCAGGGCCGGGAGGGCTAAAAATAAGCGGGCGGCCGGCGGGGCGGCGCGCGGC
>NW_020456276.1:1715674-1719650 GCF_003342845.1 Nothoprocta perdicaria | reverse complement strand
GCCCCCCAGGGCCACGGGGGGTCCCGCGGCGGCGCTCGGGGCCGCGGCGCCCGCCGGGCCTCCCGGCGACCTTTGCTCTTTGCGCGGCGGCCCCAGCGATCGGATTTGCAGGGCCGGGCTCGGATTGCGGGCAGAAGGTGTCTGGTTTTAGGCAGGGTTTCCGCAGATGCTAATTAAGGAGCCTGCGGCGGCCGCGGGAGCTTTACTGTCCCTTCTCCTCCCCCTGCCCGGCAGCGGGGGCTGCGGCTCACAAGTGGCAACGCGCGGGGTCACTTTTTTCCTCCCTTTTCCCACTTTTTTTTCCCCTCCTTGCAATTCTCAGCTTAGCATGGTCCGCATTAGAGGGGAGCCGGAGCAGCCTCCGTGATAACTGGGAGCAGCTTGGGAGCATCCGGACTAGGATGGGGGTCCCGCTCCTGCACAAGTGGCACTTAGGGATGTTCCCTGCATGCGGAACAGTGACCAGCAAGTCACGGAGGGGCCCTGGGTCCCACCACGTGGGTCCCACCACGTGGGTGCATTGGGTTGTGCAGGACGAGGGTGGCACGTGGCAGCCGCCCGGCTGCAAAACGCCAGGAAAACGGTGGCGGTGCCAGCGTGGAGTGTTTGGGAATGCTGGCGGCGAAGCCTTAGCCTGGGGGTAGAGAGGGAAGCGGAGGTGAATCAGCCAAGAGCTGGGATCGTAAACTTGGCTTCGCCATGGAAAATCCCGAGGCCTGGCCGATCCCGCCCGGCTCCTGCCCGTGAGTCACTCGGGAAAGTGGCGGCACCAAAACTTTCCCTGGGAAGGAGCCCAGGCCGCGGTGCCGGCAGCTGCCCGGCCACGTGTCCCTCGGTGCCCGCGGCCACCGCAGGGACCCTTCCCGTAAGCGGAAACACCCGCGTCCCGGGTCGCGCCGCCGCAGAGCCGARCGCCCCGGCCTGCCTTTTCCAGTGTCGCTTGGTTATTTTTAGGCATCCCAGTTAAGCTCGCCTAAACGACAGCTTTGGGGTTTTTATTTGGGGGAGGTTGGTGGTTGTCCGAGCGATGCCTTGCGYTCGGTGCTCATCCCAAAGGGGCTGTGCCAGAGCCAAGGGGAGGGCGAAGGTGCCCCCTGTCCTCAGTGTCCCCTTGCAGAGCTGTGGGGCATTTGTGCGTTGGGGTGCCCCGGATCCACAGGAGGGAAGGAAGGAGGGAGCAACCAGGGCTGTGCCCTCGGCTGCAGCAGTTGGCATCTCCTTGTTTTTTTTCCCTTTCCCGGTGGCATCCATAGGGCATCCTTATGTTTCCTCAGCCTCCCGCAGCCAAGCGCGAAGGAACTGGGCTGTGGGGAGGCTGGAGCTGTTCCCAGCACCCTGAGAACAGGATTGTGCCCGTGAGGCAGCGTGAAAAGCTCAGCGCCGGGTTATGGAGCGGCCGGGAGGGAGGAAAAGCGGGAATCCCGTCCATGCAGAACACCACGTGGGTTTTACGTGTCGCTGGCTGGCGCAGCGGGTGAAGGCAGGGAGCGAGCGCTTATCCCATCCGGATCACCCCCCTGCACGCGCGGCACCGCGAGGCCCCTAACCCGCCTTGCTGCCCTAATCTCCTGCCGTATCGCTTCCAAAGCTGCTCTTATCCCCGATTAGCGCCGCCGCTTAGATACCCACCTGGAGCAGAGCCCGCGCGGGAGTTGCACGTGGCAAAGGAGCCTCCGGACCTACAAAGCAGGTAGTGTCCCCGTGGGGTCCCCTCGGGCGAGCCGGTGCCGCGCGGGGAGGGCAGCGCTYGCCGCGTGCCTTGGGGAGCGTCGCCGGTGGCTTCGGGACGTGCTTGGGACGAGCGACATTGGGGCCCTCCTGGCTTGTCCAAGGGCCCTTGTGCGYGGGGACGAGCCCTGGGGCGGCCTTTGGGGCGCAGCGGGAGGCGGCGGGGCCGGGGCGGCGCCGGGATGCGCTGGGAAGCGCGCGGAGACGCGGCCGCCCTCGCTCCGGCGCGGGCACGGAGGCTCCGCGGGGACCGGCCCCTGGAATTGAAGCGCCTTAGCGGTTCGAAGGGGCGTCGGCGCCGCGTCTTCCCGGGGGACCCGCTCCCTCTGGAAGGTGCTGGGGAGCCGCGCGCTACCTGCGGCTGGCGCTCGTGGGAGGTGGCACCGCAGCTTTCACGCTCGAGTATTGAATTTTTTTACCTTTATTTTCCTCCCTTGATGCATTTCCTCCCCATTCTGCCCTGCGTCCCAGGCCAGAGAAGGGGCTTTTCCATGCAAGAGGATGCCCTGGTGCCGGAGGAGCCGGGTGCCTGCTCTGGAGCAGCCGGATCCAGCCGGGCGCTGTGCCAGTGGGCGCCTCCCCTTGCCGGAGTTCTCCTTCCCCCGGCCCCATTCCCACCTGAGTGCACATGTGGTTTTATTGTTGTTGTCATTTTTTTTAACGGATTCCTTGCTGTTTGCTGCAATAAGTCATTCTCCAGCCGCAGGATGCGCGGGGTGGTGGAAAGCAGCTCGCCCGGGATCCTGGGAACACGGCAGCACGGAGCGGGTCCGGGGGCGTCCRGGCGCTCCTGCCGTGCCTCGGATTATCCCAACAACTGGCTCCGATTAGCTGCACGTCCCCCTGGCCCTCCCTGTGCTCCGTGGCCCATCTGGCTCCCTCTGCTTGCTCCTTGGCCCGTATTTTCCAGGCTCTGATTTGCCTCTTCTGCGAAGCTGCCGCTCTGCCCAGATTTGATCTCCCGATGATATCACAGGCGTTTGCTCTGCAAGGGTCTAATTTGGTGCCCGGGATGCAGCCTTTCTTCCTTCGTATAAATATTGCCTTTCGCTCTCCTGCGTCGCTCCCGCTCTCCCTCCCTCCCTTTAATTAGCCTTCTTACTGCATGGAACAGTTTGCAGTTATATATGGAAAACAGCCTACACTTTCCCAGGAGCGGGGCATGTCGGGAAGGGAAGCGGCGAGCAGCCGGCTCGCTCTCCCTGGGAGCGCGTGTGTTTTTCCTATTGCAGACACACTTTTCCCGTCTTTTATTCCTTAACCCTTTGGGGAAGGGGGGAGCTTGCAGGAGCTCCCGTTGCAAACCCTTCCTCTTCGCCCTCCTCCTCCGAGCAATCTCCTCTTGGACTTTCCAGTGGGAAAATGCAGGCGTTTGTCCGGCTCGCTCTGTGGTGACCGTCTCCTATCCCAGCTCAGGGAAGTTATTGGGTGTATGGAGCCCCCTTGGCCCAGGATGTGATTGGGAGCTGCTAGGAAGCGGATCCGGGCGCATCCCTCCCCTTCGGACAAGCCCCTTCCCGGCTGGATGGACCCAGCACCGTCAGCCACTTCCCCTTCCCCTGCCTCAGTTTCCCTTGCTGTAAATCAACAGGGATTTTTTGCCTGTTGGGGGCTTTTTTGGGGTGTTTTCCCCGTTTTGCATGCACTTCTTGGTCCTCCCAGCCCAGCYGGGTATTGCAGTGTTCCCAGTGGAGCTGCGTAGGGAGGCGAGTCCYGCGGGGATGCCGGCTCTGGGGTCGCAGGAGGCTCCGGCAGCAGCTCCATGGCCACCGCTCCCGTCGGGAGGAAGCGCCGGGGCCTATTTTAAGCCCCAGGGATATTCAGGGTAGGAATCCCCCGGGCCTGTGTCAGGCTGCTAAAAATAACGCGTCTGCACCCGCGTGTCCCGGCTGCCGCTTCCCTCGTGCTCCCAAGGTTGGTTGGTGCTCGCGCCTTGGGAGCCGCTTTGGGAGCTCCCGCTGCACCCGTGGGGTGTGGAGGAGGGAGCTGCAATCCCGGGGTTTCTCCCGCCTGCTGGGCTGGGAGAAGCTGCYGCGGCCCCGGGCACGTCGCTGCCTCAGTTTCCCCATGTGCAGCGGCTGCGTTGGTGGCTGCTCCGGGAAGGCTGCGGGCTCCTTGACACCCGTGTTGTGTTGCACGTGTGTCCCAGACTCCTTGCACGTTCCTTGCACGTTCCTTGCACGTTCCTTGCACGTTCCTTGCACGTTCCTTGCACGTTCCTTGCACGTTCCTTGCACGTTCCTTGCAC
>NW_020456276.1:1668104-1715544 GCF_003342845.1 Nothoprocta perdicaria | reverse complement strand
CTTGCACGTTCCTTGCACGTTCCTTGCACGTTCCTTGCACGTTCCTTGCACGTTCCTTGCACGTTCCTTGCACGTTCCTTGCACGTTCCTTGCACCTTTCATTGCCAGGATGGGATTACAAAACCCGGGGGACCGGCGGGAGGAGAAGCAGGAGTCGCCCAACGCGGGCACTGTGGCAGGAGGAACCTGTTCCCCGGCCACGTGGGAGGAAGCCGAAGGGGCGGGTGAGGACGAAGGCTCCTGCCTCAATGGGGCGCCGCGTCCCCACGGGGCAGCGTTCAGCCCCTCCGGCCTCAGCAAGGGCCGAAATTGCCGCAGCTCCGTGGCCCCGTCGAGGACGCAGGTGCCTCCRTGGGCGCCCGCTCGCGGCCCCCCTGCCACGTCCCTGCCTGCGCTACCTTGTAAAGCACCGAAGAATAATGAGAGGAGCCCGGGTGATTTAGTGCAGGCGCCGGCAGAGAAATACCAAGGCCTTAGATGGAAACATTCCCCTTGACAGCTCGCCTGGAGCCTTCCCTCCTTTCTTTATTTTTTTTCCCCCCTTTTATTTTTTTTTTTCCATGCCCCTGGAATTTTTCAGCGGAGGGGAAGCCCGGGGGCGGATGCCGGTGCGCGGCTCCGGGGCCCCTGTGCCCGTTCCCGGGCCTCGCCAGGRCTCGGGCGGCCGTGAGTCACGGCGGAGCCGCCTGGCAGCCGGCCCGGCCGAGCAGGTTTGCGGGGAGCGCGTCCCAAGCGGAGCCGCCGCTCCCGGCCTCTTCCCGGCCCCTCGGGAAAGCCCCCCGACGTGTGAAAGGAGAAGGAGCCTCTCGGCTCTGAGAGGGGCCCGAATGCTCCGTGTCCCCGTGGGCGCAGGCGGTGCCAGGGCTGGGTCTCCCTTTGCAACGCGGCTGCGCCGGGGCTGCTCTGCCAGCTGGAGCTGGGTGCTGCTGGGGCTGGGTGCCCGCGGTGCTGCCGTGGGCCGGGTGGGATTTCTGCGGTGAGCAGGAGGTTTGGGGCTCAAGGCGGCCGGGGGGGGAGTTTTTTCCCCTTTTCCCGGATCCGTGTGCATCCACGGGGAGAAGCAGGTGGGTTGCGCTGGGCCTGGGTTTGCMCGGCTGTGAAGCGCTGCCGCCCACAGCTGGGCACGTGCAGGACCCTGGCACCTTCTGCTGCCTCCGTGGCCTCCCCGTCCCTGCGAGATGGAGGCTGGGAGCCTCCTCTTCGTCACATAGGGAGCCAGAGGGTCTCCCCAGCATTGTGAGGATCTCCCTTTGCCCCGCAGGTCGGTCCGATGGGGCCGGGCACGTGGGCGCTGCCACCCGTGGGCGCCGCCAGATGCTGCGGTGGGAGGTGACGSCGCGGGGCGGCCGCAGGGAGGGTGTCCTGGGTGGCAGTGGGGGAGACGCTGGGGTTTCCCCCACCCCAGCACTTGGGGGCTGCAGCAGCCACATGCGCTCACGCTCCCTTGGGTGCTCTGTGAGCGCCGGAGCTCGCCCTGCATCCCGCAGGGATGCGCCGGGGGGCTGCGCTTGGGGACCTCGTCCCTGCGGAGCTGCCGCCGGGAGGTTCCAAACAGCCGGAGTCGGAGGTTTCCCTGCGGCGGGCGGCACCGGAGGGGTTAAGCGGCGGCCGGCGGGGCCCTGGGTGGCGCAGGGAGTCGCGGCCGGCGCTGCCATCTGCACATTGCGATTCGGTGAGTGTGCGGGGAGGGCCCCGAGGCCGGGAGGGGACCTCRCGGTGCCGCGGGCGGAGAGGAGAGGAGGCCCTGGGGCTGCTGCACGCTCGGTCCCCGCGGGTTCAGCGGCTCTGCGTGGGCTGGACCTGGCTGCTGCCTCTGCCRGAGCTGCCCCTGTGTCCCCAGGCGCCGTCGCCTCTGCCCTGCTGCTCCCTTAACCCGGCCGCTCGCCGCGGGCAAGCTCCTCAGCACGGAGCCGGGGTGGCAGCCTGGCCGGGGGGGCTTCRCCCGGGACACCCTCCCCACCCATGGCCACGTTTAGTGCATCTCAACCGGGCGTTCTGCAGGTGCAAAATTTTGCAGCCGGGGGTTTTGCATGTGCAGCAGCTCAGGTGGCGTTGGGGCTCCCGCCGCCCGTGGAGCGTCTGCTGCGCGGGAGCCCCTGCAGCTGGAGCTCGCCAAGAGGRGAGAAACCTTGAACCTGCGCCGGGAAGGGTCACTTGTCCCCCCTGTCACCATTTGCAGCACCAACAGCCTCCCTGGTGCAGCTTTCCCGTGTGTTTGTCATGGCAACCTGCAGCCGCCAAGCGCCGGTACCCGCCGCGCCGGAGCGCAGCCCGAGTCCGGGACGGCKAAGGGGCTGGATCTGCGCATATCCCGTGTTCATACAGCCGGGAAAACATCAGGGAAGGGTTTCTTGGGATGGGTTAGGGGGTTTTATCTGTTTTCTTGGGCCTGATCCTGCATGGCAACCTGTTTCTCCAGCCGTGCCCTGCAGCTTGTTGCAGATCCAGGTGTTTTTCCCTCGCTGCCCGATCTCTTTTCCTCCTCCCAGGTCTCGGAGCTAAGTCGGCAGCTTTCCTGCGTGCGCGGTGCCCGGCCCCGTGGAGGTGTCGTGCAGCCGTTTATTATTCCGGGCAGGTTTGTCTGCAGCACTGCACCGGCCTCGCCGCTCCGCGCCGCCGGCTCCCTCCTTCCCGCTGCGTCCCGGGCGCCCGGCCTCGGTGCCGCCCCCCTCCGCAGTCAGCGCCATCCCGGAGCAGATTCCCGATGGGATTTGGTGCAGGCGGGTTGCAGGGAGCAGGTTTACACCCTTGCGTCTCCCTTCTCTTCCTCCCTCCTTTGCCTTTCCCCCAAGGAGAGCCTTGGGAAGCGGCTCTTCCCTTTCCRCGCCCAAGGGCTCTGCAGACTCATTACTCTTAGTGACGTGACTGCTGTCGGAGTCATTAGGAGCTCGTTAGGCCAGAGCCCTTGGGGAAGCCCCAGCTCCCCACTTGCCCGTGTTGCATCCGGGCTGGGAAGGTCCTGGTGCTCCRCAGAGTCCAGCCCGGGGCCAGGGCGCTGGCACGAGGATGCCCAAATTAATTAGGAACCTCTCCGGTACTATATTAATTAGCTGCCTTTCTCTTCATAACCTCTTGGCTGCTTTCGGGAGATGCTCCTTGCTAGAGAAGGGGGGACGAAAGTCCCCGTGTTGAGGCGGGGGGAATTATTCCGTGTATCCCGCTGCTCCGCAGGAGGCGGCTTAATTGGCTCCAGCGCCGCCCACCTGCTGCGGGCAGCAGCTTTGGGGCCTTGGAAGCGGCGGATGCGCCTGGCTTCCCGCGGGAACGCGGGGTCCGCAGGCACCAGGGCCCCCCGGGAACGCGGGGCCAGCCCCTTCGCTCGGCGCCTGCCGCCTCCTGATAACGTGAAACCCTCCGTGGCCTCCGGCGAGGGTGGTGAGTGGCCCGCGAGTACCCGCCGGCTCGCGTTTTGGGGTGTTTTCCTGCCGTTGCGGGTGTTAATGCTGTTGCGGGGGGTGCTGGGAGGGAGGTGGGCGCTGGGGGCTGTGCTGCGGTGTCTGGCTCTGCAGGAATCGCGGGAGGGACACGCTGGTGTCCCTGGTTTGTCCCTGGTCCCAATTCTCCATATCGGCCCTTAGAGGAGAGACTCCTTTTGTTGCTCGTTTTTGGGGGACCCTCCTTTGCTCTCAGTATCTCTGGGCAGGCTCCTGCTGCCCTGGGGTGCTGGGGACCTGGCTCGGGGTGTCCCTGCGCCCCGCTCGGAATGTCCCTCCCTGCTGGCGGCCGCACGTGGGACAGAGCCGGCGGCTCCGCTGTCCCCCGGCCCGCAGCAGCTCCGCGCTCCTCCCCGCCTCCTTCCCGGCTTCGGGAATAGCGCTCGTAAGCGTAGTACGAGTGGGCCGCCTGAGACAGAGCCCGCAAGGATGTGATTAATGCGAGTGCTGCTTTATTCCGGAGGAGCGTGTGGGTTTTCGTGGCTTCTCCGCGTTGCTGAYGAGCGTCTCCGATGAAAAGCCTGGAGCGCCGAGCCCCGTCTCGCCGCCGCCGGAATCAATGGGATGTTTTCGCTTACCTGCCGCCAGCGCCGTTCCCGGGCTTCCCCTCGCCGGGATGGGGCAGGAAGCAGCTGTTTTCCACTCCCAAGCTGTATTTTTAAACCCAAAGACGAGGGAGGGGACGGTTTTCTGGGCTGGGGACAGCTGGGCGCCGAGTGAAGAGCCACCTGGCCGCTCTTCCCGCAGGACCGGGCAGCAACGAGCGGATAGTTGCTCGGATGGGAACCCGTCCGTAAGCGGCACCGCCGCGAGCATCGTGGTGCTCCCGGTGGGAACGACCTTCCCCGTCCCACAGGAGCCGCGCGGGTGTCACCGCGGGCCTCCCGGTGCCCACGTTCTCATTCCGGGCCTCGTTTCCACAGCTCCGGTTGCTGCGGTATCCAGGGAAGCGGCCGCCTGCGGCAGGAGCGGCGCGGCGCCCGTTGCTAAGGGGGCCGCGGTGGGAACATGCGCAGCCCCTTCGCACCCTCCTGCGGACACCTGGGCCTGGGCTAGAGGCCCCCGCTCCGCCTGGGAAGCTCCGTTGGGAAGCGCCCGCTCATCGCTGCCGCCGCCTCTCGCGGCACCGAGGATCGCCCCGGAGCCTCGGGACCTTGGAATTTCGGATTCTCCCCTCTTCGTCTCGCCTGCGCCGGCACCATGACGAACAACGTGGCTGACCACCACCCCGGGAACTCGGTGGCCGAAGGCAACCATGAGGGGGACTTTGGGTGCTCCGTGGTGGAGCTGAGGAACCTCATGGAGCTGCGGAGCGCCGAGGCCGTGGCCAGGATCAACGACTCGTACGGGGGCGTCCAGAACCTCTGCAAGAGGCTGAAGACGTCGTCGGTGGACGGTAAGAGGCTCTTGGCCGTGGCCGGTGTCCCATGGGGGACGTGGGGCTGGTGGGACCAGTTTGGGGTCAAGTTGAGCGTGGGGCCCTGTTGCACCAAGGGTTCATCACCAGCCTGGTGGGAAATGGTCCCTGTTCCATCGTGCCCGGAGCATCACGGGGGCAGCCCAAGGGAGAAGCAACTTTGGGTGCTGGGATGGGATTCCCCTTGGTGCCATTCGAAGCACGAAGCCGTAGGAGGAACCGGCTGCTCCGCTCGTCCCGCCGGGCTGGGATGGCCCCGGTGCGGGGGCACACGGGTGTCCCTGCGCTCGGCAAACCCGCCAGTTATTCCCAGTGCCCAAAGCAGGGGATTAGGACACCGCACAGCTGCAAGCGGGACCGGGAAGGAGGGGGCAGCGAAGACAATATTGGAATGTCATTAGAGAAGGGGGGCTGTCCCGGTGGAAATGCCGGATCCAGAGCACGGAACAATGCACGCCGCCTTGCCAAGCGGCCGGAGTGCTCGCTCCGGGGCAGGATGGGAGGGGACAGTGGGAAACGAACCCCCTTCCTTGGCCTGTGGCCTCTGGCCAAGGGGGCCCAGATGCCGCTTTGAGGCGCGGAGCCTTGCCCCTGACCCACAGCGGTCCCCCGGCCGCTTTGCCACGTGCCACCCCGTCCGCAGCGCCACTGCGGTGACCACGAGCGCGGTCCCYGTGTCCACTGGGACACCTCTTGCTCTGCCGGTGACCTGTGTCATCTGTCCCCAAACCTGCCGTGACCCGAGTGCACGAGGGGGTTCCTGCAGGCTGGGAGGTTTGCAGCCTCCCTGCCGCCGGCATGAGTCAAAGCGCGCCGCTCTTAGCGAGATTTTCCAYGCATCCCGCCGGAGCCGGTGGGCGGGAGGCGTTCCCGCTTGGGCTGGGCCCTGGGAAGGTTGGGAGGCCCCGGAGATCCCAGGCTGCTGCTGGCCAGGGTGGGGACGCCTGGGCCCGCTCTGCCCGCGCGTCACCTCCGCGTCACCTCCCGGCATCTGCGGGTTTTCATCCCGGGAGCCAAGGGCGTGTGGAGCGGTGTTGGGGAGGACACCAGGTTCATCCTGCCTCTTCCCGTCCCAGATACCGGGATGCAGCCAAGTTGGTGGGAAGGGGCCCTCCCGCTCCAGGCGGGAATCGCGGCACTGCCAGGCGGCTCCAGACACGGCACCGTGTCCYGCCGTGCCCTGTTCCAGCCCTGCCCTGCCTGGAGCATCTCGGGAGCTGGCCGGAGTCGTGGGTGCTCTTAAGGTGGAGAKGGAGCCCGAGGGCTCGGCGCCCGGCTCCATTAAGGTGGTGCTGGGCAGGGGGGCTGCCCTGGTCCTGGGCCCCCCCGAGCTGTTTCAGGGCTTTGAGGCCATGCGGGAGCAGGATGCCGAGTTCCCATCTCCTGGAACCCCGTTGCGGATATGGGGCCATGGAGCCCCCAGTGCCAAGGGGGTGTCACACGTTGCTGCCCCACAGAGAGGAGCCTTCATGTCCCTTTGTGCATCCCCTTCCCTGTGCCACGGCGCAGGGTGGCAGCTCGAGCGCCCTTCCACCCGCACGGTGCCCTTCGGGATGCCCTGCTCCTTTCCACACCCCCGTTATCYCCATCCTGGTGCAGGGAGGGGAAAATCCCCTGGACATTCCAGGCACCGGCGGGAGCTGCTCCGGTCGCGCCACGTTTGCCGGCGAGCGCCGGTGCCCRGGCGGCAGCTGCGCGGCCGGAGACGCTCCCGCCGCGTCGCCGCCTCGGAGCTGGCGGCAGCGAGCGGATCGGGTGGCTCCGGGCACCGCTCCCCGTGCCAGCTTTACGGCTGGGTTGGTGCAGGGTGTAAACAAGCYGCCCGGTGCCAACTGGCATGGGGTGACGCGCGGGCGCTTGGCTGGGCGCAGGCGGCTCCTCTCGCCCTGCGCTTCCCCACGGGTCCTGCCCCGGCTTCCTCGGAGCTGCGACTGGACCCTGTGGCACCTCCGGCTCTTGCAGCACCATGGGGATGGTGGTGGCACCGTGGGGATGGTGGTGGCATCGTGATGCCAGGGTGGGAGCCTCTGGCACCTTGGCGGAAGGTTCATGGAATGCGTGAGCTTGTGTCCCTGTGTCCCGCGCAGGTCTGTCCGCGAACCCCTCGGATCTGGAGAAGAGGAGGCAAGTGTTCGGCCAGAACTTCATCCCTCCCAAGAAGGCCAAGACCTTCCTGCAGTTGGTGTGGGAGGCGCTTCAGGACGTCACGCTGATCATCCTGGAAATCGCAGCCATAATCTCCCTGGGCCTCTCATTCTACCACCCGCCTGGTGGGGACAACGAATGTGAGTCCCCGTGTCCCCCCCGTGTTGCTGTAGGGATATGTGGCCTCTGGGAGCCAGCCTGGTTGGCCCCACGGAGCAGGGACCTCCCTGAGGGTCATCCCRGGTGGATCTCCGTGATGGTGCAGGCAGAGTTTGCAGCCTGGTGCAGGGTGGCGGGTGCTGGTGGCTTTGATGAAGCCATCTCTGCTCATCCGTTAAGTGGTGCCTTGTCCCTGTGTGCTGKTTCCTGGTGTGGAGGCACCACTGCTTTTCCTTGAGGTTCGTCAAAGGATGCACAAAAGCAGGGGGATCCGTCTGGTCCCTTCCCGGGTCCCCTTGGGTTTCCTCTGGACTTGGGGCATGGAGGGACCAGGCTCTGCCCCTTGGCATCCCTCCACGTAGCCACGTGGCACTGGGCACCTTTCCTTCTCCGCCCTGGTCTTGGACTTCCATGTCTTTGGAAGTCTTGATCAGGGATCTGGGGGACAGAGATGCAGAGAGATGGTGACGCCTGCCAAGGCTGAGAGAGGGAGGAGCAGAGAAACTGGGGGGAAAAAAGATACTGGATCCCCTGGCTCCCCATCCTTGCATGGCCAGGTCAGCCCACACCTGGAGCAAAACCCCTGGATGGGCTGAAAGGAGGGGAAAAAAAGGAATAAAAAAAAAGAGCAAGGACAGCGGTTGGAGCAGTTGAGGGAGGAGAGGTCGGGCCCTGCTCKGTGCGTGTTCCTGGAGATACCGGGTATCTCCCAGCCCAGCTGGGTTTTCCTTGGCTCCCGTCGCAGTGTGCGGCCAGTCGACGGGCGGCGTGGAGGACGAGGGCGAGTCGCAGGCCGGCTGGATCGAGGGCGCCGCTATCTTGTTCTCCGTGATCATCGTGGTGCTGGTGACCGCCTTCAACGACTGGAGCAAGGAGAAGCAGTTCCGGGGCCTCCAGAGCCGCATCGAGCAGGAGCAGAAATTCACGGTCATCCGCAAGGGGCAGGTCATTCAGATCCCGGTGGCCGAGATCGTGGTGGGCGACATCGCGCAGATCAAGTACGGTGAGTGGGGGGAGCTGAGTGGGCGCCGCTGCCCGGGGCTCCTGCTCCGTCTCGAGCCCCTCGGTCCCTTCTCTCTGCTTCTGCCGGCCCTTTTGCCTCCCGGGCAGCTCCTTCTGCTCTCTGCTCCATGTCTCCCTCTTTGTGTCAGCTGGGAGCGGTGGGAGATGCTCCCGCGTGGGCAGCGATGCTCAGCTCGCCGACCGGAGCAGGGCTGGCCGCGCTGGACCAGGCTCCACGCACGCCTGTTGCCTTCGGACTGCTCTGGGAATGGGAACGATTCCCTTTCCTTAGCTGTATCCCCGGCAGCCAGCATCCCAGCAGCAAGGAGCCCCTCCGAAGAGGTGGATTGGCAGCTCCTTTGGGCTCGTGTCCATCCCTGTCCTTGCTTCCCAGAGGGTGTGTTTGTTCCCCAAAAGAGCCGGTTTGTTCCAGCCTGCTGTTGATTTTAACATAAGGGGTTTTCTCCACCTCTGTGGGTGGATGATGTGATCCYGAAACCGTTCGAATGTATCGGGAAGCCTTGGAAGGGATGTGACAGATTTGGTAAAGCTGATAGTGGAAAGCGCCAGCTGATTTGCTGAGCCAAGGGCCTCAAAACTAATATGTCAGTAAGATTTTGGAGCTATTAAATGTCATCCTTTAATACCAACCTTTGTATCCTTTCCGTCCAGATTTAGTTTGAGATTGGCAAAAGGACTCCAAATTCCCAGGGCAGAAAGTCTCCTCCTAAGGTGCTGCAGCGAAGGCTGAGCTGAAACTTGCCGGATTTGGGCTGCTCCTTCAGACTCTTTCCTCCTTTCTAGGTGACCTCCTGCCAGCGGATGGCGTCTTGATCCAAGGGAATGACTTGAAAATTGATGAGAGCTCGTTGACTGGGGAATCAGACCAAGTCAAGAAGTCCCTCGAGAAAGACCCCATGCTGCTGTCAGGTGAGGTTCTTGGGCAGGAAACCAAACCTGCACCTGAAGCACTTGTGGATGAGYGGAAAAACACAAGGTTTGAGGTTGCTTTCAGGTCCTAAGCCTTGGCCTTCCATGAAAGTTGATGCTTGGGGAAGGAAACTTCCCTCAGCTCCTTGCTGCAAGGCCTGGGCAGTCTCAAGTGCTCTGGGTTTGTGCTGGTGATGGAGAGGAGGCTGCTTCCGTGGGCTGCTTCCTCACCGTGCCCTTCCTGTTGTGCCAGGTACCCAYGTGATGGAGGGATCGGGACGCATGGTGGTCACTGCTGTGGGTATAAACTCGCAGACGGGCATCATCTTCACTCTCCTGGGTGCAGGAGAAGGGGATGAGGAAAAGAAGGTGAAGAAAGGTAAGGACATACCTCGAACCTGTTCTTTTTCCCATTCCTTTTGCTTTTCTCCCAGCTCTGGGAAGCATCTATCCATGTGCAACCAGCTCTGGCCCTGTCCATGGGACGCAGTCATGCGTTGGCACGTGGCCCACCCTGTGGTGGGAAGGTGATTCCTGCTTCTCCCAAGGTTTTCAGTGCATCCTGTGCCTTGGAGACTCGCTGAGCTTGTCCGCCGGTGTCCTCGGAGCCGCACGAGTCGGAGCAGAGTGGGAAGGAGGGTTTGCCRTGCCAGCAGGGCGGAGGGCAGGAGAGCAGCCAGCTGGGCTGAGGTTCCTGCTCGTGCTGGGACTTGAGGAGCTTCCCGCCTCGGCGCTYGGATCTCGCTGCTCGTTTCCCCGCTCGAGCGAGGAGGGTTGGGAGCCGCCGTTGGGATCCGCGTGCTCCGCGCAGCCCCGTCGTGCGGGTCTGGGCTCGCCGGGAGCCGGCGGCATCGCCGCCGTGCTGGGTGCGGAGCTGGCCTGGGAAGTGATGCCGGATGGGACGGAGGCATCTCCTGGCACCAGTCCCAGCTCCAGGCCACTCGCCCAGCACAGGCCATTGCGGCTCCGCATCCCCTTCCCAAAGGGAGGGTCATGTGGGAGCACTGAAAGGGCCTGGAAGGCAGCAGGGGTAGTTGGAGGAAGGCGTTTGCTCTGGAGCATCCAGTTTGGCGCCTACAAAGCTCCTGGGGTTTCCCACCATCTGGTTGGCTATGTGAAAGCAGGGATGTTTGGGGAGATGTGGAGCGGCTCTGGGAGGAAATGCCCCCATGGCACATTTGGGACAGGGCAGTTTGGGAGGCGCAGGGAAGCCGCGGAGCCGCTCCCCATCCGAGGAAGAGGAGTTGGGCCAGGATCCCGGCCGCGGGAGCTCGGTCCCGCAGGACAGAAGGGCTCCCGGGACTGCAGGGAGCAAAAGCCCTGGCCGAGCAGCTCGGGTGCAGCAGGGTGGCAGCGAGCGACCAGGCTGGCCCAGCAGGAACGCTCTGGGGGTGCTGAGGTTTCTGAGGACRGACTTTTATTTTAATTCTTTTTTTGACGTTGGTGTTTTTTCCACCCTCTACCACTCAATCCCACAGCAGACCTGGCTCCGGGCCCTGTGCTGGGGCTTCGGGTTGGGAATGAGGGTTTTCCCGGCTCGGGTCTCGCTGCAGAGACTCCGTGTCGTGCRCAGCAGCTCGGGCTACAACCCTGGCGCCCGAGAGCAGGACCTGGGAACGCCGGAGCCCCCCGGTTTGCGGCAGGGGCTTCGCAAGCAGGGAAGCGCCAAGCCCGGGGACACACAGTGTTTGGAAAAGCCAGGGAGCGCTCGGCACTCCTGCTCATCCCAGTGCCGGGCACGGCGGGGCTGGTGCCCGAGGGCAGGTGGTTTGTGCAGCCGCATCCCGGAGGGAACCGGAGCAGAGCAGGGTCCCTGCAGCCGCCTGGGAATGTGGAGATCCCTGTGCTCAGCACCCCCCCCTTTCTCTCTTTGAACAGGTAAAAAACCTGGAGCCCCAGAAAATCGCAACAAAGGTAACCAGCCTCTCCATCCTTTGAACCGGCACCACACTAACTACCAAGCATTCCTCCTTCCTTCCTTCTTTCCTTTCTTCTCATGAGTCTGTGCTCTTTGCTCCGGCGGCCTCTCCACGTCCGGGAGAGGGTGCAACGGGGCCGCAGCCCTTTCCCGGGATAGCCCCCGTGACCYGCGGGCTCCTCCGCCCTCCGGATGCCCCTCGTCGCCTGTCCCGCAGCAGGGCCCATCCCGGGAAGCAGCCGGGCGGTGGGAAGGGCCGAGCGCGGAGCCGCCGCCGCYGTTGCACCCTCTCCCGTGCGGCCGCCTCGACTCCGTGAGCGTCGCCCTGTTTCTCGCCCTGTTCTTTGCAGGCTGTGGAGGAAACCCATTTCCCCCCCTTTCTCTCTCACTCTTCTTCCACCTTTCTCTCTCCTCTCAGCAGTTTCCCTCCTTCCCGTCAGACGTGTGTCCGGGTGCGTGTTTTGTCCGTGTCGGGCTCTGCGAGGTTTCCATGTGCTCGGAGGCGTGCGTGTGTTGCAGGGAACGTGTTTGGGGTTGTGTTTTGGTTTGGTTTTTTTTTTTTACTCTGGGTTTTCTCTTTTTCCACCACCATCTTTCTCGACGGTGCCCGAGAGGTTTCCCTGGTCTCTCTCCTATTCACACGTGGTGTCTCTTTTGCCCTGGGCTGTAGCTAAAACGCAGGATGGTGTGGCCTTAGAGATCCAGCCCCTGAAGAGCCAGGAGGGGGTGGAAAACGAGGAGAAGGAGAAGAAGAAGGTGAAAGTCCCCAAGAAGGAGAAGTCGGTGCTGCAAGGGAAGCTCACGCGCCTGGCAGTCCAGATCGGGAAGGCAGGTGAGTCACGATGGTCCTGGAGATTCGTTGCGTGGTCTTCAGTGGAGGTCTCTGCATCGAGCGCCGCTCTGGCTTGCGCATCCTCACCTCCTCCTCTGCCTCTTCCCGCAGGGCTCATCATGTCRGCCATCACGGTGATCATCTTGGTGCTGTACTTCGTGATCGACACGTTCGGGGTGCAGGGCCGGCCCTGGCTGGCGGAGTGCACCCCCATTTACATCCAGTACTTCGTCAAGTTCTTCATCATCGGTGTCACCGTGTTAGTGGTGGCGGTGCCCGAAGGGCTCCCGCTGGCCGTCACCATCTCCTTGGCCTATTCTGTCAAGGTGAGGCCATGATAGAGCAGGGCCCCAGTGAGATGAAGGACATCTGGGCTTTTCTCTAACCTTCCTTGTGCTGGTTGTCTCCTGCTGCAGAAAATGATGAAGGACAACAACCTCGTGAGGCACCTGGACGCGTGCGAGACCATGGGCAACGCCACGGCCATCTGCTCGGACAAGACAGGCACGCTCACCATGAACCGCATGACCGTGGTGCAGGCCTACGTGGGTGACACCCATTACCGCCAGATCCCCGACCCCGAAGCCATCCTGCCCAAGGTCCTGGACCTCATAGTCCACGGCGTGGCCGTCAACTCTGCCTACACCTCCAAGATCCTGGTGCGTCCCAGCCCCGAGCAACCTCTGTCCATGGGGTTCTCCTTGTTGCTCTTCTCGTGCTGCACTGAGGTTTGATTTTTGCTTTTCCTTCCTCTCTTCCAGCCACCAGAGAAGGAAGGGGGGCTCCCCAGGCAAGTGGGCAACAAGACGGAGTGCGCCCTGCTGGGTTTTGTGCTGGACTTGAAGCAGGATTACCAGGCCGTGCGGAACGAGGTGCCGGAGGAGAAGCTCTACAAGGTCTACACGTTCAACTCGGTGCGCAAGTCCATGAGCACGGTGCTGAGGAACAGCAACGGCACCTTCCGCATGTACAGCAAGGGAGCCTCCGAGATCATCCTCCGCAAGTAACTGCCCTCCCTTGCTTACGGGGTCCTCCCAGCCTTCCTGCCCAACCTTGGGGGTCATGATGTGCTGTGGAGAAGTTCTGGGAGCTGTGGGAGGGAGCAGGTCATCATGGTGCTGCCTTGCAGAGGGCTTCATTGTGGCCTTGATAAAGCACTTGGGAGCTATAGGACAGAGGGATATCCCTGCTTTGCATTGAGGAGCTGAATGACAAAGGGAATGGGCTTTTGGAATTAATGTTGGTCTTTCCTGAGCACCTTGCTAAGCAGGTGCCAGAGCTGCRTCTCCTCTGACCTCCCCACCCCATTCCTGGCATTAGGTGCACCAGGATCTTGGACAAGAAYGGTGATACCCGGGTATTCAAGGTGAAGGACCGGGATGAGATGGTGAAGAAGGTGATAGAGCCCATGGCCTGCCACGGCTTACGGACCATCTGCCTGGCCTTCCGTGACTTCCACGGTGACGCCGAGCCGGACTGGGACAGCGAGAACGAGATCCTCTCGGACCTGACCTGCATCGCCGTGGTCGGCATAGAGGATCCCGTCCGGCCCGAGGTACAGAGGCCCCTGCACCRCTGTGCCCACCCGTTTCGGGGTGTTTCCACACTAATTTTTCCCCCTCTGGTTCCTGGAGTCCCTGCTGTGGCCAGATGGTGGTTGCACGCTCGCTTGAAAGCTGCGTGGAGATGGTCACAGAATGGTTAGGGAGGATGAGGGAGGCTGCTAGGGGAGGGCAGGCCTGTTTTCCCCCCTTGCTGGTTGCTGCCTGGCAGCCGTGCAGCCCCCTGCCCTGCCCAGGGTGGCGGGCGGGCGGCTGGGCTGATGCAATCAGCCCTCCCGAGCCTGCCTTGGGGCTGCGCCTCGGAGCTTGCCCTGTGCTCCCGCTCCGCTTGCATCATTTCTTAATTAGACGTAGAAGTATCTGGGCTGGGGAATTGCGTTCCAGATGCCCCGCGTGCTCCGGCTCTGGCGGCCGTGATTCGATTTGCTAATTCYTCGCTAATATCCTCTTCCCGCCGCACTGCACCGCTCCGTGCTGGGCAAAGCCRTGGGGGCAGCGAGGCGCCGGCGGGCACAGCGCGGGGCGCACGCGGAGCCCCCGCGGGACGGGTGGCCCCGCGGGGTCACTGGGAGGAGATGGCGAGGCTGCCCGCCCCTCGGGGYGGCCACTGGCCCGTCCCGTGCCCCCGAAACCGCTCCCGACAGGCACGTGAGCGCGGCCGGAGGCGCCCAAGGAACGCGGGGCGGCTGCGTGGAGGAGCAGCCGGGCGGGATCTGCAGGACGAGGAGGGCAGGGTGCCTTCTCCGGCCCCCTTGATTGCCACGGGGCTGCCTGGAAGCCCCAAAAATGGAGGCTGGTGAGCCCGGGAGGGAGCCTCGCTTCAGTTCATCACCGAGGCTGAGCTGCTGCTTCCTGGCTCTGCTTCCCATTTAGGGAAAGTGGGAGAGAATTCCCACTGTCCTGCCGTGAATCCTGGCACAGGGGTGTGTGTCCGTGCACGTGGTCCCTCCTGCAAGTTGCAGGGCAGCACCTGGCTCCGCACAGCCCTGCGATGGGCCGCGAGAGACCCCCGGCCCTTCCCGACGGGTTTTCCGGGTCACTTGTAAAGCAGCGAAGCAGCCGCCTGATGTGTCCTTGGGGACAGTCCAGAGACCACCTCAATTCCGCTTCCCTCCAGCTTCCCGGAGCYGCTTTTCCTCATGGGCCGAGTCCGAGTGCCCAGTCGGTGCCACCCTGACCCTCTCTGTGTCCCCCTCGCCAGGTGCCAGATGCCATCCTGAAGTGCCAGCGTGCGGGCATCACCGTCCGCATGGTGACGGGGGACAACATCAACACGGCGCGCGCCATTGCCACCAAGTGCGGCATCCTGCTGCCGGGAGAGGATTTCCTGTGCCTGGAGGGGAAGGAATTCAACCGGCTCATCCGCAACGAGAAGGGAGAGGTGAGGCAGCGCCTGGGGACAGGGCGAGCGCGGGGCCGGGATGGGCACCCATGGGCCCATCCGTGATGGAGGGGGTAGTGACACTGCAGCAATAACCCCCATGGATCTGTCCGAGTTTTCCTCCTCTCCTTGAATAAAGGTTATTGTGCCTTTATCCTTGAATAAAGGCACGATTTATTTTCTTTTGGCGGGGGGGGGATCCTCGGAGCTTGCCGGGTGTCCCCGCTCATGTGSCCCTTGTCCCGCAGGTGGAACAAGAGCAGCTCGACAAGATCTGGCCCAAGCTGCGCGTGCTGGCCCGCTCCTCGCCGACGGATAAGCACACGCTTGTGAAAGGTGAGCGTGGCCAGGGGCTTCTCCCTCTGCACGGCTCTCCCACCTCGTGTCCTCTTGGGAAGAGCGGGATCATTCCAGGTTTCCTTCCCAAGGCCCCATCCCGTGAGGATGGGAGATGCTCCAGCTGCACATCCCCCTTGGGCTGCTCTGTTGCTGGGGCTGCCTGGCCCGGGGCTTGCTCTGATCTCCCGTGTCCCCGTTTCAGGAATTATCGACAGCACCATTGGAGACCAGAGGCAGGTGGTGGCCGTGACGGGAGACGGGACCAACGATGGCCCAGCCTTGAAGAAAGCCGATGTTGGATTTGCCATGGTATGGGATGGCGGGCAGTCCATACTCTGGGGAATCGTGTGAAACTGTCTTCCAAATCTACCTAACAGCTTTAAAAAGATAMAAGAAACCTTCTTTTTTGAAAAATAATATAGGGTTCGTAGGGAAAGTTGGCGGGGAAACGGTCCTCTGGTAGCCTGGCTTCAAAGTGSCCTTTTCTGACCCTCCTAGAGGGTCACCCACGAGTTGTGGATTTTGCAGAGTTGATGTCCTGCAGGCAGCGCATGCAGTTGAAAGCTGTGACCTGCCTGGCCTGGTTTCCTCACGCGTGAGGTCCAGGAGGGCGGTGGGAGCCCAGGAGTTCAGTTGGACTTGGTTTATCTCTGCAGTTCTTCACCCAGGCTCGTAATGGGCAGGCCGGGCTCCTCGTGTGGCACTGGCGCTGACTTGGGAGGTTTATTTACAGTGGGCAGCTCTGATCTCTAGTTCATTGCTCCTCTTTGCCCTGTCTGGAAGAGGCAAGAAAATAAATCCGTCGGTTTTAACTGGGTTCCTATGAATTGTTTAGGTTTTTGTAGGTGAGCAGGAGCTGGCTGCAGGAGGGGTTGTCTAAGCCGCTGTGTGAAGCTTATATGCAAAGGGAAAATATTGGGGTGGGCGAAGAGAATTTGTAGGAAGCTGCTAGAGATTTGAGCACAATTCCTGAGCTGGAATAGCGGAAGGGAGTCTCTGCCTGGGGCTCTGAGCTGGCATGGGGCTTCCCAAGGGGCTGGGATCAGCCGACACGTGCGCTCCCCACGACCGCTCTGGCTTTGCCTTGCGGCTTGTGCCCTGCAAAAAAAAAAAAAACCCGAGGGATTCCGGGTTAAGATCTTGCAAATCCGAAGGGAAACTTCCCGGCGGCAGGTCCCGGGGAAGGCGGCTCGGGTGCCCGGTGCGGGCGGCCTGGGCGCGGATCGGGCGCCTCTCAGTGCCCGCCAGGAGAAGCGCAGCCGGCTGAGCCGCCCACGCCTGGCGCTGAGACCACGGGTGACAGGGGCTCCAGGTGGCCGTGGAGCGGATCTGGTGGCCGGAGCTCTGGACGGGGGCTGTGATGGGCACCCGGGCACACGAGGCTCGTGCTGTTGAACTCTCCTGCTCCTTTGGGACTCCCGCTTCCCACTCGCAGCCGGGCACTGCAGGTTTTCCAGCCGTAGGGAGGAGGCAGCTGCTTGTGAGCTCCTCTGCTTCCTTGCACCGTGGTCCCTTCATGGGAGCACTTGCAGCTTGGGRCTCAAACGCTGCGCTGATCCGGAGCCCCGGGAGGGAGGTGAGCTGGTGTCCTGCAGCCGGAGCTGAGCTCGGATCTGGCATCCAGCTCCCTGCGGCACAAGCAGGCCTGGTTCCCACCTCTTTTGGCACCGGTTTCGGGGCTGTTTCTGGGAAGCAGCAGAATCCTGGAGSCAAGATGGGCAGCCTGGAGCTCGGCCGGTGACTCACGGCTGCCACTTGTTCCCTCAAGGGCATCGCGGGCACAGACGTCGCCAAGGAGGCCTCGGACATCATCCTGACGGATGACAACTTCACCAGCATCGTCAAGGCGGTGATGTGGGGACGCAACGTCTACGACAGCATCTCCAAGTTCCTGCAGTTCCAGCTGACGGTCAACGTGGTGGCCGTCATCGTGGCCTTCACGGGGGCCTGCATCACGCAGGTACGGGCAGCTGGAGAGGGAAACGGGGACGCCTGTGGAATGGGGAAGGGCCAAGAGRGAATGTCACGGGTTGTCCCTCCTCCTCTCCGCAGGACTCTCCCCTGAAGGCTGTGCAGATGCTGTGGGTGAACCTCATCATGGACACCTTTGCATCCCTAGCCCTGGCCACCGAGCCCCCCTCCGAGTCTCTGCTGCTCCGCAAGCCCTACGGCCGCAACAAGCCGCTCATCTCCCGCACGATGATGAAGAACATCCTGGGGCACGCRGTGTACCAGCTAACTATCATTTTCACGCTGCTTTTTGCAGGTAAAGTCCCCCAAAATGGGTGGGTGCAGGTCTGCAGATCATTCCCTTGCCTCCAGAGTAGCACTGGGGATCCTCATGCTGAGCCATAGCCCAGAAACCCCAGGGCAGAGCTAACTTACWGGGTGGGGAGTGGTGCATGTTGGTGATAATGAAAGGCTTCTCAAGAGTGTGGGTCTGCCCTAGGTTTCACCAGGTGCAAAGATGGTTTCAGCCAGAAGAACATCAAGTTAAGGTCTTCAAAGCAAGAGTGGGCTAGCGTGGGGGGCTCTGGGTCAAGGGCTCTTCAGCACTTGATTGAGATCCTAGTTCCACCTCCAGCAGTGCAGTGCTGGAGTAAGGAACGGGATTGGATGCAATCCTGTGCCACCTGCTCTAGGTGACCCTATCTGTAAAGGGGGGTTGGACTAGATGGTCTCTTGGAGTCCCTTCCAACCTTAAGGATTCTTTGATTCTACAATCTCACCTCCCGTTTCCTCCACCCTTCCTCATCCCTTCCCCCTAAACCTCTCACCTGCTTTTAGGGGAGAAGTTTTTCGACATCGACAGTGGCCGCAATGCCCCCCTGCACTCCCCGCCCACCGAACACTACACCATCGTCTTCAACACCTTCGTCATGATGCAGTTGTTCAACGAGATCAACGCTCGCAAGATCCATGGGGAGAGGAACGTCTTCGAGTCCATCTATCGGAATCCCATCTTCTGCACAGTGGTGCTTGGGACCTTTGCAGCTCAGGTGAGGCCACCGGAGTGGCGTGGGGATGCGTGGTGGGGCAGGAAGGGAACTTCAAACGTAGGACCTGGGTCTGTCACCACCTCAGCTATTGACTCTGTTTTTCCCTTTGCTCTTCTCCAGCAGCTTCTTGGTGACATAAAACCTGGGACAAGGGTCTAAAGTGTGTTGGGAGATCGCAGGGCCGACCAGCCACCACTCTGGTGTCCTGTAAAGATAGTAGCCTAAATACTAGCTCCTTGTTCCTCTTGTGATCCCAAGGCAGGGGAGAAGATCTGTGGGTTGGGGAGTCCCTTTTGTCCCTTGGTTGCCCCAGTGCAGCCCTCTGAGCTCCCCAGCGTGCGACTTGTTCTCTCCTGTGCTCTAGATCATCATTGTGGAGTTTGGTGGCAAGCCATTCAGCTGCTCCGGCCTCACCCTGAGCCAGTGGTTCTGGTGTATTTTTATTGGAGTGGGAGAGCTCCTTTGGGGTCAGGTAAGAGCCAGCCTCAAAAAATACCCCGGGCCTCTATCCCGCTTGGCATATGGGCACCTAGGGGCCTTGGGGTGCCCAGACTAAGGAGCTGCTCTCTCCCTGCCTCTCCGCAGCTGATCTGCACTGTCCCGACCAGCCACCTGAAGTTCCTGAAGGAAGCTGGCCATGGCATCACCAAGGAGGAGATCCCGGAGGAGGAGCTCCCCGAGGACGTGGATGAGATCGACCACGCCGAAATGGAGCTGCGGCGTGGGCAGATCCTGTGGTTCAGGGGCCTCAACAGGATACAGACTCAGGTACTGCAGGGCAGCAGGGCCCGATGGGGTCTTCTCTCTCCTCCCTTTCTCCGTTTCCAGGGGCTCTGTGTGGAAAGAGGTGCTTGGTGCTGCTCAGAGGATGCCATCACCTTCTGGGCTAGACTTCCCTCCACCGTCTGTGCCTTTCTGCTCTGGTTGGGAAACCAGAACAGCCTGTCGTTGTGGGACAGCTTGGGGAAGATGCTGGTCTGCTCTGGTGCAGAGCAGGGCATCGTGCAGCTCYGGACAGGCTGGTCCACCCGAGCCTGGATGTGCTGGTGATGGGGCCCCTTGCTCGGCAAAGAAGGGGCTTYGGAAGCTCCATGGAGGGGCCTTGTGTCCCTGCTGGTGTGTTGGGTTTGCAGTGACTTGGTGTTGGAGCTGCTCTCGGGGCGTTGCTGGGACGCTGCTCCCACYGCCCTATGCAGGGCTCCATCCTGGTGGTGCAGGAGACGTGGGACATCGTGGCATGTCACGAGCACATCGGAGCTCGGCTTCGTGCGCTGCCACCTGCGCCTGCTTTGGAGCCTCGGCCTGAGGCTGGCCGCAATTCTGGGTTGGGAATAACTCGGCTAACCCCAAGAACTGGGCACTGCTGCTGTCCCCATCCTGGTCCTCCCTCTCCTCGGGGGCAACATGCAGGGTCCAACAGCCGGGTGCAAACCGGCCTCGGGTGTTTTCCTTTCCGGGAGGCCGCCGGYGCTGGGCGATGTTGGGAGAGCAGCGGCTGCGATCCCGGATCTCGGCTCCGCAGCCCTCCAGGTTGCAGACGGGCATCGCTGCTCCCATAAGGGTGCAAGTTGGCACCCGGCAGTCCAGGGGGTGGAGGTCTGGTAGGTGTGAACACCTGCAAGAGCAGAGGCTGGATGTGCCCTTGAGCCTGGGTCTGAATCGGGATGCTCGGGGTCATCCCTCCTGGATATTGCAGCTGTTGGAAGGGCTCTTGAGCTGCTCCCTTTCTGGCTGCAAGTTGGGCAGAGCAGCCTGCAGGTCAGAGCTGAGCCTCGAAAAGGCCTCTGATGGAATGTCCTGGATCAACGTGCCTGGAAGGAGAAGCGTAGGGKTTTCTTCTTCACGGCCCGGTCTGGTGTGCTGTGGAAAAGAGGGTCTCTGCGTGGAAGGAGATCCACGTGGGCAAGGAGCAAAGCAGCTTGTGAAACGTCTGCAGGGCACGTGGGACCTGTGAGCGGCTCTGGAGGGGCTGCCCCTTTGCAGAGGCTGCAGCGAGGAGCGTTCTGCCCAGCACGGGCAGCCCAGGGCCGTGCAGTGCCCCACTCGCTTGGCAGATGGGCAAAATCCAGGTGTCGAGTGCCTGGGAATCCCGGGCATCCGGCTCCTGTTTTGGAGCACGTCCATGGACCGACGTGGGTGCTTCCTCGCTGCTTCCATGGGTGCCCCACCCGCTCCGCTTTGTACAGGAGCCCTTTGCCGCCCTTGGAGCGGGGCCGGGTGCTGGCAGCGCAGCTCTGGATCCGCGCCCCGCCTGGCTGCACATCCCATGGGATCGCAGCTCGCCAGGGCACAGGCTGCTGCGTCGCAGCTCTGCCCACCCGCTCGCTCCCCCTGGGACGTCCCGAGGGGTCTCCGGTCGCACTCCCCACTGCCCAGGTCCCTCCCGGTGCTGCTTCCATCCCTACAACSAAGAGGCAGGCAGGGACTCCAGGAACACCAGCCGGACACGGGTGTTTGGGAGCGCGGGCTGGGGGGCTCTCCCCTCTCCTCCCCACCTCTCCATCCGTCCTTCTTCCTTCCTATCCCGTGTCTGCCCGGCCTCCCTGCTCCCCCGTCCCCGACCCTCTCCCCTTCTCCGCCTGGGGCGCCGCTATCTCACTCTCTTGGTTCTTTACAGATGGACGTAGTTTACACATTCCAGACCGGCGCCTCCTCTTTGCAGGGAGCCCTCAGGAGACAGCCTTCCATCGTGAGCCAGCACCACGATGTAAAAAATGTTTCTAGCCCAACCCATGTAGCTCTTTCCTCCGTCAATTCCACTCCCACCACTTCTGCTGTTGCTGCTGCTGCTGCATCTCCTCCTGCGGGCAGTGAGTGATGGTCTATTACGATGCATGACTTCTAATAACCACAGAGAGCACTGCACCAACCTAACCCAGCCTGTTCTCTCTTCCCTCTAACCTCTGACAGACACACTGGTTCCTAAAATGAAGGATGGGGCGGGAGAACATTTTAAATTATTATTTTTTTAATGCTGTTGCATCCTTAAAGTTACGATACTTTGCAGTCCTTCTTCCCCACCCCATTCCTTGTTGCTTCCTCTTTTTTTTTCCCCATGTTTTTACCTCTTCTCCTCTTCCTTTGCTGGCCTGACGTATGAGCGCGCCCTCCCGAGGGGTGCAAAATTGGCCCTTCTTGTTGAAAGAACCGTGCGCTTATGAGCAATTAAAAGCCCTGCTGCCAAAGGGGGACCGGGGCGGCCACACGCTGCAATTCCCTCCCCGTGCAGCCCCCGGGAGGGCTGTGCCGAGGAGAGGGGCGGTTTGTCCCCAAACGGGGGCCGCGGTGACGTGTCACAAGGGTGACAACAGGCAGCCGGTCGCCGCTCGCACCAGAGCCGCTTGCCGCGCGTCCGCTTGCACCCCGCGCACCCCGGGCCGGTGCCGGGTGCCCCGCGGCACCCGCTGCCGGCCCAGGGGCTGCTCCGCTCCACGTGCAGCCTTTTTCCCGCGTGGAAACGCGGGACTTTCTGCCCACAGCCTGAGAAAACCCTGCTTGGAAAAGCGTGGCCTCGACGTGAGTCCCCGAGCTGGGTTCTGGGGYTAGGCTGGGCTTTCCAGCCAGAGGAGAACCCCTCTTGTTGTCTAACGCCCCTCTCCGTGCTCACGTAAGGCCATATATACGAGCACGCGAGTGCAAATTCTCTCCGCAGGGCTTTGGCAGGCTGTGAGTAGGTAGTACATCTTCCTTGGATAATTGGCTTTTTTATTGCACAGTCATTTTCTTTGTTCCTGTCTTATTAAAGAAACACCCCTGGCGACTTTTTGAATAGCTTTCAGTCTCCGCTGTTTATGCGCTGTGGGAGAGAAGAGAGAAATTCTGATAATTTTTGTTTTCTCTCTATTTAGCCAACACTGATGCCTGGATTTTATTCTGTTTAACCCCAGTGTTTCTGAAGCAGCGCGGCTGCCCTCCGTTCCCATCTGCATCTCTGCACTACCCTGCCTTAATTGGACTTAATTGGAAGAAAACCTGCTCAGAGGGGGTTATCGGGGCAGCGGGCTTGGGAGCAGACTAAAATGCAGGGATGTCCTCCCTGCTTTCTCGCCAGGCAATGGATAACTTGGATGGCTTGTGCCCTTCCAGACATGAGCTTTACCCAAAGCTAACCCAGGGTGCTGAGTCTTCCCTCTGTTCTCTCTCTGTCCTGTGCTCTGTTTCCCTCTCTACTGCTTTCCTTCCCTCCAAGCTCCACTTTCTGGAATAYGGATTAACGGAGTCCCTCCTGCCTGGGAGGAGGGTTCTCCCGGGCTCGGCTCCGGGCGCCGCGTTCCCGTTGGGAGCGGAGGGAAGCGTCCACGGGATGGATCGCAGAGCTCGGGGCTGTCTCGCTCGGGGGTTCGCCCTGGTTCAAGGGCCCTGCAAGGCCACGGTCAGTGGTGGAGTTCGTGCTGGCTGCTCTCGGGAGATGCAATTCCCACGTGGACGATGGCTTTTAGCCAGCCCTTCGGAGCGACACGGGTCTGAAATTAGAAGAGGTTCCAGGCTCTGAGGTTGTGCGGGCGCTGGAAGTCTTGGACAGGCCGTGACGGGGGTGAGAGGAGCCATTTAGGCACCTTGGAGGAAATCGGGGGGCTCTGAAGAGCTGGAAAGTGTCTCTTCAAGAGGTTCTGGGGAGAGATGCTGCTCCTTGTCTTGCTGCCACCCCAGGTAAATTGTCCCATGTCCCTCTGAAACGTAGGGCTGGTCAGCAGCCTGAGGAGAAACTGCAAGAAAAGGCTCTGAGCCTGCSTGAGGGGAGGATTTGAGGAGGGCTTGGCTTAATTGGCACGGCCTGGCTTGTTCCAAACTCCTTTTCTTGCTCTCAAGCATCTTTGGCAAGGGAGCGTGTATTCAGCGAAGGTCAGAAACCAGTTGTTGAGAGAGATGGTTGAGTCGCAACCGGAATATCTGAGCAAGGATGAAGCAGAAGGGGTTGGTGGAGTGCAAGGCAGAGCAGCAGGCAGGGAGCTTGCACTAGACTAACGTCCCTAGTTAGTCTTGAGGTCGCCTTGGGACCTGTTAGCTTCTCCAGCCTGGTTAGTCTGGGTTTAGATGTTTCGTGTGCTGCATCCTTAGGGGTCAGTGCTTCTCTAGCCTGGTTAGTCTTGGTTTAGGTGTTTCATGTGCTGCTTCCTTAGGGGTTAGTGTTTTTCTAGCCTAGTTAGTCTTGGTTTAGATATTTTGTGTGCTGCATCCTTAGGGGTCAGTGCTTCTCTAGCCTGGCTAGTCTTGGTTTAGATGTTTCATGTGCTKCTTYCTTAGGGGTCAGTRCTTTTATTTGTCCATCCTCGAGTTGCTTTTTTGGGATGCCGATGTTGGTGTTGGGGGAAGCTGGCGGGCCCRGCCCAATCCCTGCTCCTGTGCCTTGGCACTAAGCCTGGGTTTCTCCAGGATCTCGCTGTGGTCATTAGTGCAGCAAAACAGCTCGGAATTCCCGTTTCCAGCCACATAATSCTTCCGTGTTCACAGGCCACGCGGTGCTCCGGAGTCACGGGGGTACCTGGCTGCCCCTCATCTCCTTGGGCCTGTGTTGTCCGGCTGGTGTCCGTGTGCGCCTGTCCCTGTGTCCGTCTGCGTGTGCAAGAACCGGATTGTTTCTAGCTGGGATGTGCGGAGCCCGTGGGATCCCACGGTGCTGTGGTACCATCCTTGAGACGGGTGGAGAACGGACTGAGGCTCCCTCGTGAGAGGGGAGCCCTGGAATATCCTGCAGGTAAAATCTCCAAGATTTGGGACACCAGGCCACGATGTCCCTTGGGACACAAGGCTCTCTTCTGTGTGATGCCTCAGTTCTGGGTTTTGTGCGTGTTTTCTTGTGCTGAGACCAAAGATCTAGGAGGTTCTCGTGGGCTCTGGTGGGTTTGGCTTCACTCCTGTCCATGATACCAGCAGAGCAAGGTGGGCTGTTCAACCTGGCTCATCCCCACGCTTGGAAGGGGGTTGTCCTCTCCATTCAGGTGCAGCTCTGCAGCCCCTTCCCGAAGGATTGGTAAAATACATATATGTGTGTCTTTTATTTGCCTCATCAGCTTGCAGGTGATGCAAACACCGTTCTCCCTCCGGCAGCCCCACGTGGTCTCTGCTCACTTGGGTGCAGGCTGAGCAATGGGGAGGCTTCGCTTGCCAGGGCTGAGCAGTGAAGTCTCGCTGTGGTTCAAGGGCAGTTCCTTCAGAAAGGAGCAGCTCAGAAGCGCTCCTGGCCCCAGGCAACCTCTGGTTGACAAAACGAAGAACCTGCCAGGCGTGGGAGACCTTCTGCAAGATGCTTGGCCCTTGCTGGTGACTTCTGCCAATGGTTTTGCCCCCACCTTGGAAAGGGAAGGGAGAATCTAGCTTCCAGGTGATGGGAAAATCCGAGGGCCTTAAGGATTTGCAGGAAAAGGCAGAGCCAAGGGGTGATTTTTGCCAGATCCTCTCTGCCTTGGGAGGTTTGGGCTCCCCATAGGAAGCCCCTGTGTTTCCAAGCCCTCTTGCAGTTGCCGCCTTTTGCCGTCCTGCGCTTGTAGCCCCGGGCGTGGAGGAGAGCCTGGGTGCCCTCCTGCACCCAAGGTGCACGCGTAGGTYGTCCTGCACGTAACCTCCAAGAGGAGAGCCCCCTTGCAGCGTCACCTCCTCGCCAGCCCCTTCCTTTGCTGCTCCTGATGCTTGTCACCCCTCTGACCGCAGAATTCCAGGCTGGATTTCCAGAGGAGCGGCAGGGAGAGCAGTGAATCCAGTGCTAGCTGCCGTTCTGCCTTGTTCCCAGCCCTCTCCCTTCCGGAGCACCAGAGGTGGCAATGCAGAACTTTAAGCTCTCCAAGCCAGGCTGGGGCTCTCCTGCTTGTAGCACCTTGAGCCTGGTTTTTGAGAGCCGGGGGTTTGCGTTTGGCACTTCCAACCTTGGCTCTTCCAAGGTTTGGGCTGGTTTTTCCTGCAAAGCATCCAATGGAATTAGCTGCCTTTGGGAAGCTTTAGGTACCCTCCAGCATGCAGGGAGGGCTCCGGAGCGCCAGCTCCGGGCTGTAAGCGGGAAAACTCGCGCGGATCTGGCTTCCTTCTTGCATGTTCAGCYGGGTCCTGTTCTCCTGGCAGCCGCTCAGACCCTCTGCTTCGCGYGGGCCTGACCAAGCCTGTGAGCCCCTTGCTTTCTGTAGGTCTAAAAATGAAGTAGAATGAGCAAATGCATCACTCCCACAGTAGAGGTTTTTTGCCTGGAAGTGAACCCACTGTGTWTGTCTAACCCACCCTTTTAGAGTTGTAGTTCCACTTTTTTTGTCCTTGTTTACACACACAGATGCACACATAATGACAACTAATGCCTTTTGGCTTCCCTTCATTCAAAATGACCTGTTTGAGTTGGTTTGTTCTTTTTTTTTTTTTGTCTTTTCTTGCAGCTTCTGAAGTCGCCCCGTAGTTGGTTGATTCCCCATCACACACCTAGTGCCTGACTCTGACCCGTGTTGGCCCTCCTATTTCACCATAGATCTCTCATTTTGACCTTGTGTTCAGTGGTGGTGATTTTTGTCCCTTTTTTTTTTTTTTTTGTGTGTGTCTTTTTGGTGTTTTAATTGTGTTTTATTTCTCCTGGGAGCTGTGGCCTTCCTGTAGCCTCTACTAACGTCTCTTCTGTTTGTTCCCCATCGCTGCCCCGTGGCCGCCCGGCAGATCAAGGTGGTGAATGCGTTCCGTAGCTCCCTGTACGAAGGCCTCGAGAAACCCGAATCCAGAAGCTCCATTCATAACTTCATGACTCACCCAGAGTTCATCCTGGAGGAAGACGAGCCTCGAACACCATTCCTTGACGGCGCCGAAGACGACCCCGAGACTGATGGCCTCCAAAAGCAAGGCAGGGGGAGCCCGGATGGATCCACGACCCTCAACACGAACAACAACGCCGTGGACAGCGATCAAGTCGAGGTCACCGTCCCGGAGCCCGAAGGCCCCTTACACAGCTTGGAGACATCGGTTTGACCTTAGAACTTCAAATCCCCCCTTCCTCCTCCTCCTCCTCCGCCCCTCGCCTGTGTGATATCGGCACCAGTAACTGATCACACACTGCGGTCACTTCGTGTCAAACTGCTCCTCCGTATATCTTTATTTTTCCGTTTTTTTTTAAGAAAAAAAACCAATTATTTCGCAATGGAAGCCGGAGTACCACATTGCTGGGGTGTCGGGAGGTGGCCGAGCCCAACCCCGTGCATCCCCATCCCGAATTTTCCGTGGTACTCGCCCAAGCCAAGTTACTGCCTCTCCGGGAACGGGGCTCCACAAGTCTGCAAGGGAGAGGGAGGGTCACTTGAGAAATGCATGTTCCAAGGAAGTTCAGATCGTCGTAGTCTTACACGCACGCTCCCTGCCCTGCAGCTGGGGGCTGCGCTTGTGACTTTTATTTTTTCCACTTGTGGTTTTTAAGTTGTTGGGGTTTTTTTCCATTTATTTTTCTCCTAATATTGGGGTTTGTTCCTTTYGCTTGTGAAATTGGCCCCCGGTATCTCGGAAATGGGGGGGGTTAGCACCGTGGAGCGGGAAGGAAGCAGCCGGGGGAGACGTTTCCCCGCGGGTTGATGGATACAGGGATGTTCACCAGTCTTCCACCTTTAAAAATATGGTACCTTTGGGGAGCCTTTTGCAGTTGCTCCTTGGTGGGGGCAAGCACCGCACGTGTCTCGGTTTCCAAAGCAGTAGCCGTTAGACACGGGATGAAGGGCGCTTTGCTGTCACCTTGCTGGATTTGGAAGATGTCGGGGTTTTCTTTTCCCGGCACAAGGTGGGAACGAACTGGCAGGGTGAAGAAAATCCCCAGGATGGCGAGACACGGGGCTGCTTCCCGAGGCATCGTAAATACCCCTCTCCTGCTCCTGAACAGCTGGGAAAGTCTCGGCAAGAGCCGTGCAAAACTCTTAACAGCTCCCGCCATGAGGAGCAGAGGGACTTTTGGCGCTTGCATGTTCTGGCTTGTGCATTTAGGCTTAAATATCTCTTGAGCGCTGGAGGATGAGCTGGGCTTAGGACCTGAGGAGSCCCCGGGGCCGCTGCAGCTGCGCCCGGGGTCCAGCCCTAGGTCCTGGAAGGGCTGAGCTCTTGAGCTGGTGGAAGGGATGGAGCTGCCCGGGCCCGTGGGCACCTGCAGCTGGCGGTGGCCGCTCGGGTGGCGAGGTCCCCCAGGGAAGGTGCTGCACCTCTGTGCAAGGCCGGCTCTTCATCCCTTCCCCTGCTTCCTGCCTCACCGCGGTCTCTCCCAACCATCTCTGCAGAGGAGAACTTGGGAGCGGAGGCCCTGGGCACGTTTGCTCCGACCCGAGCCTCTTGCAAAGCCAGGAACGGCCCTGCCCAGGAGCTCGCTGTGCTTAGGCTCAGTGTCTTCACCGTGGGCTCCTCCAGGTTCCTTCCCGCTYGTTGGGAATGGTGGGAGAGGCTGCAAAAAGCTCCGCTGCTTCCTCTCCTTGGTCCCGYTGGCTTTGCTTGGAAGCAGGGTGTAATTGGATGTATAAAGTCGCCCGGCTCTGTTCCTGGGAGCGGGGGGGCTTTAGTGACCGCGAGGTGCCTGGGGTCTCTCTTTCCTTTGGTTTTTCCTTACAAACGCACAGCGGAATCTCCCGTGCCTTCTCCGAGCACTGCCTGCAGCACCGCCTGCCACGCGCGAGCCCCGTCCTCTTGCCAAGAAACAAGTGTTCCTTAAACGACGGCAACCAAAACCCCGGCGCCYCGGGATCCTTCCCGGGGCCAGCACCGCCCTGTCCCTTCCTCGGGGCCGGGAGCAAGGACGAGCTCCCTCCGCTGCCCTCCCGGCTCCGGCTCCTGCCTCGGTGCTGCCGGGCTCCCGTCACTGCCAACACAGCAAGAAGAAGTCGCCCGTCTCGCGGGGGCGGCGGTGCCCGTCGCTGTCCTCCCCTTCTGTTCCTCGCACGAGCTCGGAAAGCGCCCGGGGCAGAGCTGGGATTTGGGACGGGTCAGGTTGGGACYGGCGGTTTTCTATAAACCGGGCACCAGTTGAGAGGGGAAGTAAAAGGGAGGCGGTTCTGGTGGTTCTGTTCTAGAGGTGACATTGCTTAAACGATCACTTTTTTTCTATTTTAAATACTTGCAAAAAAAAAAAAGAGAAAAAAAAAAGGGATGGAAATATGGTGTTCTTACAAGCTTACATGGATATTTATTGAATACTTTGTGGGGGGGACACTGATTTCTGTTTTTTTGATATTTTTTTATTACCTCAGACCTGTTTTAGGACAAAAAAAAAAGACTTAAAACAACGAAAAGCCAACACGAAGTTAAGTTTTGGAGGCTCTTAAAAGTCACTCCCAGAAATCTGTGACTGGCAGGTTGCCACAAGGGTCTGCTCGTCCTTTAGTTGATATATTTTTGTTGTTCTAGTTTTCCGTATTAGGAGGGGGAGAAATAATTATATATAAATATTATGCAAAAAAAAAAAAAACTATAGTTTTCTTTAGATCAGAAACTGATATTTTTACGTCAGCCATATGTATTTTGTTTAAAGGAAAAAATAAGCCTTGAGCCGCGTGCCGGCCGTTCCAAGCGACAGGTAATTCAGTGTATCAGCGATCGGATGCCAGTCAGCTTCCTTTTCTCTGAGCAGCCATCTTTATAATACTAGTTATTAGTTGGATGACACAAATGTGKTTTTTTTTATATATATAAATTATGTTGGTATGGCCGGTTGCTTAACGTATAAGCGTTTCTTGTGCATACATCCTATGTAAAGTGGGTTTTTTTTTCTGTTTTTTCGGGATATCCTGGCAGCAGCTGACTCTGGGGTTAAGTTATTGAGGACATTTCCACGAGCGGTGGGGGACAGGGGTGCTCGGCACTGAAAGGCCTGGCCGGCGGCGTGAACCTCTGGGGACTTCTCTGCGCGATGCCTGGAAGGAAAAAGGGAGATTTTTTTGCTTTATTTGAACTGCTCCAAGCGCGCCCGGGGCCGAGCGCCGCGCCAGGCAGGAACCGAAGGACTGCCCTGTGCTACGTGTTTAACTTGCCTTGGAATGCTTTGTTATTAAAACACTCTGAACATACGTTTGCATCCGGTTCTTGCTCATCCTCCGGTGGCGGTGGTGTTTTTTTGTGGTCAAAAAATGGGCGGATTGGTACCAAAGACATCGCCCCGCTTGGTGCGTGCAGGGCTGAACAGGCCTTTGGATGCCCTAGCATTCTGCAATGAGTGATTTTATTATTATTATTATTATTATTATTATCATTATTACTTGCACAGAAGTTAGACTGACTTTTCAAAGGTTTTGTGCAATAAGCTGTGACAGGGGGAGAAAAAAAAAAGGGAAAAGAACAGCTCAAGAAGGAAAAAAGCTAAACCACCTTTAGCCTTTGGCTTTCCGCAGCGGAGCAGCCCTGTCCACAGGGCCTGGCCCTGGAACCTTCGGGAAAATGGGAATGTGGGGCCATCCCCAGCATCCTCCTCGGAGGCACCGCAGCCTCCGAGCGGCCTGGAAGCCGCCGTCTCCCTGGATTTCCTTGGAAAAGGGATGCTGGGACCTCGCTGCTCCCTGTTGCATCCAGCTCCTGCCCATGGATCAACCCCTTTGGCCACAGCGCTCCCCTTTCCGTCCCATCCATAGGGATTTGGGATGCGTGGCTGTGGCTCTCCAGCATTTTCCAGCCACCGCCGGCCCCAACCCGCTGCCATCCCTGTTTTCCTCCTGCTCYGAAAGCACCCAAACAACTGGAGTTCAGTTTTCCTTCAGCAAAGCCCACGGCTAAAACTGCCTTTAGTTTATTTCCTCCCCCTAAATAAATATATATATACAGTATTAATCTGACATTTGTGTGTGTATATATATTTATGCAGCGCTCTGATAACAAAACTTCCTATGAAAAACAGCACGCAGATATGGTTATTTTATTTTATTTTTCCCCCTGGTAACTTGTCTACTAAAGCACCGGTATTTTTGTATAAGAGACAGAAAGCTACGAAATAACAGGCTGAATATAACGTGGTATGCATGCCATTTAAAACAAACAAAAAAAATAACAAAAAAATGGTGGTTTCAAAGCAATATGTACCCTGATGTGTTTGCCATATCCTAGAGTCCAGCTTACCGTGCACCTGATCTGTATTGCGTTTTGATATTAACCTCTCTGTACAATGTTTCTGCATGTAATTTATATGGTTCTTGGGAGAACAAAAAAAAAAAGCAACTGGAATGACTTGTCCGGGCTCTGAGCAAGGGGCGAGCGGTTGTGTTTTCGGGGGAGAAAGGGGTACATATTTAAAAGAAGCAAATATGACTGAAAGGAGTGGGGCCGAAGGGTTGCGATCAATAAAAGCTTTGGTTTGAGCACAACGGGTGCGCGAGTGCGTGGGGGATCGACGGAGCCGCCTCCGGGCGCCGGGAATGAGGCCTGGGAGGTGGCGGGGGCTGTGGTGGCCCTGGTGGGGGATCCCGAGGCCGGAGCTGGGCCGCGGCTCCGTGGTTTTTTCCCCCCACGTCAAGGAGCTTTCCTAAGGCCGCGGGTTGCCGGAGCCGCCTCCATTTTGTAGGRGGTGGCCCCAAGGTGTCGCCAGCCTTGGGAATGGGGCGTCATTCCCAAGGGAACGCTCCCATTCCACGGCCGAGCCGGCGGGTGGCTCCGGGGCCAAGGCCACCTCTTGTGTCCTCCGCAGGGCCCAGTCACTGCTGCAAGGGCCAACAAGCCCCACGWAGCCCCAGGGCCAAGCGAAAGCCATGGGCGGCCTCGGGCTGCTTGTGTCAGCCCAAAACGCGGAGATTTAAACCCAAAAATCCCAAGGGCCGTGCCGTGGCTGTGCAAGTGGGAAGGCTTTTTTTTTTTTTYCCTGCAGTTTCCTCGTTTAGTGAACGGTTTTGTTCAGTGTCAGAGTAACTCGGGGCACCCTCGGCAGCCGCAGGAGGAAGAGGAGGAGGAGGAAGGAGGAAGGAGCCGCCCGCGCCGCTTTGCCGGGCGCGCCCGCCCGCGCCGCGKCTATTGTGCCGTAGGGCGGCGCCCGCCCGCACGCGCATTCCTCGCTGCCATGGTGAGCGGGGACGCGGAGCTCCGCCCCCTAGCGCGTCGAACGGGCGGAAGCGGGCGCGGCGAAGCCGAGCGCGGCGTTGGTCGCCATCTTGGCAGCGGGCGCGCGGTGGTGCCCGTATGTTGAGGGCGCCATCTTTGAGGCTGGCAGTGGCTGCAGGCGACGGCCCGAGCGGTGGCCCCGGCGGAGCGCGGGGACCAGGCGGCGGCGGCAGTTCCGCAGGGGTTCGGTAAAGTGCTGCTCGCCGGTAACTAGAGCCGTTCGTAGACCGCCGCGGGCGGGGGAAGGGCCCGGGGTCCCCCCGTCACCCCCGCCAGGCCCCGGGGCCCTCCCGCTCCCCTCAGGGGGAGCAGGCCGCAGCGCCCAGGCCGCGGCCTCCTCTCCTCGCCGTTTCCCCCGAGGCGGCTCGGGCTCCGCCGGGGAGGGAGCGGCGCCCCGGGCCCCCCGCGAGCGGGGAGCGGCCCCACACGGAGCCCCCGGGGCCTCCCCGCTGCCCCCCGGCCTCGCCTGCGGCCTCCCCGGGCTCGGGGCCCCTCGGGGCGGCCCCAGGCGCGGCCGTTGGAGCGACCTTCGGATCCCGGCGCAGGGGCCTTAGGAGGATAGGAAATCCCCAGGGAAAAGCCCCTGCCTTCCCTTTGTAGCCCTGCGTTGCCCYGCGGAGCCGCCTCCCGCCGCTGACTAACTCTGGGTGCACCCGGTTGTGGTAATTTCTCCTTCAGTTTGCTCAAAAAGAGGAGGAAAAAAGGAGCGATGTTTTTTGTTTCCTAAGAGTTCAATGGGTGCTTTTTTCATATATATATATATATATATATGGATGGCCATAGTGTTCAGGAAGAGTGTTTAGCCTAGAGAAAACTTCCTCTTGCTGTTCCTTCTCATCTAAAATGGCAGCCTTCCAAGTCGCTGCTTCCAGGGGAAAATTGACTCTTTTTTTGAGATTTAATCAAACATTTCAGTGAGGAAGACGAATAGGCATTACTCCCACAGTAAGTAAGTTGCTGCCAGGGCCTGGCATTGATTTCGGATACAGGAGAGGATGAGTGTGTGTTTCTTCATGCTGCTTTCCCCCGGGAGCATCYGCAGCAGCTTCACCAGGGCGCTCTGCTTGGAGTGTGTTTCCAGAGCCTGTTGTGACAGCAAGGAGAGGAAAATCGTGATGGACAGAGGGAAAATTAGAGAACCACCTAATAATATAGGGAGGAAGGGGTTAGGGAATAAGGGAAAGCCACCACGCTTAAAACAACAGCAAAAAGATGTTATCTAAAAAATTGGCTATGGGTTTGGGCCTGTGGGTACTGCTGCAGCTGCCCCGGTCGTGCCCGTTGCTGCTGAGCATGATGGAGTGAGCCCCGTTATGGGGAGCATTGTGTTAAAGCAGGTGCCRTTGCCTAGAGGAAGAGTCGGAATTTCCATTTTGTGGGATTTCTTCCATGTTGATCCTTGGTTTGCCTGGTCATCGCGAGCATGCGCTAAAGGAGAAGAAAGAAGAAGAAGACGAAGAAAGCCACRACAAGCTGGGTGGTCACCAGAGGACATCACCTCTTCAGGGACATCTCCAAGTCATCCGTTTTTGCCCGTTGGAATGTGGCTGTTTGGAATTTCCTACAGACTGTGGCACTGTGTTGTCATAGAGAACGTCCATTTCCTCAAATGTGCTTGTGTGTTGGAGAGATTGGAGTGCAGAAAAACACAATTAGCAACTGATGTGTGGACCTGTGAGCCCACCACAGCCTGTGTGACCACGATGGGATCTGTTTGATGTCTTTTTTGATRCACTGAGTTCCTCACGGTGCTGCAGAAGTTCCCTTTTAGAAAGCAAGCAGCTTTTAGGCTTTGTTTAAAAAATCTACAGCAGCAAGCATCCCAGAAGAACCCAGTTCCCAAACTGGTGTGGCTTTTCCCTAATTCCCTCACCCTGGCTTTGTAGCTTTTGACAACTGTGAAGCCCCTGGCACTGTAGCCAGTACCATGTTTTACATTTCTTTYAGCTTTAGTGGTTTGAGGCTTCCTGAGAGCACAAGAGAGCTGAGGACATCCTAGCAGTRTCTTAAGGGACTTGCTGTCACTTTGCTTTTCCTGCTAAAAACCCATCAAATTCTTCAGGCATCGCAGGACGGGAACCTTCTTCCAGGGAATCTCTCGGAGCAGTTAATAGCCACTCAGTGGCTCTTCCTTTCATGTGTTAAAGCAGCTTGAGAGCAGCAGAAGGTGGAGCAGAACTTGTGTGTGCAGCCTTCTCCTGGGCGGGTGGATGGGGCTCTTCTCAACTCATTCCACAGGTCTCCAACGCATGACATCCTTAAGCCACTTGTTTATAGGTCTTGCTGAGATGCTGCTCTCCTCAAATTGCCTCCTCCTGACTTTGCAGGGCGCGTGGAAAGCCTTAAATCAAAGGTGCTTCTTGAGCTGGGGAGTGATTTTGGTCCTGCAACCAGTTCTCTGTCCAGTTGCTGGTGAAGAAGGCCAAAATGTTGACCTGTTCCTTCAAGCTGCTCTCCTCACAGGCTGCCTTGCTCTTCGTGGGTCCTGAGTGACATGTTGTCCCCTGTCCCTCCCCAGGTCCTGAACGTGCACCAAGACTTGCATTTAGATACTCTTGAGCTGCAGCAGTTCATTAAAGCAAATGTAAGGAGTATTGATTGCAACAGCCCTGAGCTTTGGACTTTGCCACAAAGGATGAGAGCCCTTGCAGCAGGGAGGAGATTTTAGCAAGAGATYGGTCTGTGCTTCAGACCACTTCAGTGCTGAGCATGTGTAGCATTTATACAGTGAGCTTTTATATAGGCATCATATGCACTATTTCTTGCAGGCTTTTTTAGCATCTGGTGCACGTTGCTCTTCCAGCTCTAGGGGCTCTAACGAGTGCATCAGCAGTGACCATTTTGGAGCTGAAGCAGCCCTGACAGAATGAAAAATGAGGTTTGATCATGCAGCTCTTAGTGCTCTTCCTTCTTGTTTTCTGACATCTGCAGTGCCCTTATGAACAGGGCTGTTGAGAGGGTTTGCTGCTTTGTAAAGAATTAAAAGCACGCAAAAATAGGCCAGGAGCTGTCAAAAGTGAAAGAGTTTGTGCTTTATGGCCAAAAAAATTCCTGTAGATAAATGTGTAGCTAATAAGCACAGCGCTGTAAGGACGGAAAAATCTTCTCTTCGTGCATTTGTTGCAGTGCAAAAAAAAAAAAGAAAGAATTATGTCCCTTTTTCCTCCTCTGTAAGTTCAGAACAGAACAAATGCTCGTCCCCAAGCTGGAAACTTAAAATGAGTTCATAATGGTAAGAGCAGTTCAATCCTAATAGGAAAACTTTGCCGTGTTTCTGGAAGGAGGTGAAAAAGAGAAAGGGCATTAAAATTCTCCCCGGCTTCTGGGAGACTTGCTGAGTGCACCAGAGTTACTCACTTTTCTTTGGGCTTTCCAGGGCTAGTTAAGTAGATTTTTGTTCAGTACTCAGATTGCCAAGTTGACTGACGTCAGTTAAAAGGAAAAAATAAGTTTTTAGATTTTTTTTTTTTTTAATATTTAAGAAAGGACTTTTTTGGGAATTTATAGCAGTGAGTTTTTGATTTGTTATAGTTTTCTTCCCATTTCTTAAACGAGATCTGCTCAGATTCAAATTCTGAGCAGAATTCAGAGTGTATTTAGGAATATGGAATGCAGCAAGCAAAAAATATGTTCAGTTTAAGCAGCTTGGCCTGCTTGGACTGTCTAAACACCTGAATTTGYAGAGACTTTTTTTCCTCATCATGATGGATATAGTAACTGTACATTATACAGTTGGCTCTCCCTCTCCTTAAGGAAAAGAAACTCCACTTTCCAGGCCATGAATTCCTACTGATTTGTATTTCAATACCTCTCCTCATCAAAGCAGTGGCCCTTAATTACCATCTGTTTAAGCGTCGGCTGGTGCAAAACGGGGAAAAAAATCATGCTCGAAATTGTGTTTAATTAACAGTGATATTGGTGACACCTTGGGCAAAATGTTTCTTGTCAGGCTTCCATGCAAAAGAGCACCATAATTTTGAGAAGCTGCCTAGGAATTTGTATGACACCAAGTTTGGGTTTGAGGATCACCCTGGTCCTGGAGATAGGGAGGAACCTTGCACTGAATTCCCCTTGTCGAGCAGTCAAAAGCAATAACTAATCCAAGAAACCAACTTTTCCTCTCTTTATTTTAGATTTGGGAAAATTCCCTGCCAAAAAAAAATATCCTGGGAAATTCACTAGTGTTTGTGTGAGTAAAAGGTCCAAGCTTTTCTTATTAACTTATAAGAAATGAAGTTTGTTCAGTTTTGTCCAAAAGAGTACAAAATTATTTAGCCCAGAAATGTAGAGCATTTCGGTGATAGGGATCGGAATCACTTTATTTATTTTAATCTGGTCTGGTTGCAGGTTTGAAAGCATTTATTGTCTTTAAAAGAAGCAAAATGTCTGATTTCAAATCCCCCCCCAAAAAAAAAAAAAAAAAAAAAGCTGTTTGTGGCTAAATGGAATCAATTTCAGCTTCTGTGGCATCCAAAATTTCATTTGCTGTTAAGAATTGGACCAAAACCATCCTTTTCAACCCTTGATATTACAGCAATGGATAATAGTGGATATCTGCATTAGGGAACAGCATGTGGTGGCAACCGTAKTATTTGTTCTCATGCAAAATTCTGTATGAATACTCAAAAAAAAATCCAAAAACGCAACTATTGGAAACATAATCGAGGAATTCCAAGATGTTGGTATCATGCAGCCATGCCACGTCCAAAGTGAGCATTTCCCTGCCTCTCCAAGCTTGTCGTATCCTTGATCCGCTGTCTCCCTGCTCTGGATTGATTGCAACCCTAYGTGCCTGATCCGGGCTCCCGGTGGTGCTCTTGATTCTATGGATATCATGCAACATCCACTGTGCAAGCTTGTGTGTATAGATATGTTTTTACTGTATGCATGTACATTAAGTATGCCTATTTGTGTGCCGGCCCCCAAATCACTCCCAAAGCCTCAGATCTTCATCAAAATATCAAGCAGCGCTTCCATTTTTTGTCAGCTCCCTCAAAATGAGACACTTTTTATGCCCTCTTTGGGCAATAGCCAAAATGTGTGAGTTTTTTTGTTACCACTCTTGCCAATTTTATTATCACTCGCTGTTGGTGTGTGTATAAGSACATATGTGTATATGTATATACATATTTGTTGTATTTATACACACAAGTATGTTTTTTGCTGTGCAGGTAATAAAGATGGGGGAAGGTTTTTGTGTTTTCTTAATAGGTGAAGAAATCTTGAAGACCAGAAATTGGAACTTACTGAATTTTTAAATTAAAACAAAAATATATGTGTATATAAATTGTCCGGCTGTGGAAGATGGATCTTCATTTTTGCAGCCACTTTGAGTCACAAGTTCATCTTTAAATGAACTGGGTCCTTTTTTTATTTTTTTTTATTTTTTTTTTTTTTAATTATTTTTTTGAAGAGCTAACTAACCCTGGCTGTCTCCAGTCTCTCAGAGTATTCCAATGGACTTGCTTCCTCCATTAGTTGTAAGATGTTTAAAAGCACCTCCTAAGTTTGAATTGTGGATGAGAGGTTCCCTTGGCAATGTGAGGAGGAAAATTCTTTCTACCCCTTTATTATTAATTCACGGATTCAGTGTTGGTTCGGCCTACAGGAGAAGTTAACTGGAAGTCTTTGAAGATCAGCTCCCGTGCTGAGATTGTCCAGGTACGTGAACGTGAAGATCTAGGGCAGTTGGAAAATAATATTTCAAATGTCAAATTGCATTTTGTTGAAAGCATTTAATACCCATGGGTAATTACTGACTGGTAACTACTGTAGGGTCACTTGTTGCAACTCAAGTGCTGTGATTAGAGCTACATGCAACATTATGTGCTTTTCTATGCTCTATGGCATAGAAATATTGCTAAGGATGTAGAAGACCTCATGACAAATTCATGCAATTTTACAGAAATTTATTTTAATACTGGGATATTTTTGAAACCAGCCTATTTCGAGACATTACCTTCCTCTCGAGACTAATTCAATTAGCCGACAAAAGCTGGAAAATGCTCCTTATTTTATACTTGGATTTTTTATTCCGATTGTCCCTGTTTTTTTCAGGGTTACTGTTAAAAGAAGATATCACTGCTCAAGCCTGTAGAAGACTTTCAGCCCAAGAAAGAGTGAAACCAGCTCTTGTCACRAGTGAAGGAAGTCCCTGTGGAGAGACAACGCTTCCTATAGCCGAGCTTTCCTCAGGAATTTCTTCAGCATGTCCAACCAAGGAGACGATTGCTATTTCTATTTCTATTCCACGTGTAATAAGGTATGACTGGCTGCTTGATTTTTGTAATGAATGTTTTTTAGTAATGTGGGTTTTTTTGTTTTGGTATTTTAATCCAGATCTAATGAGCGTTATTTCAGACTGTGCAGTTTTCATTGTGCCTTTCCTTTTGGTTGCAGGGAGACAGTTGTCCCTTCCGCCACTGTGAAGCTGCTCTGGGGAATGAAACRGTCTGCACGCTGTGGCAGGAGGGTCGGTGTTTCAGGAATATCTGCAGGTTCAGACATATGGAAATAGATGTGAGTGTCTGCCTACCAATGAACTTCCAAAATAAATCAGTAAAGTATTTTTCACTGCTTTAAGTAAAGGGTACCTATATTTGCTTTAAAGTGAAGCTGGGCCTGCACCACCACAAGTGAGGTGGAAGGAAACCAGGTGGTAGGGACAATAACATTTTAGATATATTTAAGGGTGAAAAGTTTGTATTATGTTGAGGTTTTGCTTCTTTCTGTCCTCAGAAAAAGCGCAGCGAGATTCCTTGCTATTGGGAGAACCAGCCAGTGGGCTGTCAAAAATCCAACTGTGCTTTTCATCACACCAAGGGACGTTACGTTGATGGCCTCTTCTTACCACCAAGCAAAAGTGAGTAGTTCTGGGAAGTTCTGTGTGTGAAATAAAGCCATTCTTCGTGGTATAACCAGCGACAGAGTAGGGAAAAGGAGAGTGTAAATTCAATTGCCAAATAGGCAATTGTCTTTCCCCACCTGCCGTTTTTATTCTGTGAGTGCAACGTTGGGGTCCAAGTTTTAAATGGCCCCATTGCAGATGATCCTGTTCTTCCTCTAGCTACACTGCCAGGTCCAGCTGAGTCTGCAGACGATGACGGGAAAGCAGCTCAGCTCTCTCTGCAACAGAACAAGCTTTCTGTGCAGTCCAATCCCTCTCCGCAGCTGAGGGGAGTGATGAAAGTGGAGAACTCCGAAAACGTCCCCAGTCCCACACACCCTCCAGTGGTCATCAATGCTGCAGACGATGATGAAGATGATGATGGTGAGTCTGCTTTAGTTCCTTAAGGCGTTCGTGCCGTAAATGAATGTGTAAATCACGGAGTATCTGAAAACTGACTATTTTGGGCGGCAGCCAGTCTGGTTAGACCACTGGTGGTAGATGTTTGGCCCCCCGATTCAGGAGGAAAGCTTAGAGGCAATCTTGTTTCAGCTGGTCTGTTGTRTATTTTTAAAAATCCCCTCTCCTATTGTCTCAAAAATTGTGTCCAGTCTACAATAATAATCATTATTTTAATCTAAAACATCTGTGTTACAGTTAAGACTATGGAGCATGGACTGAAATGTCAACGTACAAGTTGCATAAATGTAGACAGGCTGATCCTCTTGTCTAATTTTAAGTGGATATTTTTATTTTTCCTCTGCAGATCAGCTTTCTGAAGAAGGAGATGAAGCTAAAACACCTGTCCAGCAACCAGCTGCAGAAACTCCTAACGGATTGCGGATGATTTCCACTAGGAAATCCAATGCAAATACAAAACAAGGTATTCCAACAACTGTATTAGGATGAATCCCACTTGTCTTCCAAGTCTGTTTTTTGGAGACAACTGGAATATTGTATAGGCATGCTCTTGGAGCTGCTGTTCTTGTAGGGGAACCAAGGAAACGCTTCTTGTAGGGGAAAAATTTTATGTTTATGTGGGTAGTATCTTACAGCAGATAAAGGAGAGCTGGACAATTAACTTAAAAGCAATACATTGTAAATATATAGTAGTATATGGTAGGGGTGCATGTGCTCATTTATTTCCATGATCTCATTCCTACCTGATTCCTTATTTGTCCCTTGGCTCAGGAAGGTTAAATTYTTCATTTCTCTTTGTGAAATAAAGTGGGGCCGCAGAATGGAGTTTTAATGCCTGGAAATGTGTTGGGGGGATGAGGTCCATGGGTTGATTGTAAGTACTCTGGAAAATTGCTGAACRCTAAGAAACGTGAGGGTCTGTGCTTCTCATCATATCCCTTTAAGCCTCTGCCCCATTAATTATATTGTGTTTTCAGATGAAAAGTTGAATTTTGGGATAAAGACGCTCGAAGAAATAAAATTGAAGAAATTGAGAGAAAGATCGAGAAAACAAGGTGGTGAGTTGATATCTTCCCTTTCTTTCTTACTAACTCCTTTGCCTTTTTTTTTTTTTTAATAATATCTGGGTAGCTGGCTCTGCCTTGGTGAATGTAATTATTTACAAAAGAAGCGAGTTTTTATTTTGTGCTAATGGGTAGAGACCCACGGTTGATTTTGCCTCTAAGTTGCTTGGGGGACAAATTTCCTTGCCCCTTTAACAGGGGCTCTCAGGCTGTATTAATTTAAAACCTACTTTGAAATTGAAATTTTAATTGCAGATCAGAGGCAGATTGCTCACRCTGAAATGACCAGGCATGGAAATAGGGTGTTGAGCAGCAATAAATACTTAAATACTTAAAATCTTTTGGTTCTTGTGATAGCTCTTTGGTGTTTTTGTTTTCTTCCCTGCTAAATGTTTTTTGTTTTGCTCCTGATCAGAAGGTCCTTCAGGAATTCCTGTTCATCCACTTCAGTCTCAGGCTATTCCAGTGCCAGAAAAGGAAAATGTTCGGACAGTAGTCAGAACTGTGACACTATCTACAAAGCAAGGTAATAAGGAAGCTCTCAATTGGAAATTGTAGCATTTCTTAAGCTAGAGTTTAGGTTTGATTGTGGCATCTTAGCCTGCTGGTGCTGCCTTTTTCTGTTCACAGGAATAAAAATTTGTCCTCTTGCAATAAGAGATCAAAAAGTGGTTTTTATCAGCCTGACGTAAAGCCATAGTTAATCATATATTAGCATCGTACAGACTCCTGAGCACGTGGGGTCCCTGCCTTTACTGCTCCTGAAGCCCAGCAGGGCTTGTGTGCGAGCTATTGTATTGGCAGCATGTGTCAGAATCAGTATTTAAATGAGCTGCAGCTGAGGAGAAGAGGGCAAAGGCAAAACAAATGTCAGCATGGAAAGAAGGGAGAGCTGAAAAGCAGCTGAGGGATGGATGGAAAGCACAACAGAAGATAGTGTCATACATACCAGAAGCCAATTTCTGAAGCATTAAAGAGGACAGCAATGGCATTTGTGAACAGTGCTGGGAGAAGAGTTTGCATATAGTATTTTTCTTATTACATGGTGTGCAGCCTTCTGTCTTGCCTAGACTGTAGCTTTCGTGCACACTCTSGTTTATTAGTTGCCAGCTTAGCAGGAAGTTGAAACAAGGACTCAGGCTAGTAGTGTTTTTCCAAGTGATTTTTACAGGTGAAATGTTAGTTTGTATATTTTTGGCTCTCAAAATACCATAATCTTTTGTGACACAGAATTCTTGTAATATTTGGGGGAGAGGGCTTCAGAACAAGCCTATAAATGGAGATTTGCAGGTAGCACTTTGGCTGGCTCCTGTTTTATGYGCACTGAAGTCCAAACTTTGCTGTTTCAGGGGAAGAGCCTGTAATTCGACTGAACCTTGGCGAGAGAATGGGAAAACGGAAAGCCTCCCTGGGTAAGAACTTTATGTGAGCAGCTTTTCGGGTGCTTTCATCTAGATTTGAGGAGGGTTTTGAGGTGAGAGAGAAGAAAATACACCTCGCAGAGATGCACTTTGACTGTAGAAATGKCAAATTGCATTAGCAACGGGAGGACAAATACAAGAAAACCAACCTGGGAAAGTTTCTTCTTGCCTGTTGTAAAATCTTCCCTTGGAGAAATGTTCTTAAAGTGTTTCCTGTGTTCTCTCTGCCTGAAGCTGATGAAGGTGGCCTTCCACTGAAGCGCAGCCTCGCTGAAAGGCTGGGAAAGAAGATAGAGAGTCTGGAAAATGCTGAAAAGGCACCAAAGAGAGGTACAACTATTAAACAAATACCCGATTTTGATACACAGATCCTCAGCTTAGGCTTTCCATTTGTCCTTTTCTCTTCTGGTTCTCTTTGCCTGCCCTTTGAGGCCTCGAGGTCACTTTGAATCCCATGAAGCAGTCTGCTGCCTGCTTTGAAAAGTGAGCACAAAGTTGAGATTTGTGCAGCCTGCCTTATTCTGTCTGTTCTCTCCTGCAGTTCAAGTCCCCAGGTCTCTGAAGGAGAGGCTGGGTTTGCCTTCTGAACAGACCAGTACAGAGACAGGTAATAAATAGGTGCTAAATCTGCCTTTCCTTTCCCTGAACCTCTACCACTTCCACACAGACACCTCAAAGTTACTTTTTAAAAAATGCCTGATGCCCTTTGAGCGTTAAAGCTCTTCTGGTGGCTAATGTCAGAGAGGTCTGGTTCTTGATGAGCGTTTCTCCTTGTCCCTCATCAAGATTTGGTGTTCCTGCTTTGAACTAGGAGCAGCTGAAGCACAGTAAAACCCAAGTGGAGCAAAATCAAGTGCAAACCGTAGAGATGCTAAGGGAGAGAGGCAATTAGATCCCTCAAGAGCTTTATCTTCCCTTAGGACAGTGACAAAGTTTAGAGATGCAGTGTTGCCAACCTCCTTTTCTTATGTTTTTTTTTTTTTTTTTTTTTTTTTTTTTTTTTTTTTTTTTTTGATGATGATGACACAGAAAACGGCATAGCCAACAGACTAGAGCCATGAGATAAGTCTTGAACAAATCCGTCTTGAGAGAGCCGGGCAGCGACGAGGAGAACCTCAAGCTAAACCTCACACTGAAGGGCCCTGCAGGACAGAAGATCCCGGCCCAGGGACAAGACCTTCCACTGCAGTTCGCATCAAAACTTTCTCAGAGGCCCTAGCAGAAAAAAGGCAAAAGCAGAAAGAGCAGAAGCAAAAAGAACAGAAGCAGAAAGAGCAGAAGCAAAAAGAGCAGAAGCAGAAAGCGCAAGAGCTGTCTGGGAAGGCAAAGGCCGAGAGTGATGCCAAGAAGCAGAACGTCCAAACTGCATCTGTGCCTGGCAAAATGCAGCTAGAAGAGCCGACAGGTAAAGCCAAGGCAGGAGGAGAGGTGCGTGTTAAAACCTTGGAAGAAATCAAGCAGGAGAAAGCTCTGCGGATGCAACAGAGTGTGGAAAATGTTCCCACTCCACCAGCCCAACCCGAACCCGCGCCGACAGGAAGGCGATTGTTACGGATCACAAAGCTAATAGGTAATTAAATATGCTGTACATGACATGTGCTGTAGCCTTTCCCTTGATCTCATTATTAGACATGAAAGAATTTAACACTCTGGGGAAAGAAAAGTAACCAGGTTTGTTTGTTTCTGCTTTTGGAAATTGGTTTTTTGTTTGTTTTTTCAAGCTCCTGGAAGAAGAGAAGAGAAGAAGGTGGTGGAAGTGAGCAAGTCTTCTCCCAAAGCTGCCTCTGCACCTGCAGAGGTGAGTCTTGGGTGAATACATAGTTGTATGTGTGTATATATGTATGTTTTTAATATGTATGTGTATATATTCATGCAACAGCTGGTAAGTTTTTTGTTGTTGATCTGCAACTGGCTGCTCATTTCTAGCTCAGGTGTGCTCCTGTCTTTCCCTGTTTGGGAATAGGACTGAATTGAAGCCTAAATCCTATCACTTCCAATAGTTAGGGCAACATTGGACCCTCAAACTTTTCACTCATTGTTCCTGACAATGAATAAGAAATGCTGTTAGCACAAGATTTAATCTAATGGTTAATGGGGAGAGGATGTTTTTGTTTTTGGTGACCTTGTCTGTCAGACTTAAAGGGGTTWTTAAGTCCGAAGACAGGCATTTTAATAGGAAAAACAATAGGACTTTGTGTTAGAGGTAAGCAACTATCAGTGAGTGCTGTATTGGGAGTTTACATGGCTGTTGTTTAACAAGAATAGAAGAGATTAGAGCTGGAGCCTTTTGCTGTATTGAAGAAGCTGGGAATTGCAGGTGTATGAAACAATATTTTCATAGCAAAAAGTTAYTGGAATTATGCTATTGTACTGTATTCCACATGGAGCCCTTTGCAAAGGGACAGCCAGTCATATTAATGAAACCTCCATAGGTTTTTGGCCAATTGTTCCTCTTTTTGTCTCTTTTTCTAGCCCTGTGCTCAGAGTGCAGCTAACTCTAAAGTTCAGGTGAAGAGCCTTGAAGAGATCTTGAGGGAGAAACGGCAACTGAAGCAACAGCAAGAGGAGAAGCTTCCAAAGGAAGCAGCTGCCGTGTCATCCACTGTGGAAAAAGCAGCTAAATCCCCAACATCCAGCAGTCCTGAAGCCACTGGGGTGTCAGGGCCAAATTGTCAGACTGCAAAGAGGTTATTGGTGAAATCTCAGGAAGATGGGGCTGATAGCCCAGGAAAAGATGCTGCTGTGTCCTCAGGGAAACAGGCATCCCAGTCTCTGGAAAGGAAAGCTAAGAGTAAGTGTTGGCTCCAAGCTCTCTAAAGCATTGCTGGGAGTGTGAAAAATGGCAGTGCAAGTCTGTTGACCAGATAAGGATCTGAGGAGGGATCACAGGAAGGATCTGGGGATTTTTTGTGGCCGARATGATCCCAGCTCTTTCCCTTTTTGTTCTAGCCAAGTCGAAGGCGAACGGGAAGCCGTCGGAAGCGAAAGCCACCTCTCCTGTAAAGCAGACACTGAAACGTAAGGTAGTTGAGAGCCACCCCTCTGCTGTGGCAGCTGTGAAGCCACTGAGCAGCACCGGTGGTGACACGATGGAGCCAGCAGCTAAAAAAGCAGCCGTGGTAAGGACCCTGTCTGCCACTGTTGTGGGTCCCTCGTAAATCCCTGTTTCTGTTTCACCCTCTTGGATGAACTGTGGAAAACAGAGGTGTTCTGTAGGTCTTTTGGTCCATCTTAAGTCCAGTAACAGTTTAAAGTTGATTGTTGTGCCTTGCTACTCTTTATTAGATAAATGATGGTGTTTTCTTATTATACTTGAATGATTTCTATGTGGAGTTTCCATTCGTTTTGTGCTCTTAAACATGGGGTTGTTTGTGAGCGTGGAATAATACTCAGTCCTGGTASTGCATTTTTGCTAAAGCTCAGCAATGTTAGAGGAGTAGCAGTGTGGAAGAAGTATCTACTAAGAAATCATGTATTTGTGTGTCATGAATAACTATTGTTTTGCTTCTTGACAGGCTGTTGTTCCAGCCCTGCCAGAGGATGGTCGGGCCACCATACCTGAAAGAGGAAAACCCAAAGACAGGTGACAACCCAAACTTGTTCTTTTTCTTGGTCACTTTAGTTTTCATTTGAACTGCACGTTCTTTTGTCTGTGGGGGGAAAAAAACAGAGTTTTGAGATGATTAATGCCAAAATCAGGAAAAAAAGGACTCTGCTAGGACAAATTGTGAGTGAATTATCCAGCAGCAGACAAGGAATCTTATTTAGATACTTCTCTGAAAATGCTGCAAGTTGACGGTGGCTTCTTGGGTTGTCTGAGGAGCTGAATGAAGATGAGGTGGAGCTGGAGGTGGGTCAGAGAGAGGTGGTAGATGAGGACCGACTTGTATTTGGGAGCAAAGTCTGCTGAGCATGTCAGAAAAATAACTAAAATAGTGAGCAGGCATTAGCAAAGATTGAGCCCTTGTCCTCTTAATGGCAAAACTGGTGAATGTAAAATGCAAAGTCTGCCCAGCTACAAAAATTGAACCCTTTGCCAGATTTCCAGCTGTTCTGTCTTCACTGGTATATTTTCAATTTGGGGATTTATCTGCTAACATTAGTGTATGGGAATCTAAAGTAAAGCTTAATTGAATAGTAATCCCCGTGTAAAGTGTAAAAGGGATTAACTGTGGTTTAAAGAACCTGATTGCCAGAAAATGCATCTCCAGGTAAGGAATGTCATGTACTGATTTTCCTTTCTTGTTCTCCCAAGTGCTGTGGGCCAGGCTGATTCCGGGCCGCAATCGGAGGTCTCGAGCTCCACTTCTTCGCAAGCCGTGGTCAAAACRCGCCGGTTAAGCTCCACAGGGGCCGGGAAAGCACCTTTATCCGTAGAGGATGACTTTGAGAAGCTCATTTGGGAAATCTCAGGAGGCAAACTGGAAGCCGAGATTGATCTGGACCCAGGGAAGGACGAGGATGACCTCCTCCTTGAACTTTCCGAAATGATCGACAGCTGAACTGCATATCCTTCTGTTCCCCCCTCTCCCCCCCCAAAAAAAAGAAAAAAAAATGTATATTTTGTTGGATACCCCGAGATGATCTTTTTTTCTAGCTGAGGCTTTGCTGTGAGTCTTAAAGCACAGTTGGACTGGTAGGAATTGGCACTATCTGCACTCAGTTGTCCTAAATTTCCCTGCTGTTCCGAGTTCGAGTCCCGCGCATCCCTTCTGTTACTGTTGGTGGCTGCCTTCGATGTTCAGAGGACAAAGCACTTGGTTAGTTCACACCAGAAGGACGTTCATCTCCAAGCCGTGGAGGTTGTGAATTCATCTACTTGAGTCGGTGACACTCTGAAGACTTAACCTTAAAAGCTTCTTTCCCTGCCCTGCAGCCCACCCCTTGGCAAGACAGTTTTGGGTGTATTTCAAGGTTTTTTGCGTTTTCTTGGACACTTGATACTAAAGCCTGGAGTTACTATGTCAACTCTTGATTTTTATTTATGTATGTTTCCATTTTGATTGGAGTCTTCTAGGGCAAATTAATGAAAAGGAGGAAGGGAGCAAAATAATTCTAGCATTTTGGACCAAACRTGCTGCCAAGGGTGGTGGTTGGAGTCACTCCATCCAGCCTTATTCCTCTTCAGTTATCAGGGATAATACAACATCAGCGTGGAACGCAGCAGCTATACCGTACAGCTAGAATACCCCCTTCCCGGTGTATTGTACTGTATCGAAGCAGGGGCGTTTTGGTGCTTTTTGCCAATGTGAACAGGAGTGCGGGGCGAAAAGTCAGGCTTCTCGCAGGCTGCAGGAAAGGAGGAATTGGTTTAAGTGCCTCTCGGCTCCAAGAATCGCTCCCCTGAGAGCTGACAGCTGCTGGGATTGACGTTAAAACACCAACCATCAGCTTTGTTTGAAGYGGTGCCCGCGGGGCGTCAGTGCAACCGCGCGGCCGGTTGTTGGCATTGCACCAACAGGCGGCCGGCGCCCAGGTACCACCCTGGGGCTGCAGGGCTCGTTTCCGTGCTCTCTGCATCTCCTGCGGATCCATTCACCCCTGCACCCCCCAGCATGGAGGCTCGAGCTCCTCGCAGAAGGAAAAGCTGGAGCCAGGACATTATTGCCCCTGTGAAGTTGTGACCCTGAGCTGAGACTGGGGTGTATTGAGTACCCTGCCACCAGTGAGTATTTTTCCCTAGCAGATCTATTTTCTAATTATTTTCATAAAATCTCTGAAGAACTTGAGTCTCTTCCCATTGCGAGTCGCGAAGGGGCCCTCAGGCACTTGCTGCTGGCGGAGGGAAAATGAGTTTAGCTCCTTGTAAATCTTTTCCTCTCTGGAAGGAAACACTCGTGTGCGGCGATAACGCGCCAGGAGGTCTTAGCTCCTGGAGGAAGAGGTTGAACCCAACCTAGAGCAGCCCCTCCTGAAGAAACGGCGCGTCTGGCTCCAGCAGGGTCACCGTCTTGTCACCCTTATCCCACCGAAGGACGTTTTTCCACCTTTCCGCCAGCTCTGCCTGGAGTGACTTTGGGAAGGAGAGAAGCCCAAGGAAAAGACTGTGCTGTGGAAAACTTACCCCCCCCCTCGGAAACGTTTCCTCTCCTTGCTCTGCTCGAAGCAGGATCTTATGTTTTCGTGTGGGTCCTCACAGCCCGGGGGGGCGGCGTTTTGTGTATGCCATTGTTCCTGTAAATATTTTACTCTCTCCGTTTTATATTTGTATTCTATTTAAGGTATTGTACGAGACGTAGCCCGGCTCCCCCGCCTTGTCCCAGCACCCCTTTAGCCGCCCCCTTGGCCGTGATGGAGGTGGCAGGTGTTTTTAAATAAACCTGGCCTAGGAAAGCTGCGCGCGCCGCCTCTGTGTGCGGGAGCGGGGGGGAAATGGAGGGGCTTGGGGGAGGGGGGGGGGGAGTCCTTCCCTGACCCCCCTAGGGCTTAAGGGGAGGGGGGTCTTGTTTAGGTCCTGGGTCACTAGTGCCAGGATGGGGAGGGGGTCCCTGGGCCCCACAATGGGTGGGGGTCACTGCTTGCAGCCCCC
>NW_020456276.1:1659514-1667213 GCF_003342845.1 Nothoprocta perdicaria | reverse complement strand
GCGGGGCGGGGGACGGGGCGGCGGGGCCGCTGCCGGCGCTGCGCTCGGTGCTGCCCTTAACGCCGCGCTCCAGAACCTCATCTTCCGCTACCTGCAAAACGTGAGTGCCGGGAGGCCCCGGGGAGCGCGAGGGGGCTCTGGGGGAGCGAGGGGGGTCCGGGAAGGGTGGAGGGACCCCAGGAGGGCGAGGGGAGGATGAAGGGGCCCCAAGAGGGTGACGGGACCCCCGCGATGTGAGCGGAGGGGCTCGGGTGGGTGAGAGGACCTGGAGGGGACGAGGGGCACCCAGGAAGGACAAAGGGGACCCCTGGTAGAAACAAAGGGTCCCAGGGAGGGAGAGGGGGGCTTGGGGGTGGTGCAGGGACCCCAGAGGAGATGAGGGGACCCTGGGGAGGGTGAGGGGGCCCCAGAGTCGGAGAGGAGATTCCAGGCGGGACAAGGGATGAGGGGAGGATGAAGGGACCCTGGGGAGGGTGGGAGGGGCTTTGGGGAGGGCGAAGGGACCCCAGGGTGGGGGCCGCGGAGCAGCCGGGCACCCTGCCCTGGGGGTGTTTCCATTTCCACGCCGGGTGTTGAAGCTGATGTTCATTAGCTGTGAGTTTCTTGCAGCCCCAGAGCGGTTCCGAGCTGAGGGTTTCGTTCCCRTGTTTCGGATGATCCCCGCAGCGGGTCCGGCGTGGGCAGCACCTCTGTGTGTGTCCTAAAACACCCCCTGCTGCCCGTGTAGCATCAGCACCTCAAACAGGGGAAAAAMCACCCTTCCGAGGACAGAATTGAAGCAAAACCCGAGAATTTAGCCTTTAAAAAGTACAGAGCCACAGGGCCTGTTGATATTAGGGGTGCAGCCAAGTGCTGGGTGYCCGAGAGAGGAGCAAAGTTGCTCGGGATGTTTCTGTTCAGATTTTGCTCCCTTTTCCCATCGCTTCGCAGAGATCCAGGATCCAGGTGTGGCTCTAYGAGCAAGTGAACATGCGGATAGAAGGCTGCATCATTGTGAGTAGCAGGAGGAGCCCTGGCTCTTCTTTGTCCTTGTTTCTCCACATTCACAAATTCTGTTTCTTCCTGWCAAAGAAAGAACAGCAAATAAAAGAAAATACAGAGTGAAAATGCACTTTTCTCCATAACGAAGCCCCAATTTCCAGCCTGCGTCACCACAATTAACGATAATTAATATCACTGTTGCTGAAGCTGAGAGCAGGGAACTTTGTTCACCGACTGCTCTTTGTTTGTTTTTTTCAGGGCTTTGATGAATACATGAACTTGGTCCTGGACGACGCGGAGGAGATTCACTCCAAAACAAAATCGAGGAAACAGCTGGGTACGTCGGCATAATCTAAGTGATAAATGGTCCAAAATGGGTTAATTGACCTTTCCACCGTGTGATACCCTGCAGCGTCACCTGTCTGGGTGGGCTGTGCCCAGCCAGGCTGCTGATCCTGCACTGTGTCCRGTAGGGAGGAAACTTCCACGACCACGGTCTAAAGAGCCCCATGTCATTTACCASGTGGCATCTTCTTGCAGACATCTTTGTGGAATAGTATATGAAAACATGATTTTATCCGCACACCCTGGGGTCTTTCTAATCCCTCTCTTTCCTTTCTCTGTGTTGCAGGTCGGATCATGTTAAAAGGGGACAATATCACTCTCCTCCAAAGTGTTTCTAACTAGAGTTTGCTGGTTGCTGGTTTTTCCACTTAAAAACAAGAGTTACTGCGTGACAGAGGGGACACGATGTTAGGTTGTGGGAAGGTGACCTGCGGGTAGATAGGAAGCTGCATGTAGCTAAACATGCTGAGTTTAAAATGGCCTGTTTCTTTGTGGGATTATTAACATGCTGAGTTTAAAACGGCCTGTTTCTTTGTGGGATTATTAGGGTTTTTTTTTAACTTGGGAATGACAGAAGATGTATTTCACAAATAAACGTTTTTCACATTAACCGTTGATGGAAATCTGCTGGTTTTCAGTCTCATGTCCCTTTTGTGAGGTGAGGAGGGGGAGGGATGTGTTTGAAGTTCTTTTCACTGTGGATCTATGTGGTTTCTGGTCAAAAAAAAAATATCTGTGCGTTCTGGGCTGTTAAATCTGCATTGTGGTGACAAGATGGACTTGCTCAGAAGGGAACCTGGAGCCCCAGGCACTGCTTGAACTTGCCTGGTTCTAGTGAAGTCACTACATGTTTTTCCCACGAATATGGGAATTGGTTTGGATAAAATCTTAAATTCTGACTTCTTTGGCCAGGGTGCCCAGGTTAAGCCATGATTCTGTTAAGAGGATTGGCATATCAAATATATTGTTTGGGTTTTTTTATATATATCTTTCGTTATTTTCCTCTTGGTAAGTTTTTTTACTTGTTATCAGTCCCCTCTGCTGCTTTTCTGATYAAAAAGAGAAAAATTTCAGTTGCAATTTTAACTGTTAGTTTGAGGTAATTGAGTGGAGAGAAATTTATTTTGAAACACAGCACCTAAAGACATTTAACCAGCTTTCATATTTTCAAAACTTAAATTTATGCATCATTTTAATCATGAAAATAAGTTCCAGTTGGAAGAATCCTGCCTCACAGAATAGAAGTACAAGATACATGAGTCTTCTGGCAAAGATCRCCCAGCACATTTTCCCCATTCCAAGAAGGCAGGAATATTGTAGGAATCAGGAATATTGTAGCAGGTATTCCAGGTAAGAAATCCTYGAGAATCAACATGACGTAGTGGCCAAACTAAATTCAGCTGCAGAGTCTGCTAACGGAATCCGTTTTATTTTGGTATTTGCAAGTTTCAAAATCTTTAGAATATACTGTAAATATAAATCACCTACCAGTGTCATTTGGGAATAAAGTCATGAAACGTCACCAGGGAATAAAACAGTAACTGGGTCCCCTGCTTCACGTTTTATTCTTGGTTTTCCGGCTGAAGTTTTCAGGAAATAAGGAAGTTGTCTCAATAGTTGAGGTGTTACAATAATGGGTATTTCAGTTCAGTGCCTGAAAATTGTGTCTCTTTTTCTTGCTGTAAACAGATAATGATCTTGAGATTCCATGTCTAAAACTATGAAGTCTCTTTTTGAAGTAAAYMMYTTTTTTTTTCCAACTATACATGGGAAAATACCATACAGATTGGAGGGGAAGGAGCTTATTTAACAGGATCTCTTGTCATGGGATTGCTCAGGTTCAGGCAAGTTGCCTCAGGGAATCTCTCCTTCCGTTTTGTTCCTGGTTGCTCTTTGCCAGAAGTTGGGCATGGAGAGAAATAGCCTGTTCTTATCAGCACTGCTCCCAGCAGCTCCAGATGATGCACTTGGAGATCCTTTAGTGCCTCCTAGAGCTCCTCYGCTCTTGGATATTATTGAATTATGAATGTTGATACTGGAGTAGGTTGATGACGGGAGGAAGGAAGTCCGGCCTAATCAGCCCWGAAGCATCTCGTGATAAGGCACCAAAATAGGCAGTAATTGTGTGTGTGGCGAGGGGGGAGTCGCGGAGGAAAATGAGACCTGGAAAACRGCAGAGAGGCTGCGGGGAGCCCGAGCGGAGGGGACATCCATGGGGAAAGGCAGCCTGGCAAAGGGCCGCTGAATCCCGGGGACGGAGCTGCTGCTGTTCCCAGCACAAACCGGACTCACAAACAACCCCGGCTCCCCCTCTGCCCTCGTCAAGCCCCGGGACTGACTCATCTGAGCGCTCGCTGTTTGGTTTCTCCTTTTTAACCCCAAATCTTTTCAGCTTCCTGAGCGTTTGCGAGCTGCCGGCAGCCAGGAGGGACCGTCCCGTGAGCGCCCGTGCGGTGGTGGCTGCAAAAGAAGGTGCCAGACGGAAGAGGGTGCTGCGGCCCCAGCGAGCCGTCCCCTGCCCTGCAGCCAAGTGTCACAAGCCTTGCAGGAACACCGAGYCCCCCGGCATTCAAGCAGCTTTAGTGGCTCCCGAAGAACCTGGGAAAAAAAGGGAAAACTGGGCTGCCCAGAGCGGGGCTGCTCTGTGTCGGCGCCGCGGCCGGACACCGCGCCCGTGTCTCCTTGGTGGCTTCCCCGACTGCTCCGTAACCGGAGCCCAGCCACGTTCCTGCTCCCGGGAAGGATGAGGAGTCGCAGGGTCTGGATTTGACCGAGCAGGTGAGGAAGAGGAAGGTAGAGTGACCGCTTCCAAATGGGCTCTGTTCTGCTTTGCTCAGCGGAGCCTCTTGCGTTTGAGCTGTGCTTTTCCAGAGCCTGCACATTCCTTGCCCTGGAGTGCAGGGGGTGGGATTCGGGGATAGCGGCGAGGAGGAGGGGGCTGGGGAGGAAGGCTCCTTTTGAAGGAGATGCCCCGAGGTGGCATGACCGCAGCGGGATGTCACAGCGTGTCACCGTGTGGATGCCCCACAGCAGCACTCACCCGGCTCCAGGAAAGCTGGAGTTTGCCAGGAGTGGAGTTTTTTGGAGTTTTCCTGCTGCTAGCAGCCCTCGGATGTTACAGGTGAAAATCAAGGGCAGTTTTAGCTAGAATGAATTTTGTAGCGATAGAACTTGTAGTTGTCTCTTAAAAAGCAAACGTTTGCAGGCTCTTGGTGCACTAAAAGTGGCACTTGCATAAGGCAGAGGTCCCCACCAGGCGGCATTTCAGCCCCAGACCATTGCACTGGTCATGGCAGGGAAATGACAGCCCCCTCAGGCCAAAGCGGGGCCAGTGCAGCCTCTCTTTGGACCTTCTGGTAAAGGTGAAGGCGAAACGAGATCCTGCAAGGTGCTTTGGCTGCAAATGTGTCCCCTTGGCCGGCTTGGGAGGCAGAGTGCTCCCGTCCCTCCCGATGGGAGAGTCTCCATCCTTCTTTGGTAGGCTGCTGTGGATTTATTTGCACATTAATTCTCTATATGCTTGAAACAGCAGCCCGCCAGGTCCCCGTGGGGGCTTTTTGGTGCTTTTTGGTGCTTTTGGCCCTTGAAAGCTGTTGCTGCCGTTGTGCTCGCCCGCCTCAGGAGCCGCTGCCGCAGGGGGATTTGGCACCGGCGGGGGGCACGGGCGCCCCGAGCAGCCCCCGGTCGCTTGCTCAGCTTGGGCCAGCGTCAGCGTTTGCTGCAGTTTCCGACCCGTAACCTTTCAGAGCGGCGGGGAAATCGGTCGATGACGAGAGGAGCTTCGTTAGCCGGGAGGCTGTGGGAGGGGGACGTCACTTTTCCCGCCGCGGTGCCCTGCGACCTCCACGAGTCCGTGGAGCCTCCCCGGAGGCTGCGCCGCCTCCCGCTTGGTGCCTCTTCCCTGGGAATTATTGCAAGGGCTGCAGCGTTTTGTGCCTAAAAATAACGGTACCGGGAGCAACAACGGAGAAAGATCAAGGAATCCAACAGCCCAGTTGTTGTCTCCTTAGGGCAGCGTCCGAAGAGAGGCAGGAGCTCCCAGAGCCTTAAATCGGGGTGTAACGGTGCTTCCCAAACTCCCGCTCCTCCTTCCTGTCCCTGGAGCGGCTTGGAGTAATTCGGGACTGTTTTCCCTCTTATTTCTCCCTGTTTCAGCCTGGACAAGGGGCCGAAGCCGAGGCGGGTGCCCTCCCAAAGCAGATGCCTGGGGCCAGCAGCGTGGCCRGCCAGCCGTTCCGCTCCGCAGCCACAAGGCTCCGCTCGGACAAAGCGCCTCCAAACCGGCTCCAGCAGCTTCCCCTGGTGCCAGTGCCCTCCCTTGGCAGCCCACACACAAGGTGCCCAGCACGGCCCCTAGCCACCCCCCACCGCCACCGCGCGGGGCCTTTTCCCATTCATACCCCCACCGGGGGCATCGTTCCCATTGTTCGCAGCATCTCTCGGAAAAAGGAGCGCCGGGCAGGGTGCCCGCGCGCGCAGCGGGAAGCGCTGCCGCGTTAGCAGCAGCAGCAGCGCTGCCTTCCCCCCTGCACGGCCCCGCGTTCCCGCCGGCACGGCCGCTCGCTCCGCTCCCCGCGGAAACCTCCTTCCTTCCCCACGCGCAAAATCCCGGCCGTTGGGATCGGATAATGGGAGGAGCGGAGCAAATCCCGCTCCGAGACCCGCTTCTCTGGGGCTCTCTGTGCCTGAAGCGCTGGAATCCAGGTTTCCCGAGGCTGGAATAGCGAAGTTGAAGCTCCCCGTGCCCGGTTTGGCGACGGCTCCTGGCCCAGGGCAGCCCTGACGGAGYCACCGGCGCATCCGGGCCTGGCCGGCACCGGTGCCGGCTGCTCCAAGGGGGATTTTGATGTGCAGCAGTGACCCTACTGCTCAGCATTTGGGCTATGGAAATAGCAAGGGAAAGCCAGCTGAGAGCCGTAATTTGGGGCAGTTTCTTCGATTCACTTGTAAATGTTTATTAGGAAGCGTTTGACCCCCAGGACACGTGGTGCTGTGTCAGGTTTGGCCTGGCTCCCTGGAAAAGACCAATGGTTTGGGCTTTTTGGGTTTTCAGGAGCACTTGCCCTGCTGTAAGGGCCGGGGTTGGAGCTTTTCTGCAGATCCAGCACCGATTCTGGCTGCTGCTTTTTGGAATTTTCCCTTATCTGCTCCTCTCCAGAGCGTCCTGCCTGCAAAATAGGCACGATATCTGATAGGTGCCCGAGGTGGGTAAGAGCTGATGGAGTGAAGTGATGTCCCCAGCTGCGTGGAACCGCTCTGAGCACCGACCTGCTGGCTCTCCGGCTCTCCTGCTGCCAGGCAATCTGCTCTGGAATAAAGCTGAGTTTTCCAGGGATGCTTTTCTCCTTCCCTGTGCTCCCCGTCGGACGGGGTGCTTGCAGCAGAACCGCGGTGGCTCTTCAGCGGTTTTGCCTCGTAGTTGAGCTACATGGGGGTCCCTCCATCAGGGGGGATCTTGCAGCTTGTAGATTAGGGTGGTATTTAAAAGAAAAGGGAAAATTTGACCAGTTACCAGAGCCAGGGCATGCGCTGTCACCCGAGCGGGAGCCAGACAAGCACCCGGAGCGGAACAGAAGCACCAGGCACCCCCCTGCACAGCCCAGGTGTGTTGGTGACCCAGACCCGGGGTCTCTTGCAGCATGGGGACATCCCCTGCACAACCCGAGTGCATTTGTGACCCTGACCTGGGGTCTCCTGCAGCACGGGGGCATCCCCTGCACAACCCGAGTGCATTTGTGACCCTGACCTGGGGTCTCCTGCAGCACGGGGGCATTCCCTGCACAACCCAAGTGCATTTGTGACCCAGACCCTGGGTCTGTTGCAGCACAGGGACATCCCTGGCCGTCATTCCTGTCCCGGTGGCATCTGCAGAGCATGGACACCCCGGAGCCACCACACAGGCCCTGCTGCCACGCGCAGGTGTTGGGGACGGCCGGGCGGCGCRGCGTGGAGCGGCGCTTTCAAGCTGACACGGGCGCAGGTAGCGGCATCCGCCGGGCGCGCGGCTTTGTTCTCGGCGCCGCGTGGGCCCCCGAGCCGGAGCGCAGCGTTTTGGAGCCTGTCCCTTTATCGGAAATCAGCAGCCGAGCTAATAGTCGCAGCGAGGAAGTGAGATAGCATCGAGAGGCCAAGGTGGGCTCTGCGCGGGGCGGGCGGCGCGGGAAGGGGGCCTGCGGTGGCGGCTCTTTATCGGAGAGGAAACGGCGCCGCTCGAGGGGGAGAGCGCGCGGGGTCCGGGCCCATCTGCGCCGGCTGCGCTTGCCACGGGCGCCAAGGAGCCGCCGGCGCGGGAGGGATTTGCCGGCGGCTCCGAGCAGCCCCTGGGCTGGGTTTGTGGCCTGCGGAACCAGCCTGGGCTTTGGGCACTGAGACC
>NW_020456276.1:1652091-1658855 GCF_003342845.1 Nothoprocta perdicaria | reverse complement strand
CACTGAGACCCAGCCCTGGGCTTTGGGCACTGAGACCTAGTCCGGGCTTTGGGACACTGAGGACTAACCTGGGCTTTGGGGCACTGAGGACCAGCCTGGGCTTTGGGACACTGCGGCCGCTGGGGTTGTGATGTGGAGCTTGAGCATCCCTCTTTTTCCCAAATTGCTTCTATCGCTCCCCAAACTTATCCCTTGTTTTTGTTAACTGAAATCAGCTGCAGAGCTGTCTGAGAGGCTCATTCCACCCTCGTTTTATTAGCAACGTCKGGAATTCCCAGGGTTAAGAAGCAAGCAAGCCAAACCAGGTTGAATTGACACCTTTATTGGCCGTAATTGTTTCCCCTCCTGTATAAAACCAGCCGCAGTTCCCGTCTTTGCAGGCACCAGTGACAGGGACAGGAGGGTCCCGGGCAGCCCCCAGGCACGTTTGGGCGCTGGTCCCCATGCTCTGCAGCAGCTGATCCCAGCATGGGTCTCACGCAGCCTTTCGGCCCCGCAGGATCCGGATCCACCCACGTTCGGGGTGACCAGTGTCCAGGACAGACCCCCGTTAAAGGGGCTCCATTGGGGGCAAGTGACAAAAATGACTGAATCGGATTCCCCCTCAATTTTGCATAGAACCCAGATTTTTTATTATTATTTTTTAAATTTTACATAGGAAAAAAAGAAAAAAAAAACGCACATGGGTCTTGGGCCAGGGGTGCCGCAAGAAGCCGCTGGCCTCGTTATTTAGTGTCCCACACACGGAGCCTGCCCGGCCCCRGGGAAGCCTCCGTGCCCGGCGCGCAAGCAAACAATGGCATCCCCAGGGACAACAATGCCCCATTGTCCTTTGAAGCCCTAACAATGCCACAATGGAGGCCAGCCTGCTCGGGTTATTCCCAGGCACCGCCCCCCCCGGCAATGTCCCCGTCCCGTGTCCCCGCCGCCCCGTCCAGGGGCTGTCCCCGCTCCGTGCGGTGCCACCCGYGCGGGACCCGGTCTGGGGCATTGGCCGCCGCCATCCTCAGGACGAGGAGGAGGAGGAGGAAGTGGCTCCCAGCGGACTTTGATCCCGTTTCATGAGCRGGACGGCCCCGCCGGGTCACGCGGCCCCGAGCCCCGGAGAACAATGCGGCCTTGTTGTCCCCGGGGACGGCCAAAGGGCTCCCGGTGCCGCCGCCTCGCGGGGAGGGAGACGCTGGACCCCAAAGCCCCGACCCTGCCGGGGCGCCTGTGGGCACCCCGAGCCCCGGGAAGGACGAGGATGGTGCCGAGGAGCCCCCCAGCCCAGTCCCGCGGGAGCTGGGCAGCCTCGGCGCCTCCGTGTTCCCGGCCACCTCTCCCCTTCCCGCCCGGAGCCAGGCCCAAGGCCGGAGCTGCTCCTCGCTTCCCTGCGGTGCCAAGCGGGGCGAACCCGCTCCCCACCAGAGCCCACCCGCCACGTCCCGCATCCCGCTGGCACCGGGTGGAATGGGGGGACACGCTGGGGACAGGGAGCGCTGCCACAGGGCGCCTCTGCCCAGGGCTTGGAGTTTCCTGCCATTTCCCGGGAAAAGCAGCTTTTCCCGAAGCCGGGCGCGCTCGGAGCCGCCCTCGCCAGCTCTTCCCGTTACCTCCGAGCAGCCAAAGGCACCTGAATAGGGACTGGAGAGCGCAGAGAAAAGCGCCCCGAGCCCATTGTGCTCCCAACAATCGCGGAACACAAATCCCGGGCAGAAAAGAGGGAGAGAGGGAGAGACAAAAGCAAGAGCCCCGGCACAAAGGAGAGGAATGAAATGGTAAGTAAAGTCAAACAAAAAAAGGAGCCGGGCCCGAGACAAAAGGAGGGAACAATATCCCCGAGGCAATAGGCTCCCGAACAATGGGGACAGTGACAGCGGCACAAAGGCGCCCTGTTTGCAAGTAGACGTTATCTCACGCAGCCACTGGCAGGCCTGGCCGCCGCGCTTCTATTTTCAGGGATGCTTTTGTGCTGCGCTGAACAATATTCCTTGCATGGCTGCAGATAGAGAGATGAGGGGGGTTTGGTTCCCTTTTTTTTTTTTTTGTTTTCTCGTTTTTTGCCGTTTTGGTGCCAGCTCCGGCCTGGAAATGGGTCYGGCCTTTCTGAGGATGGGATGGAGCGAGGGGGTGGGAAGGCAGAGGCGGCTGCGCCCCAGCCGCTCCCCATCCCTGGAAACGCTGCGGGAGGAAGAGCATCCGTGGAATGGGAAGGGCTGGGCGGGATGGTCGCGTTTGGGGCAATGCCCCTCGTGCCCGTTGTTGGACCCGTTGCCGGGCTGGGGGCCGAGCAGGGATCTCACATCCCGTCCGGAGCGTCGCCTCGGCCGGCGGATGCCTGGAAGCAGAACCGGGCAGACCGGCATGATGGCTTTTCCCAGGCCGGCCTTTGTTTTTAAGGCGGGTTTTAACGCGGGCCGCTCCTTGGCACCCGCACGGGCACCCGCCCAAGCGGGACGGCTCCCGGGTCCCCGCGGAGCCGCCGGCTGCTGCCGGCCCCGGCTGGGAAAAGGGGGAGCCATCCGTGTCCGTGCCCATCCCACACATCCCGATCCAGCGTGTTTTGGTGCAGCGGGTCACGTTCCTTGGATTTTTGCCTATGTTCCTGCCTGGAAAAGCCTCCTCTTGGGCTTCCCGGGGTCCCCGGTCCTGCTTGCAGGACGCCGAGCAGGGTTGCGGTGATGCAGCGTGTTTAGCGCTGACTTTGGGCTGTTATCACGCAATTATTAGGCCCAATCAAACCCGTTCTCAAGGGTGCCCCACGCTCTGATCCGACCGGATCCCTCCATTTGGGCACGAAGCCGCCCGTCCCCAGGTCCCTCCTTGCTGGCGCCCGTCAGGCCCCGCGCTCGGAAAACCAACCTGCGTCACCCCGAAACGCACGGGGACGTCACCGGGTTACTGTAAGTGACTCGCGCGCCGGCCCAGGGGGGCTGCGAGGAGCTGAAGGGGCCCCGTATCGGAGCCCATCTCCCAAAAACACCCAGGTTGCGCAGCCGGGCTCGCCTTGAAAGGCTGCAGCTCCGATATCGATCACGTTATCTGGGGGCACATCCTGTTGCTAAGTTGGGCGGCCGCCGAGCAGCTGGCGCCGCCGCGAGCGGGAGCCGCTTTAAAGCGGCGCGTTGGGGCCGGGGGGGCAAAGCCGGGTCCCCTCCTCGGGAGGATGGGGACACGGGAGGATGGGGACTCGTTGGGGACACCGCAGCGGGCGGCGCTGCCCTAAATTGTTTTATTTGGCTAAATGCAATTTATTTGGCGCCGTTCTGGTGCGAGCGGTTCCCTAATCCCGCGTGTGCGCACGTGCTCCGGGCCGCCGCGGGAGACGCCGGGATTGAGGGGCCCGCGAAGCCGGACGGTCCCAGCCGGGTCCCCCGTGTGCCGAGCGCTGCCTTTTCCCAAAAACTGATGGGGGGAAACAGGTCGGGCGCTTTGCAGAGCGGTTTTGCAAAGTTGGGAGCTCGCCGCTGCAATTAGCTGGGATTTAAATCCTCCCTAACCCTTAACATCCTCGTAACAATAATAATGATTAGTAATAATGCTCCGCGTGTCCCGCAGTGCCTTGCCTCTAAAGATTACACTCACTAATTAATTAAGCCCCCARTTCCCCCCCTACTTTCCTCAGCAAGGAGAAAAAAAAATCGCCAAGAGTCTCTTAAGAAAGGACATAAAGGCAGGGAAATCCAGGCACCAAAACAAGACAAATGGGGATTTAAGGACAATCCGTGCTGGGCCCATGTGACCCGAGGAGTGGACGAGGCAGAAGAATTCCAAGCCCGGAGCGGAGGGAAAACAAGCGCCAGCTTAAAAAACGCGGGCAAAGAAAAGCACCAAGATGAAGGGAGTGACAAAGCATCAAAGGGGAGAGAAACCAAAGGCGTGGGAACAAAGGACAAGCTGGAACAAAGGACCAAAGAGCGGGGGAACAAAAGCACTAACGAGGAAACAAAGGCAGGGGACAAGAAAAGCCCCTGTGTCAGGGCCGGCGGAGGGTCCCGGCCGGCTGGGAGGTGGGTGGCACTGGTGGCACCGCGGGGCCCTGTGGAGCCCGGACAGCCCCGGGCGCCGGAGCCGCCGGGAATGCGGCTGCGCCTTGGAGCCCGTGGGGCCCGCCGCCCATCCCGGCCCATCCCGCTGGGTGGTCCGGGTGCTGCAGCCTCTTGGCATCTCGGCTCCCCGGCACGTCGTGTGCGCCTCCMCGGCACCGCTTTGCTGCCCGCTCCTGGGAGCAGCCGAAGGGGGACGGAGGGGCTGCTGTGCCCGGGCGCTCCCGGTCTTCCCGCATCCTTTGGCAGCACCGGGAGTGCTGGGAAGCGGCTGGCAGCAGCTTTACCCAGCAGCAGGGACCGTTTGGCTACTTGCTGCGCAGTCATTCCCGATATCTGTCCCTGTCCTTCCCGATGTCCGTCCCTGTCCTTCCCGATGCTCTGCCCGGGTATTTTGGCCCTGCTCCGCTCTCATGCACAGCAGGAGCTCACCTGCAACTGCAGCCTGTTTTCTCCCCTGTTTCCCAGCGGGATTTGGTTGGTTTTGCTTTATTTCCACCTTCCCCGAGCTCAGGAGCGCTGGCTCCGAGGACAATCCTGCCCAGGGGCTCCCTGCAATATGGGGCGCTGCCGGCACCGTGTGGGAAGGCGCACGGAGCTGCGCACTTCCCAAGCYGTGCGGAGCCGGAGCCGTGTGGGGAGCCGCAGCATTGCCAGCATTTGGGCTGGATCTGGCTGCTCCGGGGCTGCGATCCCATCGGTGGCTTCCCAAGGCCTCTCCGGGAGGAGGCAGCTCTGGCAGTGGCCGGAGCGCTCCTTGGTGCCGCTCTCATTCCAGCGGCGGCTTTCCCAAGGCCGCCAATCCCGGCGCACATGCCCCTTCCCGGCCAACACTCCCACTTCCTTGCAGGAAACCGACTCGGAGCTGTGCTGCCGGCTTCGCCCGCTCCGGCCCATCCAAAGGGGCCKGGCCATTGTGCGAGCCCCGGGCGTGAGTCAGGCGGCCGCATCCTGCTCCAGAGGCTCCAGAGCCCACGGCTCCGCCGCCAGCTTGGGAAGGGGAAGGCGAGGGCCGGCTCGGCCTTCCCGCTCCCCGGCCCCTGCTCCGGATCCCGCGGGATTGCACCTTTCCTGGCCTCTCTGCCCATCGTGGCRGCTTCCTCCGGGCAAGGGGCACGGGGGAGCATTGTGGGGATGGTGGGATGAGCACGGGGATGGTGGGATGTGCATGGGGATGGTGGGATACCCGTGGGGACAGTGAGATGCACACGGGGACAGCGGGATGTGCATGGGGATGGCGGGATACATACAAGGAGCGCAGGATGTGCCTAAGGATGGTGGGAAGCTCGTGGGGATGGTGGAATGCATGCAGGGATGGTGGGATGCACGCGGGGATTGCGGGATGCCTGTAGGGATGGTGGGATACACGTGGGAATGGAGGGATACACATGGGCATGGTGGGATGCCCGTGGGGCCGGTGGGATGCATGCGGGGATGGTGGGACGCGCATGGGGCCGGTGACACGTGGGGCTGGTGGCGCACGTGGCCACCGTGGAGCTGGGGGGGGGGAAGGAAAGTGAAAGTGGTGGCCGGGCTGTTGCCATGGCAACCGAACAAAGCGCTCGTGGGTCCTGGCCCCTTTGTTCATTGTCCCCGTGTCCCCTTTGGGGGGGAAGCGCCTCCCTCCTCCTCCTCCTCCTCCTCCTCTTCCTCCGCACGGAGCCAGGCGCCCCTCCGACTGCGGGTTGCTGGCGCATCCAAGCCTCGGGAAAGGTGGTTTTCCAGGTCGGCACACGGTGGCTGGACAATCGGGGCTCTCCCAGCTGCGCCGGAGCCGGAGCGAGGTCCTGGGGGCTCCAGCTGTGGTTGGTTCCCAGTCTTGGGACTGGAGGGAAGCAGCGTTTGGGAAAACAAATTCCCGTGAAACAACGTGATGGGGTGGAGGGAGGAAACGGCTTCCGGCCGATGGGAATTTTCCCAATATGGTGAAATATAAAGTTTCCCTTCTGTGCTGACACAATATTATAGMGTTTTTACAAGCCCGAATAAAATGTTTGTCAACACAGCAGTTTCCAAACACCCCCCGCGCAGTTCCAGGAGGCCAGAGCATCGTCTTGCTCCCAGCACAGCAGCTTTTCCTGGAGAGCTCAGCGGGAACGGGCTCCCAGCGGGCTCCTCCACATGGGAACGCCGTCCCGCTGTGGGAATGTTCTGTGCCGGGCTGGAGCTCTGCCTGTTCCAGGGCATCCCAGGAATTCCTCATCCCAAAGGGCCACTCCGGTGGGAGATAGGGGGGAGCTTCCTGCAAGAGCGTCCTGCCCGCCCCATCCCTGTGGAGCATCCCGCATCCCTGTCYGGTGGGAAGGAGCCATTCCCAGCAGCAGGGCTGCCGGCATCGCTTGTCTGGAGGGGAGAACTGGAGCCAACGGGAAAACCTGAGCCCCTTGTTGGGACACGGGGGGAAAAACAGCACGTGGAGGAGGGAGGCCGGGCCTCGAGCCCCYGAAACGCAGCGGGAGGCCGGGGGACTTGGGAAGGAAGCCCCGGAGCGGCCGCTCCAGACAGGATGGATCCCGGTGAGAATGGGGAAGCCGGGGGGGCTCGGAGCGGGTGTCCCCCCCGGCGGGATCCGCCGCCACCCTGTGTGTCGCCTCGTGGCTGCCCGCGGTGTCACGCGTGGGACGGCGGGAGGGAGGGGACAGAGCGCAGGGGCCGCCCCGCAGGCGGCTGCTGGCTGGCTGGGCCGGCGGCCCTCCTCCTCCTCCTCCTCCTCCTCCTCCTCCTCCTCCTCCTTCC
>NW_020456276.1:1635125-1651795 GCF_003342845.1 Nothoprocta perdicaria | reverse complement strand
GGCGGGCAGCGGCGCGCGGGGCTGGGGGCGCCTGGCGGGGGCTCCCCCCGGGCCCAGAGACCCCCCGTCGCTTCGTTCGGAGGGGCCGGAGSGCATCGGGAAGGCGCCGTCCCCGCTGCGAAGTTGCGGGGCCGCAAAGTGACCGTGGGGACAGCCCCGACTCGGGGTGGCCCCTGAGTGTCCCCCGAACCACCCCCCAGCGACCGTTTCTCGCCCCTTCCCCAAGGAAAGTGGCTCCCGTGCCCGCTGCCCGCCCGGGTCCTGCCGAGGGGGCCGTGTCCGTCCCGCAGTTCGGGACAGGGATGTGGGGACAASGCGACAGCGGCTGGCGCCACCGGACACGGCGGCCCGGGGTCCCCGTCCACCCCTGTGCACAGCCGCACACCGTCCCCTACAGTCCACGCTGGCACGTGCGGTGCACGGGACCCCCCCACGCACGCGCTTGTCCCTGCAGGACTGTCCCACGCGGGGGGCAGCGTTTTGGGCAGAGCTCGGTGGGGACAGACAAGTTCTCCGTTCCCAACAGCATCACCCCGGGAGCCCCGTTCCAGCCTCCCTGTCGGGAAAGACGCCGGGGGTCCGGGTAGGACAACTCAGCAGCAGCACCGTGCGCAGATGTTGGTGACATCTGATGGGTTTGGGGTCGTTATATTTAATCGCAGCCCTGTAAGGGCTTGGGTAGCGGGGCAGGGAGCGAGTGGCACYGAGCCCTGTCACTGCGGCTGCGCCTTACGGGGCTGATATTAAATAAAACGACCCCAAATCCATCAGATGCCCCCAAAGTCTGCACGGGGAGGACCCGGGACCTTTGGGAGCATTCCCGGCCATGGGATTTATCTCAAGGGGGGACACCGTCATCTTACGGGATGCTCCGGAGTGAAACGGTGACAAAGTTAGAGGAGCAGCGGCAGCCGGGGGAGTGTAAACACGAGGCTGTGCGGGCGAGTTGTGCAAATAAATAGAAAGCTCCCTTATTTTCCAGCCCAGGCTGGTGATTTGCAGTATTTTATGCCCGGACTGCTTTGCAGTGAGGGATACTTGGGTGGGAGAAATCGCGTGTTGCTCAAGTCGCAGTTAAGTCTTCGGAGGTGGCGTCCCTACGGAGAGCGGTGCCTTGCAAAGCAGACGCGGAGCAAGAGATTTCGGGAGTGAGAAAGGGCCATTATCTCGGCTAACGCGATTTTCTCCGCGGCACAGAGCAGATCATATCGCTCCGTTACTCCTCTCCGGAGCCGCTAACTCGGGTTTGTAATTCATGCCATTTCCTTTCCGTTCAATTTGATTCCGTGCAGCATCCATTCGCTTGACACCGAGAAGGCATTTCCATTTATTTATTTATTTGGAAAGCCGGTGATTTCCGAGGCTTTGTGTTAAAAATAGCCGCTGTCCTTTGACAAGCGTGGGCAGACTCGGGGCACGTTTTTTCCTCCCCCCGCCGACCCGTTTTGAGCAGCGTCTCCCTTTGTGCCCTTCATCTGTTTCACTTTCTTCCGAGCCGCGAAGCTGCCGCCGGAGCCGCCGTCTTCCCCAGCGCCGGATTCCCCCTTCCCGGGCATCCCACGCGGCGCCAGCGCCGGGAGCGAATCCCTTTCCCGGCAGCCTAATAGGTAGGAATGGAGACCACCCGCTTTTATAAATACGTTATCTCCGGCTAAACTCATTTGCTGCAGAAAGCGCCCCGGGGAAGAGCGCTGAGTGCGCCGGGCACCTTTCCCCATCTCGGGAATGGCACTTAGTGCCCTCCGTTCGGGTTATCCTGCCAGGATGCTCCTCCTGCTCCTGCTTTTTTGATCCGTCTCCAAATCTGCCCCCAAAGCACCCCTTGCAAAAGGGGAGCAAAACCTCTTTGCAGGCAGCGCAGCGAGATGGCCCTGGGGGAAAAGCGGCACTTTCTGTCCCTGTGCTGAAATGTCCCTGCTAAAAGGCCTCGCCGGGGGGCTGTGCCCTGGCACGGGGGTGAGCAGCCAGGATGGAGCGGCCTCAGAAAGCTGCTCTTTGCCCGAGGGCTTTGGCTTCGTCCGCGGGATGCACGGAAAGGGGTGGCCGTGCGCGCACCGTAAATCCTGCCTTTCAGGGCGGTTATTTTTACCCCGGCCGCGCCGGTGGCTGCCGGGCAGCCCTCGCTGTCCGGAGCCGGAGCAGAGGGCGCCGGGCAGGGCAGCGTTGGCTGCTCCTGGGGCTCCCTACGGAGCTCGTTTGCTGCTCGCTAGGTGAGTGTGAGGGTCTAGCGGGGGTCCCGGTGCCCGTGGGGGCACACGAGCCGGCCCGGGACCCATGGGCATCGGCCGGCCGTGCATCCCGGCAGGGGCAGCTCCCCGGAGCCTTCGGAGCTTCCCGGAGCTGCCGTTGCTCCCTGCTGCTTCCCGCTCCCCTAGGAAAGGCCCGAGTGGAGAAACTCGGCGGGATCTCGGGGGCTCCAGCGGGTTGGGGTGGCAGGGAGGGACCGGGTGGCCGCGCGTGGTGGCTGCCCTGGGGACAGCCGATATTCCCGCCTGCTCCAGCCTCATCCTGCTGCAAAATCCTCACGGGGTTTCACATTCGGTTGGTGCTGCATGTGCCCGTGTAGGAATCAGAACCACTTTTAGTGCCCCCGAGACAAGCCTTGCCAAGCGCTTGGGCCCCTGGTGCAGACCCGCTGTCAGCGCCTCTGCTCTGCACCCGTGTGCACCCACCCTGCGAGTTCCCGGCCGGGCTAATAAAATACACACTGTTTATTTTGGCAAAAATATGCCCTTATTGGGGAAAAATGCCAAGCTGGCCCAGGCAGGGCGGGCGCTACCTGGGGTGCGAGGTGGGAACGGGCCCTTGGCTCTTCTGTGCTCCCTTCACTGGCCAGGTTGATCGGCAGCGTCGCTGCCAGCCCGGAGCTGGGGAGGAAATGGTGAAAAATTAGTGTTTTCTTCCCCAAAATGAGTAAACCCGTTTCTCAGAGCAGCTTCCCCCTGTGCGCCCGGCCTGGCGAGGGGATGGTGGGCCCGGGAGGCTGGAAAGTTGCCGGTGAGGCCGGAGCATCCTCCCATGGGATGCAGGGATCCCAGCAAGCCGTGCGGGGCTCTTCTAGGCTCCATTTATTTATTTGCACAAAATTTGGGGCGATTTGGGTTCGCTGTGCTGCAGGGCAGAAGACTGGAGAAACGCTGAAGTTTTGCAGGACGTTTCACCCCTTTCCACCCACACTGAGCCCGAACGCAAGTGAACAAAGTTAGTGCATCTTGTGGCAGCAAAACCAGAAAATACCCGGGTGTTTTTCGCCCGGTGTCTGCTTGGAGGATATCCTCCGAAGCCAGAGCCGTGTCCCTGCGCGAGCGCATGGACTTGGAGCCCTGCGGCCGCTTCCAGGAGCAGCCGAGTTGGCAGAGCCGGAGGTTTGGGAGAAGTGGGGGAGTTTGGGAGGATTTGCCGTTGGTTGGGAGGCCGTGCTCGCCTCGGCCCCGCTTTGCCCACGTGCTGCGGGGCCGTTTGTCCCAGGCTGGAGCTGCTCCAGTGCCCAGCAAAGGCCCTTGGTGCCACGGGTCCCCGGCTCGGGTGGGAGACAGCCCTGAAACCTTGGGAATTCTGCTTAAGGAAACCTTGGGAATTCTGCTGCCTGCTCCGTTACCGCACCGTAGCAAAGACACGGGCTGGTGGCTCCAGGGCCCAGGCGTCCGGCCCCAGCGCGGCCCCCGGGCGCCTTATCAGGAGGAAAAAGATAACATGGGTGGAGGGCAAAGCCAGAGCCCCGGGAGCCCAAATTGCAATTTTCTTTTATTTTTAAAGGCTGCTGAGAGCCCCGTTGGGAGGAAAGAGGGCAAAGTTATACATTAAATAGCGCGGAGGGAAGTGGGGTAGCGGCGACGGGGCTGCGGGATGCTCCTTGCTGCAGGTTGTGCAGGGAGAGCCGAGCACGGGCATGGGCAGCGTTAGGGGGCACAGCCCCTGGTGCCCCCCTCGTTGGCGGCGGCTCCTTCGGGCAGCCCCCCGGGGAGGGTTGCGGGCCGGCCCCGCTTATCAGCTCCGAACAATGGTGGGCTCGGCCCTATTGTTCTGCTGCCCTCCCGCAGGAAAGGGAGTCCCCGGGGGCAGCGGCTGCGCCGGAGCCCGGTGACCGCGCGGGGCGGGAGGCGCTGGCAGCGCGGGCGCGTGGGCCGGGATAACGCGGATGGACGGGGATCACACGGATGGATGGGGATAATACGGATGGATGGGGTTAAGGTGGATGGCTGGGGATAATGTGTCTGTCCCGCGCGGGAATTCCCATGCGGAGGAGGTAGCTAGGCTGGAATGAGCGGTGGCCAGGGCCGGCTGGAGGCTCCTGAGGATGCAGGATCCCGGCCGGCTGCTGCACGGGCAGGGGCAGGGCAGCATTTGCGGATCCTGGAAGCATTCGGCCTGCCATTTGCGTGCTCTGAGGCAGGATTGGGGTGCGATAAAACCCCCTAATCCCGCCCTGGGCGCCTAGCGCTTCTCCCCACCGCGCACGGCCTCTGCGGGGCCGCTCCAGCAGCGGGATTCGGGAACGCGACTGCGCCCGCGTCCCGGGCACGTGGCCCGAGGAGCTGCCAAGGCCCTTGGGAGCCGGCCGGGAAGAGGAGGGTAAATAAGGATATGGGGGGAGCGGGGCGGACAGGTGCCGCGGAGCCGGGCGCGCACAAAGAGCCCCTTGTGCGGCGGCACGAGCGGCTCGACGGGGCCACCGAACGCCCCTTTGCAAGCGGGGGGCACCGGCCGCCCCCTCCACGAGCCTCTCCGCGCTCCTGTTTTCACTTCATCAGCACCGTGCGGTGAAAATGGCCCTGCTCGGCCCCACGCTGCTCCCTAAATCCCTTCTTGCTGCTGGCGGGAAAGGATTCCAGCCGGGAACAGACTGGAGGCTCAGGGGGACGCGGCGAGCAGGGGGCACCCCCAGCACCCGATTCCCCCTCCTTTGGCAGAGCCTCCTGCAGATCCCAACCTCTCCGTCCCCATCGGGATGGGGTTTGGGGGCTCCCGGGGGCTGCCCCCCCCCATCTATTTGTGGTGCTTGCAGGAAGCTCGGCAGTTTCCTGCTCGCTGCCGCATGCGAGGAGCCGGGCTGGGGCCGGAGCAGCTCGGGCAGCGCTTGGAGAGGGCAGAACCAGCACCAGGGAGGCTCTAAAAACCCCTCCATCCAAACCCTTCCATCTAAAATCCCCTCCATCCCAACCCCTCCATCTAACTCCCCCTGCAATCCGGCCCGTGGGGGAACAGGGGCTGCGGGTGCCGCTCGCTCCGGTGGCTCCGTGTTGCGGCACTTGGTGCCACTCGTGCCAGGGATCCGATAGGGCACGGGAGGAACCGCTAGGCAGGTCGCTTTGGCGCTGGTGAGCCCTGTTTGGGGAAAAAAAACCAATGTTTTCTTTTTTTTTTTCCCCCTTGAACAAAAGCTGGAAGCTCCATCGGGAGCCGAGTGGTGAAAGCAGCACAAGCCGAGCCCTGGCTCCCTGCTGCCCGCGCATGAGCCGCTCCGTGTGAGCCGCATTTTCCTGGTGGATTTCCATGCATCCCGATCCGGCCGGGGCTCCTTCTGCCCGTGCAGTGCGGCCGCGGTGCGGGGAGCGCGGCCTTGGCAAAGGCGGGTTGAGCAGACCCTGGCAAATGTCTGGGCTTTTTCATTGCAAATGGTGCGAAAATGGGTGCGCTGGGGCTGGGGACTCGCCGCAGCCGCCTTGGGCTCCGGTGTCACCCTGTGCTCGGACCAGCCGGGGTGCCCATTATCCCAACGGGATCCCCCGGCTCTTCCGGAAAAAGGAGAGTGAGAGAAAAAGCCCGAATGGGGCTGGAAGGTGCAAAAAAGCCCCCGGATGCCCCACGCGTGCGGAAAAAGCCCCGAAACGGCTGCGCCCTCGAGCCCGATAGCATCAGATCAATGAGATCCGCCGCCTCCGGCCTCCGCAGGCACCGCGCGGGCGCGGGAAGGGGGGTCACACGTCGTGGTCCCTCCGGCAGGTGGTAGGAAAATATTGTTGGGAGCAAGGGCAAATATTATTTATTATTATTTTTTATTATTTTTATTACTTTTAAATTATTTATTATTATTTATTATTATTTATTATTATTTATTATTATTTATTATTATTTATTATCTAGCTAATTGGATAATACATCCCCGTGCCACGTGCTCCGGGTGTCCCTGCTTGAGCAGGGGGTTGGAGTAGATGATCTCTAGAGGTCCCTTCCAACCTCAACCACTCTGTGATTCTGTAATGATATGCATCATCTATAATTATAAATATATAGGTATGATTTCTGTGCCGTAGTTGGTCGCTTGCTGCAAAAGTGATTGGATTTACAAAGCTGGACGTGGCCGCGGGGCTGGGCTGGGCTTTATGGAGCGGGTGGCAGGGAAGGGGCAGGGAGAACAAGGGAACCCTCCGGTGCCGCAGCAGGACGTGGCCGTGCAAGACGATTTTCCTTATTTATCCGTGTTTTTCACCAAAAAAGGGATGAGTAAATGGGAACGAGGCTTTGCACGGATTTAAATAATTCCAGCGCGCCGGCGTTTCCTCCGCTTCCCTGATGAGCTCATTCCCAGGCCAATAAATCCCGCCTGCAGGAAGTTCCACCTGATGCTCGGCTTAATTTTTCCCCTACTTAAACCCCTCCTATCGCTCATTGAAGCGAAGGGGAAGCGGGTTTGGGCTGCAGATGGTGGAGGTGCTGGGTTGTGCCCGCAGAAGGATCCTGCCGCCTCCTTGTATTTAATTTAATTATTTAGATATAAAACTGCCACTCGGATGTGAAACCAGGGCCAGGGTTAGGTCCAGCTCAGGGCCAAGCCGGTCCGGCCATGCACATCCTATGGATGCTGAGCAAATCCCGTGCATCCCATGCCGGGGTCATTTGCATCCCCCGAGGTGTGGGATTTTGCACGGCAGCAGCTCCGGGTGGGAATTGCCCAAATGCAGGTGCCGCGTGGCTGATTTACGCTGGAATCGGGTCCGTCGGAGCGGAGAGCGGGACCCTGCAGCGCGGGACACTGAGAACCCCCCTCGGCAGCACCGGAAAGCGCGAGCGGAGCGAGCGAAACCTCAGAAACCCCAACCAGCCCCGAACTGGAAACTGTTAGTAAGAGAGGCGCTGAGGATATGGCCCAGTTAAACGGGTGCCAGTTGGGATCAGACGGACCCGAAAACTCAGCAAAAAAGGGAGCTTTTTGGTGCATCTCTGTCCCGTTCTCCTGGAGCATCCTGCGTGGCCGGTCCGATGTCCCCATCCCTTCCCAGTTGCTCCATGGGCATCTCCCAGCACTAAAGCTGCTCCAGCTGAGCGGTTTCCAGTGCTCGCACATTACACACAAAACCAGGAGCTTATCCCACAGGAGAGGTGCCGGGGATCCTGTTGTTGCCTTAAGCAGCCCGAATCCTTCCCCTCCGGTTCCCTTGCAGTTCATTCGTTTTCCTCCCTGCCTTGCAAGTGTAAATTCTGAAATAATCTGCGCCGGTGAGATGAGCAGCTCTAGACAGGGCCAGGAGGCCTTTGCAAAAGGCAGGTTGCGTTTTTGGAGAGAATTAGATGCAAAAATAGACCAGATTTGGGGGATTTTGGAGAGAATTAGAGCTAAATAAGCTATGCAGTTAATTGCTTGAGGGTTGTTTCGCTGCTGGCCAAGCTCCCACGGGCCGTGCAGTGGTAGGACCCTCTGTTTCCAGTTTGGGGCTCAGCGGATGGAGAACGGGTGGGATTTTTCCCTGCTCAAGGAGGCCGAAGGTGGCTCCTTCCTCGCAAAGAGCCCCCAAATCCTCCCCGTGCTGGGGATGGGGACATGGTCGGAGAGGGGGGACAAGGGCCCCTCCGTGGCCGCCCTGTCCCGGGGCTTTCCGTGCTGCTGCTGCTCCCCGGCAGCGTCATCGCCGGCGCGGAGCCCGCGGGATGTTTCCGGAGGCGCCGCCGGCACGGCCGGGGTGCCTAGCCCCAAATCCATGGGCTCTGCGCAGCTCCGGGGCCTGTCCCGGCGGGATGGGTGTTCCTGGGAAGCGGCGGGAGGCTGGACAAAAAGCAGACTGTCCTGCTTGGACAGCGGGGAGCTCCGGCTTTCGCCCGAGCTGCTTCCTGCAATCCCGGCTCTTGGATGTGCAGGGATCCGTGGGTGGCTCTGGAGCATGAGCCGCTTGGGGCACCTTCCCGTCGTCCGTTCGCCCTGGGGAAAGCGCAAGGCTCCAAAATACCTTGTGCCAACAACCGTTCCCGTAGCCCTCGGCTGCTGGAACTAGATTTGCAAAGTGGAGTCTGCTGGAAAACGCAAGCGTTTGTCCCACAAAGGTGCGGATTCCTATTTTATCCCCCTGGAAATGGATCCGTTCTCCCGAGCAGCCACTCCAGGGTGTAGCTGCAAACCAGCCACCGGTGGGACAAGACCCTGGCTCGGCACCGCTTCCCTTGATCCGTTCACATGCTCCAGGCCCCATCCCAGCTGCCAGCAGGATGGTCCCCTGGGGAAGGTCCCCATCCCGGGGCCCCCGGGGGGCACGGCCGCCCCCGGCCACCCCCCCGCGGGCCCGGTGAGGAGGAAACCATCTATTCTTTCATGTGCGAAGGCGGAAACGGTCGGAAGGAGCCCCGAAAGGACATGGCAGGCTCGCAGGAAAGCGGCACGCTCGTCTGGCAGGAGACGGGCTATTGTCTGCGCCGGTGGCCGGCGGGGATTCCTCGGGCTGCACGGGGAGGAGAAACCCTGGGCAGGTCTTATTTTTTCCTCTGCCCCTTCTCCCTCTCGGGGGCCGGGGCTGCAGCAGCTCTAAAATGCACCGTGCAAGCACAAGGATGCTCACGAATTGCACGGTGCAAGCACAGGGATGCTCCAGGATTCCCTGGGCGCGTGGGGCAGCGCGAGCGCCGGCGCAAGGGCGCATTGCACGTGCACGGAGCCGGAGCGAGCCCGTTGTCCCGGGGCTGCTACAAACCGTCGCCGGGAGCGCCGTCAACCCCTCCCGGCCCTCTGGGGTGTTGGCGCCTTGTGGCTTTTTGCCCAGGACGTTGCAGCAAGGGTTGGGTTGCAGGGAAGCTGGGGCGTCCTGCAAGGGCCACGGGCAGAGCTCGCTCGTGGGCTTCCCATTGCACCCTGTGCCAGCAAACCCCTCCTTGCAGCCAGGTTTTCCGTGAATACATGTGCAAACACTCCCGTCTGCAAAGGCGCAGCAGCAGCAGCGTTTCCTTGCCCGTCTGGGCACAGGCTGCTGGGCGCAGGGCTCGTTTCTGCAGCGCCACGTGCCGTGCACGGCAGCGAGCGCGGCAGCGAGCGCATCCCGCCGGCACAGGGCTCAGCCCCGGAGTTTCGGGCCCGATGGCATCAGCTGGTGCCGGGAAGGGCGGCCCGGTGCATGGCGAGAATGGCAGGACGGGCCCAGCAGGGCCGTGCGCTCCGGGGCAGCCGAGCAGCCCTTGGAGGACCCAGCCAGTCCCTGGTGCAAGGGGTGGGCGCCCCGTGGGACCCCCAGGGCTGCAGCACCCCGGACGGGTGGCACGCGGCCGCCCCGTCCCTGCATGCCATAGCAAAGCGCCGGCAAGGCGCTGTCCGGCGCGTCCGCCCTCACCTGCCCCTTATCCCGCTTTCTTGTTCTGCAAGGCGCGTAGCAAACAGATCCCTCTTATCCTGTTGTCCGCGTTCAGCTCCCTGTGGGAGCGGGAGAGCGAGCGCGAGGGCAATGGGAGCCAAGCACTGCAGGAGCACGAGGCCATGTTCCTGCCCTGTGCCGCGCGCCTCAGTTTCCCCCTTGGAAAGCTGCGGGATGCGTGGGACACGGCGGGACGTGGGCAGCTCTCTGGCCTTCCCGCTGGCTCCCGGCCACGTCCCATTTTGCAGCCAAACGGGCCCAATTCCTCCCCGGCCGGCGCGCGCTAAGGGCCATGCCGGGCAGGGGGACACGTCCCATGTCCCATTCCCGTCCGTGCCAAGCAGCCAGCCCCATTCCCAAGCTGGAGGATGCCTGGAGAGCGCCGCGATGTGCCGGGCAGCCCAGGGCAGGGAGCGGAGATTAAAAAAAGCCCCGCTAAGATCAGAAAGGCTGGCGCGCACAGTGCCCCATTGTGGAGCTGTCACACTTCCCTTTGCTTTATTGCTTTTGTCCAACACCCTATTGTTCCACTTCCTTTTGTCCCCTATTCAGAGCGCTGGCTTTTCATTACCCAGCCGGCCTTGTTGTTTTCGTTTCTTTTGTTTGAAGTTCCTGAGAGGAAGGTTTTATTTTCAGCGGGTTGATTAATTCGCAGCTTGAGCTGCGCTTTGTTTGTTATGTAATTGGTGCCCTGGGCCGGGCCGCCCGCACCCCTCGCGCCCCCCGTTTGGGGGGCCCGTGCGGTGGGACCTGCCCCATCTCCGCAGCCCCGCTCCTGCATCCAGCTGCTCCCCAAGTGCCCCTTGTTCTCGTTGCTTCCCAAGCCGGCTCCGGTCACCTACAGCTCATTCCATGGGATGCGTTGTGCATCGGTGCCAGGTCGGGAGCAGCAAGGACCCCGCCGCGGCCTCCGGCCGTTCCCGGCTCCGAGCCGCTCCGGGGACTCCCACAGGAGCGGCTCTGGTTGCGATCCCAGGCATTGTTTAGCAGGGCCAGGATTTCCATTTCCCCTTGGAACAGGAAAGCCGCCGGCTTTCGAGGCACGCTCGGCTCGCCGCCGGGTCCGCTGGCTCGCCGGTGCCACGCGCGGCGGGATTCCTCTCCCACTCCTTCCCGGCACTCCCTTTGCCCCCAGATCTCACCCTTTTGGGTGGGTTCACACCAAGGCTTGGTTGAGCATCCCGCTCCCTTCAAATCCGGGACAACAGACGTGGATTTGGGCTTGGCTGGGGGGCCAAGGCTTGGAAAGCTGGGAATGATGTGGGCACTGTGGCGAAGGGTGACAGCAGTGCGAGAAGAGCACCCATGGGCTCCACTGACGTCCCCGTCGGTCCCGCAGGATGTCCATGAGGAGCCCCGTTTCGGCGCAGCTGGAGCTCGATGGAGCCGGCGCCATGGTGAACTGCAGCATCAAGACGGAGGAGAAGAAGGAGGGTTGTCCCGAGTGGTCCCCGGGGGCTGCGGCCGGCGCCGAGCCCGGCGCCACCGACCCGCCCGCGCCGCCCAGCGCCGACACCGCCGCCGACCCCCCGGCGCTGCCCCAGGTGGGTCCGGGCGCCCCCTCCATGGCACTTTGTGCCCATCCGCGATAGTGCCAGGTCACCGGGACCTGTGTCCCGCCTGCAGCCGGGGACGTGGTGGCCTCCGTCCCCAGGCACGCGGGGTTGTTTTTCCCCCCTCCGCCATCTCATTCCTTATCCAGAGGAAATTAAGCTGAAACCTGAGGCTCCCCCAGGCTTTCTGGCCACTCTCGGCGCTCCTGCCCTCGGCTTCTGGCCCTCTGTGCATCCCCCGTCTCGTTTTCCCTTTGTAATTGCTGTGGGCTTTTCTCGGGCCCTGACCAGCAGCCTCCGACCTCCCGCTTCCCCCGGTGCCCTTAAGGGGCTCAGGGACACAGGGCGGGCGATATAAATAACAGGGACCTGCTGCAAGCGAGTCCTTGCAGGGCGAGAAGGGCAGGCGCCGGCAAAGTCCCCGGCAGTTCCCAACTCGGGGCTGACTAGGGAATATCCTGTAGGAAGAGGGTCCAGGCTGGGCTGTCTTGGCGCATCCCAAGTTTCCCAGCCGGGATCCCCTTCATCCGTGGGGTCCCGGTTACAAGTGACGCTTTGCACCTCATAGGAGCCCTGCTCGCCGGGCGGCGACGCGCAGGATTCCGGGCGCGCGGAGCCGGCCGCGGGCGCCCAGGAGAAGCTGGACTTCAACAGGAACCTCCAAGAGGGTAAGAGAAACCTCCCCCCCGGGTGCCTCTGGCCCCATGAGGACAGAGCTTGGTTTGGGCGGCCGGGAACATCCCTGGGGATGCGGGCGGCGGGGGCGGCCGCCGGCCTCACGGCGCGTGCCCCTGCCCGCCGTGCCCACGGCAGCCGTGATGCCCACCCTGGAGAAGCTGCTCTGCAGCGACTGGAAGGAGCGGCTGCTGGGACGGGGCGCCGCGGAGCCCAAGGAAGTGAAAGGTGAGCGCGCGGGGCTGGCAACGGCGCTACCCGGGCTAGCGGGAGGGGAAACGGCGGGGCAGCCCTGCATGTTTTATCAGAATATGTAGCTTTTTAGGAAAATAACTTAATTTGGGGTGGAGGATGGCAAGGACTTGGTAGAGGTTTGCAAGGAGCTGCACAGAGGTGATGCTGGAGCAGGAAGGTTCCCCTGCGCATCCCTGAGCTTGCCGAGACCTTCTCATGTCCTGTTAGCGCTGCCAATGCAGCACCCGGGAGCCCCTAGCTGCGGTGGGGACCCAGCCCCGAGCCCCTGACCCGCAGCCTTGGCTTCTCCCCCACCCTAGGAACCCAGGAGAGCCTGGCGGAGAAAGAGCTGCAGCTCCTCGTCATGATCAACCAGCTGTCCACGCTGCGGGACCAGCTCCTGACGGCGCACTCGGAGCAGAAGAACATGGCAGCGATGCTCTTCGAGAAGCAGCAGCAGCAGATGGAGCTGGCACGGCAGCAGCAGGAGCAGGTGGGCGCCCGGCGCCGGCCCTGTCCCCATGGGAATCCAGAGGGAATCGTGGTCAGGACCACCCGTCCCCCGGCGCATCCCTTTGGCGGGTGCTGCTGGCGGGAGGGTGGCTTTGCTGTCGGGAGCACCTGGATTTCAGCCTTCTCCTCTGGAAACCTGTCCCTTTTCCGTGTTTTTCCATCCCCAAGACATCCTGTTTTGCTCCGTGGTGCCGGGAGGCTCCAACAGTGCAGCCCCCTTGTGCACATGCAGGTGGATGATGGTGTCCAAGGAGATGGAAAATTGCTCTCTTTAAAATAATTAAACGGCCCTGGGCCTGTCCTCCCTCCTTTGCTCCGGAACATCCATCTTTCCCTCTCCAGTGGCCCCTATGGCCCTGTGATGTCCCCGGGCACGTGCTGGCGTGAGGCCTCCTCCCTCCAGCCCTTGTTTATCTCTCGCCATGTCCCTGGAGGCGGCTCAGCCAGGTGCCCTCGGGCATCTCCAAGCAGAGCCTGCCTGTATCCCTTGGGATTCTCCACGGGATCAGGCTGTTTGTGCCGGCCTGCAGCCCAGTGGGGTCCCCATGGAGCCCCCCTGCTCCTAACACTCCTCACCCCCCGTGTGCCCCTTTCCTGCAGATCGCCAAGCAGCAGCAGCAGCTCATCCAGCAGCAGCACAAAATCAACCTGCTGCAGCAGCAGATCCAGGTACCGGCACCTCCCCGGGGCACCCGTTTCCCGGAGCCGCCTCCCTCTGCGGTTACCCGGCGTCTCCCCGTCTCCCCTCCAGCAGGTCAACATGCCCTACGTGATGATTCCCGCCTTCACGCCCGGCCACCAGCCCCTTCCCGTGGCGCCGGACTCCCCGCTGGCTCTGCCCATCCAGCCCATCCCGTGCAAGCCAGGTGAGGCGCGCGCGGGGCCCGGCGCGGCGCGGCGGCGCGGGGACCGTCCCGTGCCACGGCTCTGCCCTTCTCCCCCGCCAGTGGATTATCCCGTGCAGCTGCTGCACAGCCCCCCGCCTCCCCCGCTGAAGAGGGCCAGCGGCTCCGGCCACCTCCCCGTGCAGGTTGGTCCCCTCTGCGTCCCGCCGCGCGCCGAGGGTGGCCGCCTTGCCCGGGCTCACGCCGCTCTGCCTCCCGCGCAGGAAGCCCCGCAGCCGCTCAACCTGACGGCCAAGCCCAAAGGCTCCGAGCTGCCCAGTGCCTCCAGTTCGCCCAGCTTGAAGATGAGCAGCTGCCAGTCCCTGGCTCCCGGCCACGGGGCCGCCAGGGAGCTGCAGGCGAGCCCTTCCAACCTGCCCTTAGGTGGGTACCCAAAGCCACCTTCCATGGTGGGTCCAACTCCTGCTCTGGCCATTTCCACCTCCCTTAGGAGATATCTCCGCTCCCAGGGGTGTCCCCATGGGGTAGCAGCCGCCTCGCTGTCCCGTGTCGCCCCACGGGGTGGGACAGCCCGATGGGGTGGCCTGGGAGCTGGGGGTGCTGATGGAGACACCGTTTTGTGGCCAGGGTTCCTGGGCGAAGGCGACGCTATCACCAAAGCCATCCAGGACGCGCGGCAGCTGCTGCACGGCCACGGCAGCACCGTGGAGGGCACCCTGAGTAACCCCTACCGCAAGGTGAGCGCACCCCGCTGCACCCTCGGGCTTTATCCCGCCAGGAAGGGCCGGGCGCAGGCTCTCCATCCATGGGCACATTCTCACCCTGGCACCTGCCCCTCGGCTCTCTTGCAGGACCACGTTGGGATCGATTCTTCCCCGGGGAAGGAGCGCATGGAGGAGACCCCGGCGCACAGGCTGGACGAGGCTCTCTTGACCTGCGACATGGACGGTAGGGACGGTGCCCAGGGCCGAGAGGAGCCTCCACCACCTCCATTCCCTAACACCCTCACCTCGGGAATGCCTAAAACAGGGCTGCTAAACTCCACGCTGGAACAGCTCCCTAGTCAGCGCCAGTCCCTTTTCCTAACGGCTCTAAGAACCCACAGCTCATGAGAATCAACAGCTTTGCAGCCCTTCTTGTTGCGGGCCCTAGGAGAGCCCCGTGGGGCTGCTAAGATACCCGCTCCCGAAGCAGCAAACCCTTGGGTGCTCCCCTCCGAGCTCAGCATTTGAATTCTGAATTCTGAACACTGAATTCTGTAGAAGAATTCAGCGCTGCAGGTGGCTCAAAGGTCTCGAGGTCTCACTTTGCATCACAGGCTGCTGTTTGCTCCTTGCTCGCGGCGTCCGCGTTTCCCCCTCACTCTCACCAGGTCTCTCTGTCTGTCCCTTTGCAGGGTCGAGACCCTTCCCCGAGTCCAGGAACAACAACCACATAAAGCGGCCCATGAACGCCTTCATGGTGTGGGCGAAGGACGAGAGGCGGAAGATCTTGCAGGCCTTCCCGGACATGCACAACTCCAGCATCAGCAAGATCCTGGGTAGGCATTCCCAGCCCTGGCTGCTCCTGCTCGCGTTGGGATGGGGGGGCGCATCCGAGGGCAGGGCTCCGCTCCCGCCTTGGCTCTGGGGGGTGACGGGAAGGACAAGGGATCACATCCAGCCTCAAAAGCATCCGGCCCGTTTCTGCATCAGCGGGATTGGGAGCACACAGCCCGTGGCATGGGTGGCCCCTCCAGCTCCTCCTGCAAAACAAGGCCCGTTGGGGCAGATTCCTGCTTTGGGAAGGATCCTGAGCCCAGCACTTTTCCCCTCGCTGAAATCCTCGGGATTTGAACCAGCTGCTGGGCCCTTCCAGGCGCTCTCTCCTCGGATGCTCTTCCCTGCAGAGCTCTTGGAATCTGTGGCCCTGCCCTTTCTCTCCATCACGTCCCCTTCCCCAAAGCCCGCGGGTGCAGGATGCTGCTTGAGCCTCACATGCCCGCCGCGCCCGGGGCTCATCCGCCTGTCGTGAGCCAGGTTTTCCGCCCTCGCGCGCAACGGCAACAGCCCCATCTCGTGTCTTGCACCCTCCTGACACTGGCCGCTCAGCAAGGGCCTTTTCCCAAGCCCTGTCCTTTGGTTTTGCTCGTGCAAAGGGGGATCATTTCCTCATCGCGCAACCCCTCTAGCTCCTAAAAGAGAAGCCGTGTGGGCTCTGAAAAGCCCGGCCGAAGGGCTGGGCTCAAGCCGAGGCTTTGTGGGTTGCCTCGAGCAGATGCACCCCGCTTGGCCCCGGGCTCGTGTCGGCAGCTCCGCTATGTAAAGATGAAACCCCAGGCTCTTCCCTCTGCTCGGCGCCGGCGGGACCGGGGGGATTCGGGAGCGGGGGCTCGTGGGGTAAATAGTGGCTGGAAATAGTGAGCACGGGTCGTGCTGGGGGAGCCCCAGCCCCTCTCTGCTCAGGTTCACCGAGTCCCGGAACGGCTGGGGTTGGAAGGGACCTCGGAGGATCATCTATCCAGCCCCCTGCTCCAGCAGGGACACCCAGAGCACGGGGCACAGGGCGGCATCCAGGGGAGGCTGGAAGAGCTCCAGAGAAGGAGACTCCACAGCCTCCCCGGGCACCTGTGCACACTGGGCAGGCGATACCCGTGTGTGAGCGCTCCGGAGGCCGGCACGGCGGCTCCGCGGGCTCTGCTCGCTCCGGAGCTCCTGAGAAGCCGGATCCGCACGAGTGCGGGGGCAAGCGGGGAAGGGGGCAGCCCAGGGAGGCTCCCGCAAAGAAGGAGCCCCCCGGGATGCTCCATGGGGACATTGTTGGGGATGACAAGAACGGTCAGCACCAGGGCACCGCGAGGCCACGGGGGCTATTTCAGCTGTGGCACCTTGGGGAGGCCGCAGATGTGACCCGCGCGGGTGACAAGGGGAGGTCAGCAGGGACACTGCGAGCGTCGGGGTGCCACGTGGGCCCCCCGGCACCGTTTGCACTGCCGGCTCCCGGTGCCCGAGCCCCTTGGCAGCGGCCGCTCGCGGCCCGCTCGCCGGGGCCGGAGGTCAGCGCGCCCGCGGGGCGCTCTCCGCGCAGGCTCCCGCTGGAAGTCCATGACCAACCAGGAGAAGCAGCCCTACTACGAGGAGCAGGCGCGCCTGAGCCGGCAGCACCTGGAGAAGTACCCCGACTACAAGTACAAGCCGCGGCCCAAGCGCACGTGCATCGTGGAGGGCAAGCGGCTGCGCGTGGGCGAGTACAAGGCGCTCATGAGGACCCGGCGGCAGGACGCCAGGCAGGGCTACGCCATCGGGTAACACGGCCCGCGCCGG
>NW_020456276.1:1625977-1635037 GCF_003342845.1 Nothoprocta perdicaria | reverse complement strand
CGCCGTGTCCCGCAGGCCCCCGGGCGGCGCGCTGCCCGCCGAGGCGCTGTTCCCGCGGGCGCTGGCGGAGCGCTACGCGCCGCGCGCCCTGGAGCCCGGCATGCCCGTCATCGTCAACACGTGCAGCCTGCAGGAGGGTGACGGCGGGCGCCCGGCGCCCGGCGCCTTCCGCTACAGCGACGACGAGGACTCCGAGGGCGAGGACAAGAGCGACGGGGAGCTCGTGGTGCTCACGGATTGAGCGCGGGCCGGCGGGGAGCGGAGGGCGCTCCCGCTGGGGCTCGGCTCCACGCAGCCAGGAGATGCCCCTGCTCCGCATGCGCCTTTTGCAACGGGGAAGAGCAACAACCGCCGCGCACCGCGGCCGGCACCGGTCGCCATCCCGCGGGGACCCAGCAGGGATGCTCCGAGCCGTCCCTGTGGCTTTTCCTGCTCATCCGGCAGAGCAAATCCCCACGGAGCTTGTTTTAGCTCTCGGCTTTCTTAAGCACAAGCCGAGGGCTCATGGGGGCCTCGCTGCTTCCTGCAACTCGTGCCCGGCCTGTAAATAAAGCGCACGGCCCCGGCGCTGCAAAGACTGCAGAGGAAGAGCGAAACGGCAGCGATTCGCCAAGCAAACCAAAAAAGCACGGAAATTCTGCAAAAGCGGCTCGCAAGCGCCCCGCCGGGGCGGCGCGGGGCCCGTGCACCGCCTGGCGGCACCAGCGCGGGGAGCGCGCGGCCCTCGGGAACGGAGCGGGCGAAAGAGGAAAATCCAGGGAGGAAGATCCCCACGGAAGCCCGAGCACCAGCTCCCGGCGCGTGGCCTCGTCCCCTTCCAGCGCTTTATTTATTCCCCATCCCGCGCTGCTCTCGCCGGGCCGGGTCCCCAGGAGCCACTGGGGACCCCCTGCCTACCACGTGGTTCTATTTCTTCCTTTTTTTTTTTTTTTTTAAGAGACTGTAAATATAGATAGAGCTTTATTTTGTTAATAAGACGACGAGTAACTTAACCTGTGTTTTTCACACACTTGTTTACAACCGTCTCCCCTCCCGCCCCCTTGGCACAATAAAAATGACTTTTTGGAGCAGAGACCTGGGCTCGGAGGCGGCTGCCCGGGGTGTCCCAGCCACGGGGCTCCTCCTGGGCCCCTTTTTAGCTCCTTCTGCCCAGTCGGGGTCTAGGGGGTCCCCTCTGCTTTTCCCCTCCTTGCCCGTTACAACCCTATTCCCATCCCTCCTTTTTTTGGTGCTGGTCCCGCATGCGGGGGACGGAGACACGGGACAGACCTCAGCTCCGCTGTCTTTGGGACAAGGACAACAGGGCACGAATCCCACCCACTTTGTCCAATTCCCCCTTTTCCAGGCTGCTCCCTGGTGCCCGCTGCAGGGGGTACGAGGGGACGGGGGCAGCCCACGGTGCCAGGCAGGGGGTCCTGGGGGTGCAGCCCCTCTGCTCCCACATCCCTGACTCACCCTCTCCTTTCCAGCTCCCTTTGTGGCCCCAAACCAGCCCCTTTTTGCAGCAGAAGCTGCAGCTCATCCGGGGCAGGTTTCTGCACCCCCCACCCAAGCCTTTCCCTGCTCCTGGGTACCAAAGGGCTGAGCACCAGGTGTCACGAGCGGGGCAGTGCTCAGCAGCGCCCTGGGCAAGGGGTAGAGCCGCTGCCCGCAGCCCCGGCCAGGCTGTGCCCGTGCCGAGGGTGGCTTTGTCCTCCTGTCCTGTCCTAAAGGAGCGCGGAAGCTCCGCATCCCGGAACGAGGACGGAGCCTGGGATGCTGCCGACAGAGCCCTGAGCGGGGAGGACGGCAGCAAAAGGGGATGGGGAAGCAGCCGGGCGTGGGGCTGGGGGGCAGCGGGTGCCAGCGCTGCCCGCGGTCTCCGTGGCCTCAGCAGACGGGGCGCGCGGGCGCAGCGAGGGCAGCGCCTGGGAACACTGTAAAGGGGCCAGGAGGGAGCCGAGGCAGCAGCGAGGGGCACGGAGGGGCGGCGAAGGCGATGTGGGCACGGGCACCCCGGGCAGAGCTGTCGGGCAGCAGGGACGCCTGCGTGCCCACCTGGGGCACAGCGCGGAGGGAGCAAGCCGGGCGCCAGGCAAGCGCCAGCCCCGGCCTTAAGGCGCTGGTAAAGGCTTGCTGGTGGAGGCCGGGGCCTCGCCAGGGGCCTCCTGAGCGTCTCACGGTGCAGCCTCAGCGTGTCCAGGGTCTCCTTTAATCGGTGGCCGGGGCAGAGATCCTCTTCCCGCTTCCCACCCCCGGGAATTCTGCCCTCGGCGCCAGCTGGCAAGGGCGGGAGGGCGGCGAGGGCTGGGACGCAGCGAGGACAAAATAGCGGAGGGCCTGGCGGGCCGGAGGCGCTATTTGGAAAGCTGCAGCGCTGTGACGACCGGCTTCATCTTGAAGTACTGTTTAAATCTGAGCTTTGCATATCTGCCGAGAGAGACGAGGTGCGTGAGGCGCAGAGTGCCCCAGGGGCACCCCGGGCACCCACTCGCTCCAGCTGCTTCCCGCCCGCCGGCGCTGGGAGCCGCCGCTTTGCCGGGATCTCCCGGTGCGGAGCGACCCGGGGTGGCACTGGAGATGGCACCGCCTTGCTGCGTACTGAGGCCGGGGACACGCTGCTGCCCGAGGCCGAGCCCGCGGCTCACTCACCTTAGGAAGTTAAAGTCTATGGTAGAGTATTTCGCTTGGAGGAGGCCCCAGCACGCCCAGAGGAAGTGGGAGGCCTGCAAAGGAGCGAGCCGGCTCAGAACCCGGCACGAGGTGCCCTCACCCGGCGCGAGGCCGCTCGCCGCCCTCCCGGCCACGTCCTGGGTCCCAGCCCGACCCCGGCTTTCCCAAGAGGATTTTCCTTCTGTCCGGCTGCACGCGGTGCCTTTGGCTCCCTGCGCCCAAGGCCGCGGCCATCGGGGACACGCCGTCCGCTGGCGCACAGGGCGCGTGGCTGGAGGCCAGGGCCGCCCTTGACCTCGTCCCGGCGCTCGGCGGCCCCCGTGCAAAGCCAGGCTCAGCGGAGCGGCCTCCCGCACGGCCGGACACGGCCCCAAGGCGGGGAATCGCAGTCCCCCCGGACCCCCATCGAGTCCCTGCCCCGCGCGTTCCTTGCAAGGAAGGCCACCTCCTCCTCCTCGCGAGCGCCACCCTCCCGCCGTCCCCCTCGGCCACTCACTAAGGAAAACTTGTTCACTTGCACGTAGAGGGCCTCGAGCTCCTTCTCCGACACCGGCGCCCCGCGGCCTCCCTGCTCCTGCTGCGTGAGCTGCTTGTAGGCCTGCAGGTAGGAGCGCAGCCACTGCAGCTGGGTGTCCTTGCCGGGGTACAGGCGGTAATCGACCTCCTTGACGCCTGCGGAGAGCTCCGGGTCAGCCGCGCACGCGAGGAAGAGGAGGAGAGCACGGGGACGGGGTCCGCGGGGCCACGTCGCCCACGGGGGGCAACCACCAACGCAAGGAAAGGGCCTCCCGCGCTCATCCCGGCGCGGCCCTGGGAGGAGCCGCCTCCGTTTCCTATGGGATCACGGAGGACTTAGCCACATCCTTCCTTGCCGGAGGACCCGGAGAGCAGCTGCCGGCTGCGGGGTGGCCCCGGGTGGCCCAACTCACCCGCGAACTCGTTGAAGTGGTTCCCGATGTCGAAAGCCTGGTAGTTGTAGCCGGTGTACTCGTAGTCTATGAAGCGCACGTGCTCTGCGGGGACCAGAGAGGTGTCACGAGCACTGGGGACCAAAAGCCACCCACCACAACACGGCCGCAAGGACAGAGCCTTTTAGGCCGTGGGGACCTAAAGCCACCAACCTTCGGTGCCGTTGTAGATGATGTTCTTGCAGAGCAGGTCGTTGTGGCAAAGCACCACGGGAGAGCCCAGCTGCGAGAGGGTTTCCTTCATCCAGGCCAGCTCCTGCTCAAGCACTTCCAGGCTGGGCACGTCCGGATGGAGGCTGGGCAAGGAGAGCGGGGGGTGGCATCACCGCTGCCCACAAGAGACCCCTTGGAGGGGGCAGAGGGAAGAGTTGCCCCCCTGTCCCCCTCCATGTATTTTATATATGTCGAGGAGCACAAGGCAGCTCTACCGAAGCTGGTGGTGGTGGGGACACCCGCACGGGGTGCCTGCGATTCCTCGGATGCTCCATGCAGCATCCCTGGCCCCGGCACAGGGCATCCCCATCCCGGCCCTCCGGCTCGCTGGCCCCACACCCATCCCTGAGCTCCAGAGCTTGGCACAAGGAGCCTCCCACCCCGCCCTAGGGCACGGGGGCGTTTTTTGGACCCGCCACGGGTACACGCTTAACAGAATCCAGCGTTTCACTTCCAGGAACAGCTCCCGTTAATGATTTCCCGGCCGTCGGGACGCAAGGGGTGGGTGCGGGCGAAGCCCGGGCACTGCCCCCCGCGCCGAGCGGCCCCGGCACCCGCGTTAATCATTTGCTCGCCCCCCAAGCGCCTGCCCCTCCGTGTCAGGCCACTCACCTGACACGAACCCGGGCGAGCTCCTCGGCCGCCCCAAAAGGGAGCTAATTTGCTGGGAACGAGGCCGGATAGCTCCGATCCATAGGGGATTTCTAGCGTCCCCTCCATGCTGCTGGTGTCCCCATGCTGCATGTCCTCCATGCTGCTAGTGACCATTCCCAGTGTCCCCTCCTGCTCCACGCGAGCAGGGCTGGGCTTCACCCCATCCTATCCACAACTACAAATGCAGCCCTCGAGTCCCTGCCTGCAGGGGCTCATCCACATATTCCCTCACCAACGAAGCCCAATCCAAAGGTCCCAGCACGGAGACATTCCCCAAACCTGCTGCTAGCAAATCCCGGACTCCTGCAAAGCTTTACCTGGGAAAGCGGGGCTGCCTCCCCCGAGCCCGCACGAGCAAGACTTAAGAGAGACGGGTGGGCAGCAGATGCCCAAGCCAGAGGCTGCCTCTTTGGGATCCCTCCGCCTTTACCTGGGGTCGGATACCTTTGGGCTGAGGTCCATCTTCACGAGGGCGAGGTATTTGTGCAGCTTCTGCCACAGGATGGGCTTGGGGATGCTGCCGTTGGCGTGGATGGCGTGTAGCCGGGCCATCTCCTGGGCCACCAGCCTGCAGGGAGCCGCGCAGAGCGGGTTAGAGCCCAAGGCAGCCCCCCATCATGCAAAATTCAGCCTCTCCCCAAAAGCAGCGTGGAAAAAAGTCAGTGTCCGGACAGATAAAACTCCTCTCCGCAGCATTTTTAGCTGGGGGTCTTGGGAAAACCTTAAGATACTGCCTAGGTCAACAGCAGCATTCCCCTTTCTGGGGTAAATTCGGAGAAAAGACGGGAGTCTCGTGCAGTCCCCTCATGCACAAAAACACAGCAAAAAACCTGCTGCTTCCCCAGCATCACCAGGGAATTTGGCCTGTGGATCCCCCACCCGGCTTAAAGAATGCAAGGAATTCCGCAAAAGTGATATAAATAAAACAGTGGGAAAGTAGATAAAAGCGCCCAGGTGGCCCCCAGCCTCGCACCTGAATATGCGGGGATCCCGCACGTGGTCCGGCCCCAGGGCGATGCCCGGCAGGAACTCGTAGCACAGCCCGTTCTGGAAGGCACAGTAGAGATCGGGGGCGCAGCCGTGCGCCTGCAGCACCTGGAAGTTCTTCAGCTCCGTCTCGCGGTCCACGAAGAGCTCCGTTTTGCGGCCGTAGACGCGCACCAGCACCGCGTCGGCCATGCCCTCGTCCGTGTAGCAGGCCACCAGCTTGTTGGTGATGCCGTCGGTGAAAAGCTGCAAGGGGACAGGAGCGCGGGCGAGCTGGGGATGGCTTCGCCGCTGGCACACGGTGGCAATGGGCAGCGTTGGGAATAACCCGGGTCCTCAGCCCCGTTTCTGCCCATGCAGGTGGGTGCGATGGGAGAAGCCAGAGCCAGCACCAGGGTGCAGCACCCGCAACTGGGAGAAACTGCAGCAGGTGCAATGACTTTGGGAGGCTGGAGGTTCTCCTGCATGCCAAGGCTCTGCAGATGGCTGGGATGGAAATTCCGTGCCGGTTTTCACCCGGGAGCTGCGGAATAGCTGGAGGTGCCGCAGCATCCGAGGCGCCCCGGGAAGCGGCCCCAAAAATCCAGCGCAAACCCGGACATTTGGCGCCAAACAAGCGGTCGCAAACAAGGCTGAGTAAACGGCATACCAATGTCGAGGGAGGCTCAGCCGGAGGCACCGGGAGGCAGCGATGTCGCTGCTGGGGACGCCTCTGGTCACGGCTCCGCCGGCTCCTCGCGGATGGAAAGCGCGTTTTGTTCCCGTGCCGCCCGGCTTTGGCTGCCTGCCCGCGCGCACGGAGCCCCCGCGGTGGCCGGAGCCGCTCCGAGCCTCGCAGGAGCCTCTGCTGCTCCCACTGCCACGTTGGGTTCCCTGGGATGCAGCGCGGGCGGGCGGGATGGGAGCGACGGCTCCAGGATGGGAGCGACAGCTCCAGGATGGGAGCAGCAGTGCTCGGCACGGGACGGGACAGGGGCCGTCTAATTTTAGACCTCTCGCTCGGCAACGCGCTCCTATACGGGCTGCCTATATATAGGGCTCCCTATGCAGCCGCTGGAGGGAATCGCAGAGCGCTGGAATTAGATGCCTAAAGTTAGCGGCACAGATGCCCCTGGCTGCACAGCTGCAAGCGGCCCCCCGGCCCGCGCCAGGCTGCACCTGCAAGCAGCAGCTTTCGAGCTGCTTCCCGGGCCAAAGAATTCGTGTTTCTGCCACTTTGCTGCCTCTTTTCCTCGTCCAAAAGTCCACAAGTTCAGGCAAAAGCTGCCCTGGCCCTTGAGCCTGTGCAAGCAGCGCATGGGGATGGCTCCATGCAGAGACACTCGGTTCTTCTGTTTCATTTTGTTTTACTGCTCAACAACCCAATGAGCACTCTCCAGAGGGTTTAATGGGATTACAGAGCCCCTTCCCCACTGAACCCCCCCGCCAGGAATTTGGGAGCCTGGCGCGTCATTAGTTGGTGCATGCACAGAGTGGGTCTTGCTTTGGAGGCGGCACCTCCTGCAGGAAACACGGACACTCCGGAGACCCCGGGAGATGCTCCCCATGGATCTGGTGCACCAAAAGGTGCATGATCCATGAAGGAAAAGATCCATGAGGACCCTTTTGGTGCCCCAAGTTGGGACTGCTTGGACCCCTAGAAACCCAGAAGCCTCTCAGCAAGCGAGCGCTGCGTGAAGGCCTTGGAGAAGCAGCTGTGCCCTGCGCCGCTGCAGCCGCCCTCCTCCTCCTCCGGCTCCCCCGAGCGCTGCCGCTTCCCTGCGTGCGGACACGGCCCCCGCGGGCGCTCCCGCCTCCGCTCCGGCGCCGTTCCCACGCGGAGAGGCTAAAGGACGAGGAGCTGGAGCCCTGGGAAGGGGCAGTACCTGCAGCCAAGGCGTCTTCTCCCGTTAGGGATGAGCATCACAGCAGCAGGCGCGGGGATTCAGCCCCTCTTCCTCCCCATCTCCTGCCCCCTGGCCGGTGCCTGGGAGCTTTCTAGGTGCCCCCAGCGCAGGCTGGTACAGCTGGAGCGAGCAGCTGGAGCGGGCGCCGCTCCAGGGAGCGGAGCGGAGCTAACGGGATCGCTAATGGGAAGCAGCTGAGAGCCAGCGCGCGGCTCCAGCCCTTCCCAGGGAGCTACCGTGGAGCAGCCCAGGGAAACGCACCTGGAGCTTTCCCCCAAGTTTTGTCTTTTTAATTCCAAACATGCACGAGCTGCTGCTGAATATTGACCCCCGCTCCAGCACCCGGAGAGGACCTGGGTACCACAAAACTGGGGTCTTTCGTGCAGGTCTCGAGGCCCCCAGCACAAGCCGTCCCCTCCACTGCTCTAGGTGCTGTGCAAACCCGGAGCCCGAGACACTTCCTGCCCTTAAAACTTTGCAGCCCGAGGAACTCTCAACTCTGAGCTTCCTGCCTGCCACCATCAACCCTTTCATATGTGTTTTCCTGCAGCTTCTTGTATTTAATTACACTTGGCTATTAATACCTTTTCCAGGGCGCTCCAGGCTCACGGGGAGCATGTGCCGGTAGGGGACATGCATGCACACGTACACGCGTTAATGGCATCGAGCCCTCGGGTGCCACCCAAGGTGCAGACCCCACAGGCCCCCTGCCCACATGTGGCATCGGGGGCGCAGGAGGGTGAAGCAGGGCTGGCAGTACCGGTGGATCCCATGCAGACCCGCTCCCGGTGCCAGCCGGTGCCTCCCAGCTGCTGCAGCAGCCCCTGCCAACTCGTGACACCCAAGCCCGGTGCTGAATCCCAGCTCCCGTCCCAAGCCTGACATCCACAGCAATGGTCCCAGCAAAGGCGCGAGCCCATCAGGAGATGCAAGGGGCTCCCAGGAAAAGGCACCCCCTACAGCAGTGGGACCTGGTGGCACCCATGGGGGCGGCGCGGGGGTAACATGGTGCACAGAGCCTCCCAGCCTCAGCAGCCCGAGGGACCCTGGGGACACTTATGCATCTGCAGTCAGTGCTCAGCGGCCCCCCAGGGGGTCCCCAAGGCCTGCAGGGGGCTGGACACCCTCTGCCCACCCCAGCACTCCCAGCTCTAGTCCAAGGGTGCGCGTGGGGGACGCTACAACCTCCTCGGCAGCCCTACAGCCCCTCTAGGGTGCCCTATAGCAGCCCTCAGGCAGACCCCACAGCCTTGCCAGGTGGACCCTATAACCACCCTAGGAGGCCCTATAGAGCACCCCAGGGTGCATCCAATACCCACCCCCAAGGATAGAGCAAGAACCCCAAGGGTGGAATCTACAGCCCCATCAGGTGGGACCTATAGACCCTTTCAAGTGGGACTTACAGACCCCCCAGGCTGGGCCCTATAGCGGCCACCAGGTGGGTCCCGCAGCCCCCAGGGGCTCCGCACACGCGGCGCGAGGGCTCGCGGGCGGGATGCAGCGGCCGCCAAGGGGGGCTCCGAGCATCCCACCCCCCCGCACTGGCCGTACCTTGGTCTTCACCCGCGCCGTCTCCCAGGCGGGTCTGAGCTCCCGCATGAGCCGCAGCGCCCCGGGCAACACGTCGCCCTCGTCCACCGCAATGCCGAGGTGGGGCACGGCCGGGGCCCCCCCGCCGCCGCCGCCCCCGGCCCGCGGCG
>NW_020456276.1:1570092-1625778 GCF_003342845.1 Nothoprocta perdicaria | reverse complement strand
ACGGGCCCTCCTCCTCCTCCTCCTCCTCCTCCTCCTGCTGCTGCTGCCGCTGCTGGTGCCTCCCCGCGCCGCCCGCCCGCCTCCCGCCGCCCGCATTGTGAGCGCAGGGGGCTGCGGCCACCGCGCCGCGGGACGGGGGGGAGCGGGGCACCGAACCGGCACCGCGGGGTGGGGGGAGCGGCGCCGAGCACCCCCCGCCGGAGCGGGGCCGGTACCGGGGGGAGCGGGGCCGGTACCGGGGAGAGCGGGGTGGCGCACCGGGCATCGCAGCGGGGGAGGTGGACACCGAACCGGCCCCGCGCTGAGGGGAGCGGGACCGCGCACCGGGACCGCGCCGGAGGTGGGGGCGGAACCGCGCACCGGGACCGCATGGGGAGGTGCGGAACTGAGCACCGGGACCGCGTAGGGGAGAGTGGAACCGCGCACCGGGACTACGCGGGGGGGCGCGGAACCGCACACCGGCTATCGTGCTGGGGGGAACGGGCACCGAACCGGCACCGAGCCGAGGAGGAGCAGAACTGCGGCCCGGCGGCTCCGGCCCCGCGGGGAACCGGAGAGGGCCCGGCCCCAGTGCGCGGCCCCCTGACTCTTCCTCTGCTTCCTCCCCCTTGCTCGGGGTACCGGGCAGGGGGTGGCTGCTCCTGGGGGCTGGAAGGGACCCTGCAAGATGCCCAGTGGGGCAGGGCGAGTCACAGGGTGTCGCACCCAGCACGTCCTGGTGGGAGCCGAGCTGCAGGAGGGACAATGTCCCCTCTGGAAAAGGTGGCTGTGTCCCCTCTGGAGAAGGTGGCCCTGCGCTGCTCCATGCATTAAGCACCCTATGGATGCGGGTTTGCAGGTGGCACGGAGAGATTGAATCACCCCATTAAGATCCCCATTAAAGATGGGCCACTGCTTGTCCTTTGCCCCCCCCCCCCCGATTCCCCCCGCTTGCAGCATGCTGACACCCTCCAGCCTCGCTTCATTATCGGAGGAAATAACAAGCACACGTGGCTCCGAGCAAGGAATGCCCCCTCCAAAGTTTACAGCTGGCTGCAGCTGAAGCTAAATGGACCGTGGAGACTTGGGGGGAATCGTTGAAGGAAGGGGAAGAAAAAATAACACAGCCTGTTCCTCGTGTTGCTATATATAGAACGATTCTGTCGCTTTTAATAAGATGGTCCTAATTGTTCCAGCCGCTTTGCTGGGCTGAGTGGGGCCTAATTGCTGGGCCGGACCCATGGTGAGTGTTAATGCGGGGCAGCCATGGCTTAGGGGGGTCTTGGGGCCAGGGCTGTGCTGTGGGAAGCGGGAAATTGCCCCGGCAAAGGACATGAGAGGTGTTAATAGACCGGCTGCAGGGGCCAGGAACGCATGGAGTGGCCAGGGAAGGTTTTGTTCCTTCTGCTCGGGACAAGTGTAGCGGGTGGGAAGAGAGCTGGATGTGAGAAACATCCTATTTTAGGCCACTGACCATTTTCCAGCAAAGAACGATGGCCAGAAGCCATCGTGTGTTTTCCTAAGCCATCCCCCAATGCTTTTCCAAGCTCAGACCCACTTGCGTCCTCTCCTTTGCAGCAGGGCAGCTTGGGCTCGGCTTTTCGGTGCTTAAAGCAGCATCATGTTCCCATCTCCTCTCCAAATTGTTGCAACCTTCGAGGCTGCACCAGTGTCCACCCGTGCTCCGGGCAGCGCTGGGAATAACCCCTGGAGCCACCAGGGCAAGGAAAATAGACCAGGCAGTGGGTTTGCAAACTTGCCATGCAGCTCCTGGGGCTCGTGGCCTCTTTGCAAGAGGGGTGCCCCATGCACCCACATAAAGAAAGTTTATCCAAGCACCGAACAGCCCCCATCCTTTGCATCCGGATGCACTGGCAGGAGCAGGGAGCGCGTTCCGCTCTTGCACAGGGAAGGATAAAAGCAGAGCGGCCGCTCTGGCAAATCCCAATAAAGGAGCACTTGTTTCCCCCTTCTCTTAAAAGCCTGCCCCGTTTCTCTCTCCTCTGCAAGAACAGGCATCAATTCAGCCGCCTGGTGCTTTGAGGTTTTGTTTAATGCAAAGTCGAGGAGGGGGACAGGGTTAACACCAGCTCAACCAGTCACCGAATGCAGCCGGGTTATTTTTTCTCCCGCGCGAAGAGCAACACAGACTGCGACAAATCGTCCCTCCTCGGTGGCACTGCCAGCTTGGCCACCTGCACGCTGGACTATTGCACATGAGCCACGCTGCTGCTGGGATCCCCATCCCGAATGGGCTCCGTAGGAAAAGCAGCAGCGGGAGAAGGGAGGGCTGTGCGGCGGCTCCCGCGCGGAGCGGGGCCGTCACAGGGCCGTGGCGAAGCCGATGCGGTTGTTGCGCCGGTCGAACTCGGTGTAGTAGTGCCCGATGAAGGTGGCTCCCAGGATCCAGAGGGGACCGGCGGGCGGCGGGATGTCCAGGCCCGAGAAAGCCACCACGCAGATGTCCTCCCCGTACCGGGATTGCTGCGAAGGGCAGGAGAGCCCCGCGGTGACGATAGGGATGTTCCTGGGACCACCGCGGTGATGTTCCCAGGACCCCCGCGGGGACATTCCCGGGACACCCCCACGGTGGGACGCCCGCTTACCCGGAGGGTGTAGGCAGCACCACTGAGCCCGTACGCCCTCCCGCCCAGGTGGAAGGAGATGTTGGGCAGCTGCGGGACTCGGTCGCAGTCCACGACGAACTGGGGGAGGAAGGAGACAAGGGCTGGGGTGCAGGCGAGGGGCACACGCGACGGGACGCGGGGCTGCTCACCTCTCCCTCGGCCATTTCGGCCGCCCCGATGGCCTTCATGAGGACGGCCACGGGGCCGGCCGGGCCGGTGACGTAGGACGCGCCGGTGTCAATGGCCACCGAGCAGCCTTCTTGGCAGAAGAGTGTTTCAGCCCCCACGGAAACACTGGAACGGAGCAGAGAGGGGTGTGCGGCAGCACGGACACATCACAGAATGGTCAAGGTTGGATGGGACCTCTTGAGATCATCTAGTCCAACCTTCCTGCTCCAGCAGGGACACCAGAGCACATGGCACAGGGTGGCATCCAGGCAGGTTTGGAAGACCTCCAGAGGAGACTCCACAACCTCCCTGGGCAGCCTGTTCCGGACCCCATCCCCGCGCAGCCCATGGGATTCTCCCAGCCCGTCCTCACATGCTGGGAGCGCAGGATGGTCTCACCCCTTCATGCGGATCTGCCAGAAGCCGCTTTTGCTGGTGCTCAGGTAGTGGAAGTCGCCGCTGTAGTAGGCTGGGTCGCTGCCTCCCAGGATGATTTCGCCGCCGGGATGCAGAGGGGAGTTCCTGCGGGCAAGGCAGGCCCTGGGGTGGCCAAACCAGCCCGCAGCAGGGCACGACGTGGAGAGCAGGGGCTGGGAATTTTCCCCTGGAGCAGGGCAAGGTGCCAGGAGAAGAGGCAATTCTTGTCCTCTTACTTGGAAGCTCTGCAAAGAGAGAGACCCCCTGAGCCCGGAGCCTCCGGAGCAGAGGCTGGTTGCAACCCTGCGCCACAAGCTGCCACTCAGCTCAACCAGCTGCCGCATTTTCATTTATTTACACATTTTGCCCTCAGCTGCAGGGCCACGTTGGCGCCCAGTTGCAACGCTCCAGCAGCTGGAGGCTTTGCACGATTTGATGGCAAGGGACTGGGCAGAAGCAGCTGGACCCACCGGCTGTAGTAGACGGAAAACACGTCCTCCCTGAGGATCTGCTGCGAGAGGATGCGGTCGAAGACGGGCGTGATGCCATCGATGGCCTGGCTGGGGTAGCCCATGCCCAGCACGCCGTCGAACCTGGCGAAGATGAAGGGGAAGGCCGGCAGCGCCGTGGCCTCGGCGAAGACTTGCACGATGGGGATGTCCGAGACCTGGCGAGGGGAAGGGCACGAGGGTCTTGGCAGGGCGAATCCCCAGCGGAGCCGCCGCTCGGGGTGGCCCCCGTGCCCGCGGGTGGGCACCACTCGCGCTCACCGTGACCACGTCCTGGCTGAGGAAGCCCTTGACGCTCCCCGTGCCGTAGCGGATGGCGAAGCCGGTGCCGTTGGCTACGTACGTGCGGGATTTGGACGCGTCGTAGCGGCTGTGGGACACTGGGGAGCAGGGCACGAGCATCAAAGGATGCCCCTGCTGCGCCACCCCAGCGGGACAAGTGTCCCAACATCGGGGGGCTTCACAAGAGCAGAGCCCCGCTGCGGGTAGCTGAGCATCCTCAGGCTTCTCCAAGCAGACAAGGGAGCCTCAGGACGGAGGGTGGGCGCATTTCTCGCCCCGGCGCATCCCAGCACTCACTGCAGGCGCTGTACAGGGGCGAGCACTGGCGCGATGGCACCCACAGGTTGGCCGAGCCCGTGTCGAAGACCACCTTGAAGGTCTGCGCCGGGGTGCCGATGCTGATCTCGCCGAAGTACTGGGTCTGGGGATGACAGGGGACGCGTGGCCCAGGGGCACGGCCAGGGGCCACCTCGGCGGCGGGGGGGGTGCAGGGGACACTCACGTCCAGGTAGTTGGTGAGGACGGTGGGCGCCGTCCCGTTGCGGGGCACGGTGGCGGCGCGGCGCGCGCCCCGCTGCAGCTCGGGGAACACGTCCGCCACCTTCATGCCCATCTCCCGCAGCGTCTGGCGGATGGAGGGCATCCTCCGCAGCGGGATCCTGCGGGCGGGGAGGCCGCGGCATGTCCCTCCCGCTCGGGACATCCAGCCGGGTGGCTCTAGGTGGCAGCAGCTCCCCGCCGGGCACCGGCCGCCTTAGCCAAGCGGAGCCCAGCAAATCCCCGTTGCAAGGAAAGCTTCCCTGGGCTGCTCTGTCTTTGGGAAGCAGGGATGCTGTTAAGCCAGGCAGGGCTCAAAGGGAGAGAGGAAGAAGAGCACGCAAGCCCGGAGGTGCTGGCAAGCAAAAGGGATGGGAAAACAAAGGCGTTTTCCGGCTGCTCCAAAGACACGCGGCTGCCCCGGGGGCTGCATGGGGGGCTCCTCAGCACTTAGCACCGGCCCAAGCCCCAAGGAAAGCCCGGAGGCAGCAAGAGCGGCAGCCCATGAGCGCCGTGCACGGCTGCTACCTTTGCAGAGCCTGGGCTGGCGCGGGGAGGACGCCAGCGCCGCAGGTGACGACCACGAGGAGCAAGCACCGCTGCAGCCCGCTGCTCCGTGCCGCCGGCATCGCGCGCTGCCCCGCGGCCGCCTTCTCCTGCAGCAGATCCCTTCGGACCTCTGAGGGGAGGCTGCTTTTATAGCCCGAGTTCCTGCATCCGCACGGGTTTCTCCTCCCCAGGGAGGGCTGGGGACGGCTGCCTGCTGGCACTGGGACGCAGAGCCCAGTGGGCAGGTGGGCAGCACCAAGGAGCCGTGAATAACTGGGTGCTGTGACCCCGCACTCCGTGCCATTAGCAGCATTGCTGGGTGTCAGCACTGGGCCGTTGTTAGCACGACGTGCTTGGCACGGGCCGAGTGCCTGTGGGCGTCAATCAGGAGAGCAGCGCTGGGGCAGCAGCCAGGCTTGCTCCGCCGTGGATACGAAGCATCCTCCGGAGTGGCTTCACTAGCTCCATGCGGGAAAGGAGGCACAGAGGGTGTTCCCAAAGAGCCCAGAGCCAAGGAAAGCAGGCGCTGGCACCGGTTGTGGGCCCCGCAGCTGCTCCAGACTGTGCTGCCCTTTTGGGTGCTGCCCAGAGCACCCGGTGAGCGGGGAAAGCGCCACCCAGCCTGGCCATACCAGCTGGTGAGCACAGCCTCCTTGAGTGCAGAGAACAGCAAAAGCTCATTGCAAGGGTGGCGTACGATGCTGTGTCAAGGTGGAAATGCCCGTGGTCTGGTCTCTGGGATGCCACCCAGCACCCTCCAAGAGCCCAAACACAGGCAAAGAGGGACTGAGGCTGTTAAGAAGGCTCAGATCTGCCTCTTGTTAGTGCAAGACCAGGGATGCACTGAGGGGGACTCAGAGGCCACATGTTACCAGGAGGACCCTCGGTCTGCTTGGAAAATCCCAGTTAGGGCTGAGAGGACGCGTTTCTGCAAGGATCCTGCTCCTTGCCCCGGTGCCTGGAGGGCTCCCGCGCTGCCCTGGGCTCTGCTGTGTTGGGTGCCCTGGCTCTGGCCCAGACGCTCCATCCCAAGGAACCTCGCTGGGAAATTACCCTGCTGGCCGTAAAAACATTCTCGGAAGAACCCTGGTTACGTAGGAGCCCCAGCGCCCGGCTCCTCGAGCGCGCTGACGTGCTCCTCTTGCACACAGCTCTTATCCAGGGCACTGCCGTCATCTTATCCCGTGGGCATCGGTGCTCAGAGGCCACGGGAGCCTGGGGGGGGTCACCCCCGTGATAGGGGGGTCCCCCCGCATGGCATCATGCGGAGTTTAAAGGGGGTGAACACAAGCGGGTGCCGCGGGGTTACCGAGGCTCAGCTCCGGCAGCTGGAGCATCCCGGCTCCCCCGTGCCAGGCTTTGCCCCGCAGGGTCAGGAGCCGGTTCCCCTGACGTCTTTTCCCACACGGGGTCGCGGTGCCACCGGCCCGACCTGCGTCACTCGCGGGGAGCCGGGCGGCCCGGGCGCGGGGTCAGGAGCCCGGCTCGGGAGCGGCGGCCATGGGCAGACCCGCCCTCCCGGGTATCCCGCCGGCTCCGCTGGCCTCATGGAGCCCGCGTTCCCAAAGGGGCTGCAGGCACTGAGCTGGGGAAGGGGCTCGAGCGGTTCCCGCTCCTCTCTAACCCGGGGAATCGGGAGCACAGCCGTGAGAGCCTGGGAATGTCGTGTGGATGGTGGATACGGCAGCGGCTGGGGAGTGAGGGAGGGAGGGAGGGAGGGAGGGAGGGAGGGATGGATGGATGGATGGATGGATGGATGGATGGATGGACACTCTCCTTGCAGGGCTCAGGGGGAGCAGGGATGGGCAGGGAAAAGTAGAGGGGCCCCGGGGTGGTGACCCAGCTCTCTGCACCCCAGCTCACAGCAGAGCTGTGGAGAAATAACCCAAACAAACCTTTTCCAGCCCATTTTATCCGCAGGGAGGATGCTGAGTTTGTCCCACGCAGCCTCACACCATCTTCACCTTGTGCTACCTGGAGTGACCCTCGTCCCACGTGTTTGCAGGGAGGCCACCAAGCAGGACCGCAATTCCCCCTGGAAACGCGCTCCATGTGAAGGGCTGGCAGTTCACATGGCTCCGTACCTATAAAGATCCCTCTGGGAATAACACAGCCACGAGCTCTTATTTCGCTTTTTTCCTGTCTGCTTTCAAGGAAAATCAATCAGGCTAAGGATGATCTCAAGAAATAAGAACCCTTTCCAAAGAGAAACAAGTGCTTTCCTGCAAGATAAGCTCCTGTAAAGATAAGCTCCTCACTTGAACAAGGGTAGCTCTTAAATTGGGAATGTAAAGTATGCAAAACAGCCCTTCCCTAAAGAAGATCATTAGGAAGTTTTCCCAAACAGCCCTTCTTTTTCTTTTCCCTCTAAGGGACCTTGGAAAATAGCAAAGAGAGAGCACAACCCCAGCTAGTCTTGAGGGATCATCCCTGGTTTATGTCTCCTGGGGAGCTCATTCTGCAGGAGATCTTCCTCCTGATGGAAATTGCCAGCAAGGCCCTGCTTCAATCAGGAGGGAGCAGGTTTCATTCAAACACAATAATTAATTCTTGCAATTTAGGAAGGATATCCACACAGGGACCAGCTTTGATGCAGCTGCCCTGCTTTAATTAAACTTCTGCTTCCCGTGCACTCGTAGAAAGGTGGTTCCTATCCACTCAGCTGGTGCAAACTGGGCCGTGGGTTGATGCAGCTCCTGTGCTGCTCCTTGCAGACCTCCATGGAGCGATGCCGATGCACATCCACATTCCTCTCCCTCCAGCTCCCGTCCTCCAGCAGGGAATGGGCCTTTGATCCCAGCAATGATGCTTGGAGGTAGGGAGCACTCTCTCCAACTTTGTGCTCTTGAAGTATTTGCTTCTTCCCCCACCCAGCATCTCTTGATTAATTAATAATCCCAGATGTCATCTGCTTTTTCATGGTCACTGCATCTGAAAAGGGTAATTTACTCTCCTCCGATAAGGTCATGAAATGTTAATGGGTTTTAATGGGTGTTTTCCTAACCTCCCCTGCCCTCTCCCGCTGCTCTCTAGGCTGCCCCGCTCTCCACAGCCCGTATCCATGCCGGACTGCTTGGGAATGCAGCTCCATGTCCCATAGTGAGCCAGCACAGCAAGGGGACACTGGGAACAGCCACTTCCAGCCATGGCCATGAGATGGTCCCTGTGTCACCTCCAACCGTGGCCATGGGATGGTCCCTGTGTCACCTCCGGCCATGGAGTGGTTCCTTCTCCATCTCCAGCCACAGCTGTGGAAAGGTCCCTGTATCACCTCCAGCTGTGGCCATGGGATGGTCCCTGTGTCACCTCCAACTGCGGCCATGGGATGGTCCCTGTGTCACCTCCAGCCATGGGATGGTGTCTTCTCCATCTCCAGCCATGGCTGTGGAAAGGTCCCTGTATCACCTCCAGCTGTGGCCATGAGATGGTCCCTGTGTCACCTCCAACTGAGCCCATGAGATGTTGCCTGTGTCCCCTCTGGCCATGGGATGATGCCCTCTCCCTCTCCAGGCATTGCTGTGGAAAGGTCCCTGTGTCACCTCCAACCATGGCCATGACGCCTTTCGGTGACACTAAGAGGAGCTGGAGCAGACCCCAAGCCACAGGACGGGAGCTTGGCCCACCTTTGGTTTCAGACACGGATTTTAATTAAACCCAGCTCATGAAGGGCAGACAGAAGAGGAAGGAGAAGAGGCCGCTGAGCTCGAAGAGGCCGGGGAGCCTTGGGCGCCGCCCGCTCGCTGTCCCTGTCCCCATCGCGGGCGGCGCGAGGGCTCCTGGGTGCCATTGCACGCGGCCGGGTCTCACTCGCCGGCTCCCATTCCTAGCACGCGGCTGGTCACACCACGGAGCCGGTGTCACCGAGTTTCTGCCACAGCTGCAAGGGCGACAATTCCCGGTTAGCGCCAGCTGCTGCGGCGCAGCCTCCGGGAGCGGCGGGGATGCGGGAGCGCGCTCCCAAACCCGGCCGAGATGCGGGTTCACGTCACCCAGGAACTGCAGAGCTCAACCTTCACCAGCGCCCACCTTGCTCAGCAGCGGGATGCTCCCCAAGGTGCCCAGATATCCAAAAGCCACCGGGAAAAAACTCCTGCGTGAGGACACAGGTCTCGGTTAATGCGCGAGCCGAGGGTGCTCGCAGGGCTCTGGTGGGACCGGGGCAGTGATGGGAGCTCCCACCAGTGCTCCCAGTCTGCTCCCCCGGACCTGCTCAAGGCGGGGTGGGTTGGAAAGCCCAACCGCAGGGCTAGGATTTGGGAGAAGGTTGCAAGGAAGAGGCGGTGGGTGGAGCACAGACCTGGAGAGGGTGACGAAGCCGTAGGCCTCCAGCAGCATGCCCAGGAGGGGCCAGCGCATGAGGACGATGACGACCCCCCCCAGGAAGAAGCTGCTGCCCTTCAGTTTGGGCCTCTGGAAGAAGAAGGTGAAGGTCCTTCTGAAGCCGATGATGAAGACCAAGCCGCAGAGGAAGAGGATCTAGCGGGAGGAAACAGCAAGAGCTCTGCTTGGATGGTCTCTTCGCTCCTGCTTTGGCACCAGCATCTTCTGGGCCCAGCCCGGTCAGGAGATCCCCTCGGGCCGACCCATCCTGGCGCTACTCACGTTCCCGAAGGCCAGGAGCACCGAATCAAAGTACAAGAGCACCCCAAAGAGGATGAAGAAGATGCCGAAGCCGACGAGCCCCAGGCCGATCCCTGCAGAGGCCGGGGTCCATGGTGAGGGATCTGTTGGGGCTCCTCATCCCACATCCCACCTTCCCAGGGGCCGGAGGGCAGCAGCCACCGAGGCAGCCGTCCCTCCAAGCGCTCCAGCCCACGTGGCCCCCGTCCCCGAGCGCCCGTGGGAGCCGGCGCCGCCGGCACGGCGCCGATCCCGCCCCTCCGTCCTGCTTACGCTGGGCGTCCGTCAGCGGCACCATCTCGCCCGCCGGCGCTGACCCTTGGAAAGGCCTTTAGTCCCCACGTCATCCCGCAAATCATTAACCCGCTGCAGCCCTGCCAGCGCGCATCGCCCCGGCGGGGATCCCGGCAAGGATCCGGCCGCGCTCCGAAGGATCCCGGCATCTCGGAACGATCCCCGGGGTTGCGTCCAGCATAAGGAGCCTCTTTCCGAAACCTGCTGTTTTTATGCATTGGTTTTATACAAATCTGCAGGGTTTAGATGCGTTTCCCACCCACCACAGAGCAGCAACACTGAAAATCAGGAGCAAGGGGAAAATTACCCCAAAAAGGAAGGAAGGAAGGAAGGAGGGGAGGAAGGAAAGGAAGGAAGGAGGGGAGGAAGGAAAGGAAGGAAGGAAAGGAAGGAAGGAAAGGAAGGAAGGAAAGGAAGGAAGGAAAGGAAGGANAGGAAGGAAGGAAGGAAGGAAGGAAGGAAGGAAGGAAGGAAGGAAGGAAGGAAGGAAGGAAGGAAGGAAGGAAGGAAGGAAGGAAGGAAGGAAGGAGCCATCAGCCACAGATTGAACTGTAGCCAATTGGGCCCTTTTTGCCCTAATATTATTATCCGCGGTCACCCCTGTACAAAAGACACAGACATAATGTAGTTTCTTAGATATTTTATTTCTCTAACACTAGCAAAAAAAAAATAAAATAAAACCCAGAAAACAAATGTCCCCCTTCAATGCCCTCCCTTTCTCCCACCCAGTGCATAAATAGGTTTCCTCCCAATGCAAATCCTGAAATCCTGTCTCGGTTACAAGTCACTGGTATATGAAGTGGTATGAAAAAAAATAATAATAAAATAAAGAATTAAAATAACTACTAAAAAAGCCCAGGTCCACAAGTCTGCAGTCGTGGGGTCCTAGTGCGTTGGGCAGGTGCTTGGGGTCCTGGGAGGCCCCCCACAGCCGGTGTAAAAGACGGGTGGCTCCGTAGGGAGCGGGAGCACCCAAATTTACACGGGCAGAGGAGCCTTCGCCACGGGGAAATAAAGGTATCGCTGCCGAAAACTTACAGCTCTCTTTATATTTTATTTTAAATAAATTTGCTTTTAATAAAAGCAGAAAAAATATATTTTTTAAATATTTTTTTTTCCTTTTTCCTCTGATAAATTGGCAAAGAGTCTGCTTTCCTAACTCGTTGGCAGGGCTGGTGCCAACAACCCTGCGGAGCAAGAGAAAGTTAGCACAAAACAGTACCTCCCAGAAAAGAAGAGAAAAAACCAAATATATATATATTTATATATTATAAATGTATAATTTCCATAAAACATATATTAAGGCATGTAATAGCAAAATAAAGGGCCGGCTTTATGAGCTAAAGGGGCTGCGGGGGGGTCCCGGCGCGGGCAGGGGTCCTGGGACACTATGTGTATTGCTACGATCAAGCAGCCCGGCGGGCCGGGGCTCTGCGGGAAGCTCACAGACACAAGGAAGGTCCCGGCGCGGAGCCGGCTGGGAATCGGGAGGCTCTGGGAGCAGCATCTGGGGCCGCGGGTGCCCATCCGGGGCGCGGGTGCCCAGCTCCCGCGCATGGCATCTCCCAGGGAGAAGCTCACAGGGGATTTTTGCATTCCCAGCCAGAACCAGCCTCCTTCTCCCTCGGGAAAGCTAAAGGAAAGGGAACTTGCTAGGGGGGAAAGCAAGCGGAAGGGTTGGGGGGGATGGCAGGGCTCGGGGTTGGCACGTGGTGCCACCGGGACCCGCTGCCGTCCTGGTCACGCCAGTCCGTGTCGCTCTTCCCCCCTTTCCCATGCCCAGGGCTGGGGCATCGCCCTTGGGGATGAGCCAGGGACAGGTCCCCCGGCCACCCTATAAGTGCACGTCCCATGTGCACCCAGCCCGCTGTTCCGGTATTCCCTCGTGACGTGCCCGTGTCCGACGTGCTCCATGCCCGCCGCGGGCCGGGCATCCTCGTGCCACCCGTGCGCGGAGCCCCCCACTGCCCGGGCACCTCTGCAGGCCCCTCTGCTCTCCTGTGGACAGTCCCGTGCCCGGCTCCTTGCTTCCTTCCACCGGAGCGGGCTCGGGGAGGGACACAAGGCGGGAAGAGCTGCCCGAGGAGCAGGGATGAAGCATCCGGATCCAGCAGCAGGCGAAAGCACCATCCCCGGTGAGGACTGGCCGGTCTCCACGCAGCAGAGCCCCCTTTGCAGCCCCTCGGGAGCCCAATAGAGCATGGAGAGCCCCGGGAGTCCCACGCTCCTCCGGTGCCGTCCCGGGAGACCTTGGAGTTGTGCCAGGCACGGATGCGGTCGTTGCAACCGTCCGGGCTCAGGTCAATGCACTGGCTGCAACAGGTCCCGCACGCGGCAGCCCATGGTGCCCGGGTCCCTCAGTACCACGTTCTTGCGGGCAAGCTCCTGCTCCCGCACATCCCCCGGCTCCCGCACGTCTCCGGTGTGGAGCAGAACACAGGGCTGGCGAGGATGTGGGAGCCGGCACCAGACGCAGCCTGCCCGCTGCGTCTCCCGCTCCTCCAACTGGGGTGCTCGGGAGAGGAAGGGCATCCAGGAGAGCAATGGCCGAGGAGAGGTTCGGTGCCGTGCCGTGCTGCGGGGCTAGAACGTGGCCCCGTGGAACTTGCCAGCGGTGGCGGCCGCCAGAGCTTGCGCTGCAGGGAGAGGAGAGCGCGGCTGAGCCCGGCACAGCACCCCGGAACATCCTTTTCACCTGCGCTCCCGCTAAAACCTGACCAATTCCCCCCAATTCCAGCCCTGTCCGAATCCCATTCCATGAGGATCGCTCGGTCCCCGGGTGCAGACCGGGCTCAGCGCGCTGTTAGCTGGAGCAAGCAGCGATGGACGAGCGCGGGGCAGAACGGAGCCCAGCGGGGGCTAGAAAGGCCCCCGGGCGCAGGCTGCCGTGGAGAGCGCGGGGACGGAGAACAAGAGAAAAGGTGCTTACGTCCTGCCTCAGACACGCATAAAATGGCTGCAGTCGGCGCCCCGGGACGGTTCGGACGAGAGGGGGTTGGTCGGTGGAGTCGGGGAGGCTGGGGAGGTGGGGGGACTCGGGGTAGCGCATTGAGCTGGAAACGAGAAAGGGAAGACGGGGGTGAAGAGCGGCCGGCGGCGGGGACAGAGCAGGAGCGGCCACGCGGGAGAGAGCCGGGAGGAAGCAGGGCAGGGAGGAAGCAAGCGTGGCGAGGACACATGGACCGGCCGCACGGACGAGGCCAGTGCCCTCGGCTCCCGCCGCGGCCCATCCCCGCGGGACGCCCGCCCGAGCGCTCCGCTCGCGCTCACCGGAGAGCATGCGGCCGCGGCGGGACGCCTCGGCGGCCAGCGCGCACGAGATCTCGATCCGCTTCTCCTGCTCCTGCAGCTGCGTCTCGGCGTCCGGCGGGGCGTCCACGTCGCTCTCGCTCAGCGGGATCACGTTCTGCAGGCTGCGGGAGCGCCGGCGTCACCGAGCGCACGGACACGAGGCGGGATCCGAGCGAAGGACACGGGGCGGGCGCGGGACGGCAGCCTCACCTGGACTTGGCAATGAGGGTTTTTATCCTCTCCACCTTCTTCTGCTTTTCCTTCATCTCTTCAGGGCTCAGCGGGGTGTCGGGCTCCAGTTCCACGTAGCGCTCGGGGATGAGGACCTTGTCCGGCGTCGAGAGCTGGGCACAGGGTGAGGGGTGAGCCGGGCGCTCAAATGGGGTCCGCTCTGCGCTGCTTGTGGTCCCCGGCGCCCGGCCTCACCTCCTTGTGGATGTCGACGTCGTAGTGCTGCGGCTCCAGCTCCATCTTGCGCAGGCGGGCGATCTCCTCGCGCGGCGTCTCGTACACCTTGCCCGGCTCCTCGGAGCGCAGCGCGGCCTCCAGGTCCGAGATGTCCACCTCGTGGATGCTGCGGTGCCGGCGCACCTGCGGCGAGCGCCGCGCGCTCAGCCTTCCTCCTCCTCTTCCTCCCTCTGCATGCCCTCTCCAAGGTCTTGGGTGCCTTGCCCAGGCGAGGGGCAGCAGCCCCTCATCCCCAGCCCACCCGGGCACTCACCACCTTGTAGGAGGCCGGTGCGCGGGGCCCCTCGGGCGGCTGGACGCCCGGGAGCTGCAGGCTGCGCCGCTTCTCCTTCACGGAGCCGCTCTGGTGCCGCTTCATGCGGTCCATCTGCTCCTCCACGCTCATCTTGGCCTTGGTCTCGGTGGCGAACACGGCGCTCTTGGGTCTCTCCTGGCGGCACCCCTGTGGGTCACGCGCTGCCGCGTGGCGCCTCCCCCCCCGTGGACCCCCAAGCCAGCCCGGCTCCCGGCATTGCTCCCTCGCTTCCCGGCATCGCTCCCTCGCCTCCGCATCCCTACCCGGGAGCCGAGGCCGTTGGGCACGCCGCTGGCGCTCCTCCGCACCACGCCGCTCACCGGCGCCACCTCCTCCTTCGCCGGCGACTTGGTTCTGGGGGGGACGATGCCCACTGTGGAGGAAGCCAAGGGCCGCGCTGAGACGTGGGGAGCCCGCGGAGGGGGAATCGGCCCCGTCGCATCCCGCTGCGTCCCTGCCCGTGCCACAGGCCAGGCTGCAAACGCTCCCCATGAGGCCCCAGGGACGGCAGGTGCCACCTGCGGGGCCACCTCCGCCGAGCTCGGGGCCACCTCCGGGTCCCCCGCGGCCGCCCACCTTTGTTGAGGGCCGCCTGCTTCTCGGTGTCGTGCTCCTGGCGGCTATGCAGGAGCCCCTCGCCCGGGGACCCCGGCCCGTCCTTCCCGCTCTGCTCCACGCTCACCGGGGGCTGCGGAGGGAAGGTGGCACCGCGGTGAGCGAGCCGGGCGCTCGGGCGGCCGCTCCCTGCGCCCACGCGCAGACCACGCGGACGGACACGCGGACGCCAGGCGGGGGAATTCGAACCCACGGGCACGTCCTGGTAGCCCATGGGCCGGCAGGCGTCATCGGCGCTTGCAACCATCGCCCGCTGCCCCTTTGCAGCAGCAGCATCTGCTGCACGCGCCCTGCACCCAGGCACAGGCTCGGTGCCCGTTACGCACCCTGCCCGCCAGCGGGAGCGTCGCACCGGGTGTCCCAAGGCCCCGTGGATTGCTCTCCAGCACGGGGGACAGCGAGAAATAAGAGGGAAGCTGAGAGCGGGAAGCAGCACCGCGAGCAGCCTGCACCAACCAGGAGCAGCAAGTCTCATGTCCCCTGTGCCACATGCCACCCACCCTGTGGCGCAGGGTGGGACAGCAACGTTTCGGTACCTGTCCCCTCTGCGCCTCGGCGCCCGGCTGCCAGGAAGGGGAGGTAGGGGACGGCCAGCGGCGGCCCTCGCTAGGCAGCGGAGGAACCGTCGGAGGAGACTCCAGGGGGACGTAGGACTTGGGAAGGGGAGGTCGCGGTGGGCCCGGTTCCTGGGGCGGAGAGGAGCGAGAGGCGTGAGAGCAGAGGAGCTGAGGCGGGAAGGAAACGAGAGTTAGAGAGAGACGGAGTGCGGAAACCAGCGGAAGCGGCGTGCTGGGAACAGGAGGAGGAGGAGGAAGAATCCTGCTGCTGCCGGGACGCTTGGTTGGGCTCTGCCCTTCATGGCCGGCTCGAGGCTCCCCATCGCTCGCGTCATCATCACTGTCGCGTGGGTGACACGCACTGTGTGCTGCAACCCAACCTGCACCCGCGCCACCCTAGGAGTCCTCTGGCCCATGCACACAGCCAAGGGGGGTCCCGCCAGGCTGAACCCCCCCATTCCACTCACCTCGCCGGGTCCCTGCTTGGTGGGCGAGCCCTGGGAGCCGGAGACGAGCGAGAAGGGGCTCAGGGGGCTGGTGAGGCTGGCCGAGCTCAGGGGGCTGGCGGGGCTGGTGGAGCTGTAGGTGCCCGAGGGGCCCGGGGCCACTGCGGACGAGAGCACAAATGGGCACGGGGCCCGGCGGGGCCGTGGCGAGACGGGGCGGCGGGTCCGGGCCTCACCTCGGTGCTTGGCCGTGTCCGTGCCCCGCGACGGGTTGTTCTTGCGCAGCCCCTCCATCACGTCCTGGATGCGCCAGATCTCCTTCTGGATCTGCCGGTTGAGCATCTCGTTCTGCGGGGGGCGGGTGGAGGGGTCAGAGCGGCTCCCTGGGGGCAGCGAAGAGGCCCCGAGGCTTCGGTGTCCGCAGGACGCCTGGACTCACCTGGATGTCCAGGTTGAGCTGCTCCCAGAGGTCGTCGTGCAAGGCGGACACTTCGCTCTCCAGGCTCTCATACTCAGCAGTGCTGTTGGCCAAGGCCTGTGCGAGGAGGAGGAGGGAGAGGAGGAAGGGGGTTGCATCTCCTCCATGGCCAGTGCTGCATGGCAGCACCCCCAAAGCACAGGGAATGGGCTCCCAGAGCAGGGGTGGCAGCGGCAGGACACGAGCCGTGGCTCCATCTCACGCCTTCGGGAGCTCTCCATCCCAACGGCACAAAGGGAATGGCCGGGAGAGAGCGGGAGCCAAGGAGACAGAGCGGGGCCCGTGTCCGGCACAAGGACAGCTAGTGCCAGCGGGAAGCAGGAGGAGGAGGAGGAGGAGGAAGAGGAGGGCTGTGCGGGAGCTGTTACCGTGCTGGCCTGGGACAGCTCCACGCGGATGTTGATGAGCTGGTTCTGGAGCGACTCCTTCTTGTGCAGCAGCTTCTCCGGGTAGGCTGGCTGGCTCCCGAACATCTCCAGCTCCTGGTGCGTCCCCATGAGGGCACTCTCCAGGCTCTCCTGGCAGGGGGACGCAGCCCTGAGAGCTCTTACGGTGGCCTCGGCGCCAGCGTGGGCTCAACCCGGCTCAGTCCTCAGGGACCTGGGGCAGCTCCTGCAGCAGAGCCTCTCCTCGTGCACGCGCCGTTAATGCACGGGGAGCATGGGGCTGTGGCACGGCCAGGTTGTCCCTGTGTCTTCCTTGTCACCACCCGGCCACCGCTTTGCAGCCAGGCTGGTCCCCGCCTGGCCCCAGGAGAGGGGGGGCTGCATCCTTTGCACCCCGCGCACCCCACGTACCTTCTCAGCGCGGAGCTGCTGCACGAGGCGCTCCTGCTCCCGCAGCACCTTGTTCTGCTCACAGAGCTTCCCCAGGAGCTTCTGTCCCCAGGGACAAGAGAGAGGGGGAGGAAGCGCCGTCAGAGCAGGGGACCGGCCACGGTCCCCGGCCAGTGACAGGGCAGCAGGGAGGGTTTCCAGCCTCGCTGCACGACCTCTACCCCCACGACGCAGCGCAAAACCGAGCGCGGGGTGGGACAGGGGGGCCGAGGGCGGCTCTTACGTCCGTGTCCTGCTCGCTTATCTTGTAGGTGTGCAGCGTCTCCCTGTAGGCCTCCGGGAAGGGCGTCACCTGCAAGGAGAGCGATGGGCGAGCGCGGCCCCGGCTGCGCTGGCGCTGGGACGGCGCCGGCCCCGCGAAGGGGGACGCAGCAGAAAGGGGGCCAGGAGAGGCCAGAACAAGGCTGGGAACGCAAGAGCTTGGAGCAAAGGTTGGAGAGATGGAGCCTCTCCCCGTCCCCAGCCTGGATGGGCTGGAGGAGCAGGAGGAATCCACCAGGCACAAACCCATTGCAAGACGCCAAAACCTGAGCTCAGAGGTACCCTGTGGACCTCTAACCTCCTGGAGGGCCACGGCCTCCATCTAACAGGCGGGGAAACAAGGCAGCAAGATCAATCCCACTGCGCAGAGCCAAAGCACCTACAAATGAGCAGCCGCAGGAGCACCCGTTCCCCAGGCAGCTTTGCACTGACTCATTCTCCTTTCCTGGAAATCTACATTACTAATGGGACGTCAGCAGTTAAATGCCTCCAAGATCTCGAGATGAAAGGCCTGAGATAGGAAGGAGGGCATCATTATTGCTAGAAAGCAAGACGTTCCTCCAGAGCGATTTAAAAACCAGAGGACGATGCAAATAGACCCAGACCTGGCTGGAGGCAGAGTCTGGCGCGGGCGCCTCCGCGCGCCCTCCAGCTGCTCCCTGCTCCACTGGCATCACCCACTCGCCGCCCCACGTGGCACCCGGCCACGGCGAGGCCACACGACAGAGGGACGCCCGGGATCTTGTCCCACGTGCAAGCACATCCCACTGGAGCGCCGTGATCCGGGCGGGCTCGGAGACCCGCAGCGGGAGCGTGAGATGAGTGCACATGAATGGTGAGATGTGCCCCGCTCCGGAGCTGCTCCTGGGGCTCCTGCTGTGCTCCAAGGGCTGGATTCCTCGCATCCAGAGCAAATCCTGCCCTCATCCGCACGCAGAGGCCGGCGGAGGGCGAGCGAAGCGCCCAAGCCCATGGCGGCACAGAGCTCAACACCTCTCCGCTCCCAACTTGCGCTTCCCGGACAGGGATTTAGGAGGCATTTTGAATGGCTCATGGATGGATTAGCGAAGCCTGCGATGGACTAGCGTGGCCCCGAGCGCGGGATGTGCCGGAGCCGGATGGATGCGGGATGAGCGGCGGTGCCGGCGGCGATGGATGGCGCGGGCGCTGCCCCGCGGACGCTTACTTGCATGTAGAGCTGAGCCCTAGGGGACGAGCTCTCCACCATCCTGTTCACCATACTGATCAGGGTCTCGCTCTCGCTCATCTGCGGCACACAGGGAAGGAAAGGGCGGACGTCAGCGGCGCCGCCGGGCGCCCAAGCGCTGGCCAGGACAGCGGGCTGCAAGGGGCCACCTCCGGGAGAGGTCCCAGGGGCTCGAGCCGCGCAGGGACAGCGGCCCCGGGCCGCGATGCTCCACGTGGTGCCCTCGAGGACGTCCTCGGCTGCTGCCTGCCTGGAAAGGCGGTTTTTGGGGGGGGAAACGGAGGTAAATGCAGCCCAGGTTGGACAGCATCGTGCACACACAGACACAAGCTGGGCACGGGAGCGTCCGCGCTGCAACACGCGCTGCGCTCCCGGCGGACACACCAGCAGGCCCCGGCTGCACCGGCCGGCCGCTCCGGCACGGGAGCCGCAGGATCCCGCAGAGGAAGCACAAGGACAAGCCGGGAGCTGCTGTCTCCAAGCTCAACCCCAACCTGGGTCCTCCGGGACACTTCTGGGTGCCAGGAACCCCCCCAGAAGCTCTGCGGGGTCCCACAGACGGGAGGCAAAGCAACCACACTCATGATTCTGCTGCATCTTGCAGCTCCAAGGGGATCTTTAAACCCAGACTTGTGCCAGGGCCCGGGAGCTTCCCAGGAAGGAGCAGCCGGGAAGGCGTCCGGCTTCCCCGGCACAGCTCTGCGGACAGACAAGGAGAGCAAGAATAAAGCAGCAAGCTGCTTTAAAAACACAGAAGCAAACGGTTTCCAAAAGAGATGCTTGACAGGGACATTTTGAATTAGCCTCTCTCCAGAGATCAGGAGGAGGAGGAGGAAGAAAGCCTTTTTAGGAGCGTTGCAAGGATGCTCGGGAAGCGAGCACTGCAGCCGATGGCTGTGAAATAATCCAGGGAGTTTTTACAGCACCGAGCGCCCCTGCTTGTGTTTGGCTCCGCTCCAGGGCAGACACAGATCGCGGTGATTACAGCACGGATGGGGATTTGCAGACTAATGGGATTGTCTCCGGAGCAGCTCCCATGGAGCAAGCCCGGCTTTTGCAGGCGAGCGCGAGTCCCTCCTCCTCCTCCTTCTCCTCGGCTGCGGATGATGCCTGCGGTTTCCACCCGGATGCTCCTGTTTCCCACAGCTTTTCCCTCTCCCGAGCGGGTGTCACCTCGTGGCCTCCCTCCAAGTGCAGTTTGGCACGTGCCCACGGGGCAGCGCATGGCACTGACGGGAGCTGCCGCTTTGCTAACGGGACCGGGGGCTCTCCGGCCCTCTCTGCGCAGGGTCCCGCGTCCTTGGAGGGTGCTCAGGGTCAGGGCGTCACCACGAGCGCCCCGGGTGTTCCCTGTGGGCACAGGCACGGCCAGGCTGCCCCGCTGGCCTCGCGGTGGCAGATCTCTGCATCTCACCCCTCCCGCTGCCAGGAGGGCATCGCTCATCACCTGGACTGGTTAGGGACTGGATGCCAACCCTTCCTAGGGACCCTTCCTAGGCTGCTTTAGCCACTCGTGCCAGCTCGCTATCCCTGCGCTTTTGCACTGTGCTGCCATCCTGAGACCGACCAGGAACGGGGTTTGGAGCACGACTTCCCGCCTGGCACCCCTGCCTAGTGCCCAGCACCCAGGAATAGCTCCTGGAAAGCCAGGATGCAGGGGAATGGAGCCGGATGGACCACTGTGTCCTTCCTCACGGGACACCTGGAGCCCCAGCTCCGGCACCCACGGCGCTGCCGGGGGCTCTGCCAAGCAATGAGCGAGCTGCGGGCGGTGGGATGGAGGAAGCAAAACCAAAAACCACTCGTGCTGCTCGGATGCCAAGGAGGGTGCAGGGGGACGATGCTGTGCTAGGAGGGAAGGGGATGGGGCGCACGGGCACGTGAAGCAGCAGGGAGTTTGCAGCCAGCTCTGCCTACCTGCTGGTCCAAATACTCTAGGTTTCTTTGCAACTGAAGGTCTAAAAGTTCATCCTACCGGGAGCCAGCAGACATGCGGCAAGAAACGAACACACAAAACAAATAGAAGAAGAAGCAAAGCGGTTAGGTGGAGGCTGTAGAAATGCAAAGCCTTCCTGGAGCGGGGCGCCGCCTCCTCGATCGCTCCGGGCTCGCCGGGCGCGCTCCTCGCACGGCGCACGCTCGCAGGATGCCTCCAAAGCGGCACGGAATGGTTGAGGTTGGAAAGGAGCTCTCAGGATCATCTATCCATCCCCCTGCTCCAGCAGGGACACCCAGAGCACGGGGCACCCAGGCGCATCCCGGCGGGTTGGGAGATGCCCAGAGCAGGAGCCTCCGCAGCCTCCCCGGGCAGCCTGGGCCAGGGCTCGGGCACCCTCACCCCAAACAAGCCCTTCCTCACGGGCACGTGGAGCTGCCTGGGCTTCAGCTTGTCCCCATCGCCCCTTGTCCTGGCACTGGCCACCACCGAGAAGAGCTTGGCCCCTTCCTCCCTACATTCCCCTTCGGGTACTTGGACACATTGATCAGATCCCCTCTCCATCGTCTCTTCTCCAGGGAACACAGGCTCAGCTCGCTTAGTCTCTGCTCGTACGATAGATGCTCCAGGCCCTTCATCATCTTCTTTGCCCTCAGCTGGCCCCTCTCCAGAAGCTCCACATCCCTCTCGTCCGAGGGAGCCCAGAGCTGCCCCCAAAGCCCCAGGTTTGGCCTCCCCAGAGCGGAGCAGAGGGGCAGGATCAGAGGGGCAGGATCAGGATCCCCTCCCTGCCCTGCCAGCAGCACGAGGCCGCGGGCACGGCCCTGAGCGCGCCGCTCGCTGCCCAGGACACGCAGCCACGGCGGGACCCGGCGATGGAGGCACCTGCTCTGGCCTCGGCCGCCGCTCGGTCCTGCCCGCGCGCTCCACGGCGCTGGTGTTGGAGGTGCAGGGAGCGCAGGGCCCCTTCGCCTCCCACGCCGAGCCTGGCGCTCCGGCTCTCGCTGCCCCGCTGTGCCGGCTGCTCCCGGCAGACCCTTCCCTTGGCATGGGACACATGAGAGCAGCAACAGCCTCCGCTCAGCGCAGGTGAGGACATGGGGACGCATCTGCACCCCACCAAGGCACTCCGCTTGGCCAGGGCCCCTCACCAGGACCTCCTGGAACTGCCCTGCTGCCTCCAAACCGCCAAGGGAAAAGCCAGGTCAGGAAAAAGCTTCAGGGAGGAGGCTGGAAGGGAGCAGAGGCAACGGAGCAGCCTCATCCCGTCCGCACCTGGAACGGCTCCCAAGCCAGCCTGGGTGACAAGCCTAGGACCAGCACCTCTCCGACCCATAAAGCTGCTCTTGGACCAGACCATCTTCTTCCTCGGCCACCTAAGCAAGGACCCCGATACATCTGCCCTGGCCTGGATGCGCTGCGGATGCAGGGGGCTTGGGCAGCCCATTCCCGCTGCCAGCGGATGCTCTGGACACACCACCCTGCCCAGGCCATGTGCCACGAGCTTGCCCCAGCTTCCCCGGGCCCTGGATGCACCAGGTGGCATCCGCCTGGGGACGTCACCACGCGGGCTGGCCAGGAGCCTACGTACCATTTTGTCGTGGACCGTGGGGGAGGCCGGGTAGTGGAACGGGTACATCCCCACGGGCACGGGCCGCCTGTCGCCCAGGTAGTCATACTGCGGAGAGAGGAGACCCCCCAGCAGACCCCAGCGACGTGAGCGGGTTGCGAGGGCCCGGGGAGCGTGTAACAAAGGGCAACCCGGGAAGCGGAGATGGGAACAGGCCCCGGGAGCATCGCGCCGCACCGGCTCCCGTGCAATTCCTCCCGCGCTCCTAGGGCCAGGCTGCAGCGCTGCATCCCCAGGGATGCTCCCCGGGGCGATTACCTTGGGCGAACTGACCGAGCGCCTCATGAGGAAGGCAGCCGGCTCGGCGTAGATGTCCTCGCCGCGGGGCGGCAGCCTCTCGAAGCGGGCGCTGGGCGAGCGCACGGGCGAGTAGAGGCGCGAGCGGCCGTAGGAGCCCTGGCTGGGCGAGCGGGGCACGGAGCGCGAGCGGGGCTGCAGCGACATGCGCCGCAGCGAGCCCGACGCCGCCTCCACCTCCTCGTAGTAGCTCTGCTGCCGCCCGGGGCCCGGCAGCCACACCGGGACGTCCTGGCGAGCGTAGCCCGGCTGCTCCTTCCACTCGCGGAGCTGGTAGGGGCCCCCGTTGCGGAAGGAGAGGCGCTTGTCGTCCAGCGCCCACGGGGGGCTCACGCGCTCGTAGGCGGGCATGGAGCAGATGGAGTCGGGGCGCACGCCGGGCGGGTAGTACTGGTAGTCCTCGGCATACTGCGGCGAGTAGGGGGAATAGTAGTCGGGCACCCGGCGAGACACGGGGAAAAACCTGGTGGGGCTGCAGGGGGGAAGAGCCGTGAGCGCCAGGCGCGTGGAGACGCCCCCGGATGGGCTGGTTTCCATCCCCGGGAAGGGATGGCCCCGGAGGGATGGGCTGCTCCGGGAGTACCACACGGAAAGCCGGAGCGGCGCCCACCTGCGCAGCTCCTCGGGCGGCACGTTGCCCCGGCGCAGGTTGACCCACTGCTGCAGCTGCGTCATGGAGCTCTTGCGCTGCGCCGCCTTGTCCGGGTGGGCGCGCGGAGCGAAGCCGCGGCGCGGTGCCCCAGAGCCCTCGCCGTCCGCCCGCGCGCTGCTCCCGGGGCGCCCGGGCGGCGAGCAGGGCCAGCCGTTGGGCTGCCGCGGGCGCTCCGCGCTGCCCGGCGCCCCTGCGGACGGGCTGCCCGGCTCCGAGGGCATCTCCTGGCCCGCGACGCCATTGGCTTTGGCCAAGGGCTCCTTCTTGCTTTCCACCCGCTCCGCTTTCCTCTCGAGCTTCTCGGAGCCCCGGCCATCGCCTTCGCCGCGGGTCTTGGCGTCGGGGTCGGTTTTGGGGTGCTCGCGGTGCACCATGTTGCGGTGCTGGTGGTGTTTGCTGGGCGGGATGTTTTCCGAGTCTGGCTTCTCATGCCTGACATGCGCAGAGACACAGGAGGGAATCACCTTCCTTGGATCCACTCGGGGACAGCGGGGGCCACCCCACCATCCCGGCGGGGTGACACTGCCCCGGGCGCTCCCCAGCCCACGCTGACCTCTGTGCCGGCGGGATCTGCACCCGGGCTGCCTCGCCCATGGCTTGGATCCAGGATTCCTGCTCCTCGGTGTTCTCGGCGCTGAAGAAGTAGGTGCGGATGCCGGCGTGCTCGGCCTGGGGAGACAGGGAGTGCTTGGTCCGGCCCAGCGCCTCCTCCGCCCAGCACACGGTCACCTGCAGGGAGGCAGACAAGTGGGGAGAGATGGAGAGGCGAGTCGGAGCGTGGCTGCCGGCCGCCGGAGCCGCCGCAGGAGCTGCGCCGGGTGCCGTGGTCCCCACGCGGTCCCAGCTCCGCGTCGTGGGAGGAAGGCTTCGCACTCTGAGCCTCTTCCTCAGCCGGCCCAGGGCCTCGCTGAGGACGCAGCTGGAGGCTTGTGCCTATTGCCTTTAAAGAGCAAGTTGCCACCAGTGGAACTGGTATAGCCTCCAGCCTTGCAGCAGCAACCAGCGACACCGGAGCAGTTGCCGCAAACCAACTTCCATGGACTGGTCTTGATGGGAACCAGCCCTGGCCCTGCTGGTTTCAGCGGGCCCACGTTGCTGCCAAGCGGCCACGGATGGTGGCAGGAGGACCAGGTCTCGCTGCAGGGCAGCGGGTCCCCCTCAGCTCCACCAGCCACGTGCCCCATGGTTGGGGACAAGGACCCAGAGGTGCCCAGGAGCAGCGGCTGGTGTCTTGAAAGGGACGAGCCCCCGTTCGCGGGGTCCCCTCGGGGTGCTCAGAGGCGGGTGAAGGGTGAGCACGAGCACTGCCCAAAGCTCATGCACTGCCCTCGCTCATGCAGGGCTCAGGGGAAGGTGGCTTCTAGACCCAGCACCATTTGAGGGACAAAGGGTCCCTTTTGGCCCATGATATCAGTGCCCACTGGCCACCCAGGGGTGGGAAGGCACCGGTTAGCCGTGGCCTTTCTGAAGCTTCCACCTTCCCCCTCTTTGCAAGGGGTTGGCATGCAGCGAGGCGGGAGGAAAAGGGCGTGCTTCCCGCAGTGCTTTTAGCACTTAATTCCTTTAAATCATGACAAAATGCGCGGCTGCGATTAACCCTCTCCATCTCCCGGCCGCGGCAGCCCCAGGGGCTGCTCCCAGCCCCGCCAGCTCCATGCAGCAGCGGCAGCGACGACCGCAGGGCTCCGTGCCCTGGGCGAGCGCGCGCGGAGCGGAGCGCGCCGTGCCCGCCGGCATGCAGGGCGCCGCGAGCACGTGCTACCTACGCGGAGCTGCCACGGAGACCTCCTGTCCAAGGGGGATCCTCGCCCGGGCGGAAAGGAGGAAAGACAAAACAGGTCACAGCGCCCACGCGGCCACCACGGGGAGGCCTCGATGGAGGCCGAGCGGTGCCGGCGGCCTCTCTTTTAGGACCCTCTCTGCCTCCTTTCGCGTTGCTGGGGAGCCCCGAGGGTGGACTGGAGCCCCAGCGTTGTGGCATGGGCTGTTTGGAGGCTACGTGGGTGCGAATGAAGCACCGCAGCTCAGGACGGGGTGCGGTGGAGGCTCCTGCCCTACCCTGTCAGAGGGGTTGGGCTGGAGCTGAGGACAGACGGAGCCTCCGCAGCTCAAGGTGATGCTCGTTTCTCAACAACGCTACCCGCCAACGCGCTCACGTGCGTGGGGAAACACCCCCAGCTCGGGCCCTCGTGGATCAACGTCAGTTTGCAAGAACCAGCTCGACAAGGCTGCTCTCCCACCCGTCGCGCATGGCAGCGGGGAGGTTTCGACACTTTGGGGACACTTCTCGGCCACCGCCCGCGAGGAGACACCTCTCCTTGCATGACAGCCCTGGGGACGCCGCAGAGCCCGTGTGCCCCTCCTGGGCGCTGCCCAGCGCGGCTTAAACACTGGTTTGGAGCTGACGGGTCCACGCACATGAGTCAGGAGCAGGGCTTGGGGCAGATCAGCAGCTCTCACCGCTTGCTTTGCCTAGTCCCCGTGCACAAACATCCGGAGAGGCGCAGCGGGAAGACGTGGGCTTGGTGCTTGCACAAGCGCGCGGGGTGCGGGGCGCACCATGCACGGGCGCGTGGGCACCGCAGAGCGGGGCTGCATGCGCAATCACGCGGGTGAAGGGACACTGCGGCGCCTGCAGCTCCAGGACTAGCTCAGCGTGAAGGATCCGGGGCCGAGAGCCCCCTCTGCAAACCGCTCCCCACATCCCAGGGGGACAAATCTGCCTCCTGCCGCTTCTCCCCCCTCCAGCATCCCGGGTAGCGCAGTGCTCCGCTCCAGCCCCGTCACCAGGGAAGCGGGGGCGCGGGGACCCCGCGAGCTCCGCCGCGCGCTGACCTTGAACGTGTGTTTCCTGCTGATGTTGTCCGAGGGCTGCACGGCCGCCACGCGGAAGCTGAGCAGCGGGATGCTGCCCAGGATACTCTCCTCCTTCTCATCTGAGGGGACAGAGCGGGATTCAACTCAGGTGCCATCCGTGGCTGCCACTCATCCCGGCAGTCCCATGGGTGCTTCCCGTGGCCTGATGGAGGATCCCTATCCCTGCTCCTGAGCCTTAGAGGAACCTCATGGTCCAACCTCTTGGTGCTTGCTTGGTGCAAGCACCTGCACCCAGGGGACATCTCGACGGTGCAATTGCCCCCTGCAAGGTGCTCACCTCCCCTTGCTGGCCTGACAAGTCGTGCTCGGTGCCAACAAGCTGGTGCTGTCCACATGTGCCACCCCCGGCCCTGTGTCCCCCGGGACGGGCTCCGCGTCACCCACCTTTGTAGTAGAAGAGGCAGCGATCGACCAGCACAAACCAGCGCTTGTTCCACTGCTTCACGCCCGAGCTGGCCTGGGGGAGAGGCCATGGTGAGGGGCTCTGCGGGGACCCGTGCCCCACGCGAGGCGCCTGGGCAGCCTCTGGCACCGGGTACCTGCTTGTAGAGCCACCCGCTCTTGGTGACGGCCGCGTTGGGGTTCCTCTTCATGGAGTTGGAGCGTTTCCCGAAGGCGATGCCCTTGCGGGACGGGCGCGAGGCCTGCGGATGGGCAAGGGGGACACTCAGCGCCTGAGGGTCCCCACAAGCTGCCGCTCACCCCGCGCTGCCGCTGGCACCCACCCGGCCTCCGGGACGCTCCGGCGGCGCCTCCGCCACCATGGTGTGGTTGGACGACTCGCTGGGGACGGTGGCCGGCCGCTTGCCGACGGCTTTTCCAGACATGTCCAAGGGGGATCTGCAGCACAAGGGCGGGAGGAGAGGGCGGCATCAGCGCCAGCCCCACGCCGGGCCCCCCGCCCGCCCCATTGCAACCCGCTCCCCAGCCCCAGATCCGAGGGAGCCCGGCGCCGACCTACTTTTGCAAAGCAAATCTTGCGTTTTCCGCCGGGATCTGTCCTGTCACGGGGTGCAGGAACGTGTTCCGCCTCTCATTGTGGCTGCGGAGAGAGGAGACATCGAGGTGGTTTGGTGGCATCAGGGGCACGCTGGGGACCACAGAGGGGTCCCTTGGCCTATGCCCGGCACTCGTGGGGGTGGCAGGGTGTGACAAGCTGGTGCCACCACCGCGCTCGCCTCCGCACCGCCAGCTGCCGACCTGGATCGAGCGCCTGCTGGCGCCTCTGTCACCAGTTTGCAGGAGCTCTGGGGATGGTCCCTACGGGGCAAAGCAGCTCCCACCCGGAGCACCGCTCCGGAGATGCCATGGGCCATGCCAGCCCCATGGGCGCTGCAGCGGGGCGACCCCAGGAAGGCAAGTGGGATTTGCCGGGCTCTCCGTGAGAAGTTGCGCATGGAAGGGGCTCCCAAAAGCCCCTTGTCACTGCCTGCGGATTTGCAGCACTTATAATGCCAGCCTCGCCTATCGCTGATCCTTACAATGCTAATCCATATGATTTATAATCCATTTCTGCAAAAAACACTCGCCGAGTTGCACTGGCCCCTGCCCCATCCCGCAGAGCCGGTATTCCCAGACTGGCCTCCGTGCCAGGGCCGCGTTTGGCCTGGCATGAGGCGGCTGGGGCAGGAAACATCCAGGAACCACTTCCAGCGGGGTTGGAGGGGAGCAGCCCTTGGCATTAAGGTTTTGTCCGCTGGAAAGGACCAAGGGCACGTGCAGCGGCGCTGAGGGCGAGCGGCCCATGCGGGACAAGCAGCACCGGCCGCAAGCACGCGGGGCTCCGCGGCACATTGCGAGCCTGGCCCGCGGCCACCCAGCTGCGGAGCATCAGCAGGTTGGAGGCACCGCTCACATGGAAAAACCTTGAGCTCTCCTTGCTGCGAGCAAGCAGCCGCCTGGGAAGGAGCGGGCCCTTGGTCGGTGCTCCAAGGCTGCATTGCCTCGATGGGAGCACGGGCATCTCCGCGCATCTTCCCTATGCCAAGTCCTCCTTCCCACAGCCACCGAGTGGGCACCACAGACAGGAGCCCAGTGCCCCTAGCCCCGCCGTGAAGCCAGCGGGCCGCAGGAGCACTGAGCACCAGCAGAAGGGGAAAAGTTGGAGCGAGAAGCCACGGCCGTCAAGGCCCGCGCGGCTGCGCTTCGCCTGGGCTGCAGCCAGTCTCCGGAGACTCCGGGGCTTTCTGCCAATAAAGCCCTGCTGAGCGGCGTCCCCATCCAGGTCCTGTCCTGGCCACCGCTATGTCCTCCCCCCATTGCCCTCCTCTTGCTGTGGGGCAGCTCAGAAGGTTTTGCAAGGTGCATGTGTTCCCCACGTGAGGGACAGAGCCCCTAATTTGCCCCTGGGCAGCACCACCTCTGCTGCCCCCAATGAAGGGTCTGGGGAGCTCTGCACGGGGCCAGGCTGCTCGTCCCACGCGCCCTGCTTGGGCTCCGGGGGTGCATCTGCCACCCCGGCCGGGAGCTGCTTCCAGAGCATTTGCCCCGCAGCCGGTGACGTTGGAGCAGCGGCAGCGTGACGGTGACAGGGGCTGGCGACCAGCGGCATCGGGGACAGCGCCGGCTCCCGCCCTTCGCGGCGCCCGCCGCTCCGCTGGCAGCGCCCTCGGTGCCTCCTGCCGCCCCTGCCCTCGCCCCCCGGCCCCGGGACCCTCCCCCGAGCGCCCCCTCGGAGCGGCCGCCCGCGCTGACCCCGCGCCGCGAGCTCCGGAGCCGGCGGCTCCTGCCCGAGCACCGCAATGCAGCAGACACTGCCCGGGCTGGGCCCCCCCGCGCCCGAAACCACCCCGGGGTGGCCCCCGCTTCCCCCCCTGCCCTCCCCCGGCGCGGGGGTCCTACCTCACCCGTCGGTCCGCCCGAAACTTCAGCATGGTGCAAAGTGCCCCCCGGCCGGGCGCCCGCTGCCAGCGCCGGGGGCGGGCAGAGGGGCGGGCAGGGGGTGGAGGGGGGGGGTCTCCGGCTTCTCGGCCGCGTCCCCGAGCCCCGTGGCCGGCGACATCGGCCCGCCCGCCGCGTCGCCGCCCGCCTCCCCGGCTGGCCCCGCCGCGGCAGCGGTGACAAAACGGCGCGGCGGCCCCGTCCCCAAGGAGAGCGGAGGTGACGGGCAGCGGAGGTGACGGGCAGCGCCGCCCCCACCGGGGACGGGAAGGGAAGGGAAGGGAAGGGAGGGCGCGGGCAGCGGCTGGGGGGGAGGCAGCCCCCTGGCTCACCCCCCGCCCCGCATCTGCCCCCCCGACGGGCGCGGCGACTTTGGCGCAGGGTCGCGCGGAGGGAACGGGACGGAGAGCCCGGAGCGCCGGTAACGCTGCGGAGCTGCTAGCGAACGGGCTCGCGGCCCCCCCGGGGGTCCCGCTAGCCAAAAAAGCCCGGTGCTCCCTGCCAGATTCCAGTGCATCCGTGTTGGAAGTGGGAATTGCGGGGGGGGGGGGACTCTGCAGGACCCCCCTGCGCCGCCCTTGGCAAAGCGGATGCTCATCCAGGAGGGCGCTGCGCTGGTTCCCGGGAAGGGAGGGGAGGCGGCACCGACATTTCAAAGAAAGCTCCAAAGAAGGAAGCGGAGCCCGCGGAGCCGCCTGCCCTGCAGCCCGGCACGGCCCCGCCGCGGGACAGCGGCCTGGCCCCGCGCCCGGACCACCTGGGGACACTTCTGTGCTGCCAGGACCTGCCCCTCCTTCACAGCCGTCCCCAAGGAGGGGGCGGCCTGGACCCCAGTAAAAGGCCGGGATGCAGGAGCATGAGGCGGCTCCGGCTTTATGCTGGCTGGACACCCCTTCAGGCAGCAAGCAGGGGATGTGCCAGTGGGATTGCAGCTCCGGAATGGGGTAAATCTCAATCCCAGGGCACCCTCGGATGAACCTGCACCTGGATGCATGCAGGCAGAGAGGGACCTGCCCTGAGGGACCTGCAGTGCCGGCCTCATGTCCTCCCTGCACCCACAGTCACTGTCACCCGCTGCAACGGCGGTGGTCAAGGTCCCCCAACGGCCCCTGGACACAGGCCAGCGCTCACCACGGGTGAGAGCAAGTGCTGCCCAGGGAGCCAGGGATGCGACGGCACGTGGGAATGGCAGCCTCCTCCTCCTCGTGCCCACCCAGTGCAGCCTCGCGACGGCCCCTGCAGCCTGACCCCCGTCCCAACACAGCAAGAGTGCCCAGCAAAAGCCCCAGGCTGGGACTGGAAGGTGACGGGAGCAGCCCACGTTTTGCTTCCACCTTCGTTATTTCCAAGCGCAGCAAAGAAACCAGCAAACCTCGGAGCCCCGCACCCCGTAAACATCCCCCACATACCCCGAGCCCCGCAGCCACACGGCGCACCCAAAAGCCCTGCCAGCCCCAGCAACGCTCCCGGTGCAGGTTTTCCAGGCGCTCTCGGCACAGCCGGGAGCGCAGGAGTTAACAAAGCCCAGCTGGAAGGAGCAGGTGAAGCGCAGGAGGAAGCGATTGCCCGGGATGGCCCCTGTGCCGGCCTCGCCTCCGCGCGGGAGCCTCTTCCCCGGCCTCCTTGGCAGCCCTTTTCCCTCTGCACCCTGGGCTGGGCCATCCCCGGCGCGTCCAGACGCCCATGGGAGCAGATGGGGATGGGGAGTGGAGTCTGACAGGATGCGGGGGACTCAGGGATGGGGAAATGGGGCAAAATCCAGGCCACCATACCGAGCCGCAGCGCGGGGCTCCCGGGAGCTGCTTTGCTCCGCAGGGAAGGAGCCACCTTGGCCACCCACATCCCGACCCAGATTCCCGGTGCCAGCAGCTCCTCTCCTGCCCCCGGAGCCCTCCCTCCTGGGTGACACGGACCCCTGGGCTGAGCATCCAGGCGGTTCTGGAGCCCGGTTCTCCAACGCACCCGGCATTTGGGAAGCGTCTCCCAACCTTGCAGGGAACAAAAAGGATCCATTGATGAGGGAGCCAGCGCAGAGCCGGCCGGCAGCCGCGACACCTCGGGAAGATTTATGACCCGCCGAACAATAATCCCCGAGAGCTCCTTGCCTGCCGGCTGGTGTATGGACAAGGGAGCAGCCCGTGCAATTCCCGTCACTATTCCCAGCCGCCTGGGCTGAGACAAGGGGGAAAGAAAGGGCCGGAGCGCTCGGAGGGGTGGAGCTGCCGGGCTCCGGGCCCTGCCAAAAGGCCAGGTCGCAACCCCGGGGGAGGAGAGGCAGCGGGAGCGGGCAGGGATTCAGCCCAACAAAGGGAAGGTCGGGGATCTGCAGGCAGAGAAGTTTGGGAATTGCTGCTCTCAGCATTTCCGAGGGCCCTGCGCTTGCAATGAGATGCGCAGGGCTGGCTCCTGCGGGGAGAGGATGAGGAAGGGGAAGGCAGCGTGGGGAGGAAAGGGACACAGCAAGGATGGGAAGGGCAGCACGGAGCAGCTCCAGGAAGTGTTGGCCTCACCGGAGCCGAGCGCGGGCCGGGAAGCGGCCAGGTTTGCGGCTGGGAAGGCAGCACCTGAGGCCCTGGAAAAGCAGAGCCGCTGGCGGGGCTTTCCCGGGAGCCCAGGGCTGCCAGCTGGCCGGTTCCACCCCCCCCGGCTCCGCTCCCTCCTCCGTAACCTAATCCCTGTCCTGGTGCCGGCCCTGCCGCCGTGGAGGGCGCTCCCGGAGCCGCCAGCAGCTCCTTTCCTCCGGGAAGGAGCCGGATGCGGATGGGCAGTTAATGAGCCCCTGGCTGCCCTCTTGCTCGCACGGAGCGGGGCTCGGCCCTCGTCCCGTGGGAGCCGGCCTGGACAGGCCTGGGAGCCGCAGTGCGGGCACGTCCAGGCCGGGCTTTACCTGCGGCTCCCACACGCTCCCGCTCGCCTCCCAGCGCCTCCGAGCTCCGCGCCGGGAAGGCCGCAAAGCCGGAGCTGGATCGCGTGTACGGATGCAAAGCGCCGGTGGGATGCGCCGGGAAAAGCCCCTGGGAAAGGAGGGCAGAGCCCCGGAGCACCTGGATTTGCGGGAGGAGCAACGGGGCATCCTGTGGGACACAGTGCATCCCCTGGCTGGGATTCTGTATGGGATCCAAGGATCTGGATCCAAGGAAAGGCCAAGTGGAGGGAGCTTGAGGACCCTCCTCCATCCATATCTGTCCGTCCACATCCATCCATCCACCCGCAGCAGCCTGGGGAGCCGCAGCCGGCTGGGAGCATCTGGGAAGCCAGGGGATTTCCAGGGAACAAAGCGGCTCCTGGCAGCCACGGCAGGGCTGGGCCGAGCCGGCCGCCTCCAGGCTCCCACCGGAGGGAATTGGGAAGAGAAAGCACCGGCTGTTTGTGTTTTATCTCCCTGGCAACCCAGCTCCATCGCGCTCCAGCTCCGTATCCGGAGAGGGGCTCCGGAGAGGCGAAGGGCATCCCTGGAGCAGGACGGCATCCAAGCCCGGCTCCCGCAAGCTCCCGGGCACCGAGCGGAGGGATCCATAAGGCACGGAGATCGGAGCGCATCCCACGGCCCCCATCCCGGCTCCGTGGCCGCTGGGACCCACACATCCCACGGCCCCCATCCTGGGGAGACCCCTGGGACCAGGAGCCGCCGTGTACATCCCGGAGCTCCGGGTGGCCTCTGGATCCTGATGGGGTCCCAAGGACTCACCCTCCCGTCAAGGCCCTTAGAGGGCCCTTCCCGCCCAAATACCTGCCCGGAGCGCTGGGCCCCGCGAGGCGGCAAAACAGAGCGGAGCAGCAGCCGGATCAGGCGGCAGCGGCGGCGCGAGGGAGCCACGATGGGGAAGATCCCGTGGAGACGAGGCCGGGACACCTGCTTGGAGCACCGCCGGCGCCAAACCCGGAGCCTCTGGAGCGGCGGCGCCGAGTCCCGCACGGCCCGGCTGCGCGGCCGCCTCCGGAGCCATCAATCATTAACCGGCACCGCGGCCGCCGGCCGGGCTTAACCCCCTCGGCCCCGCGGCCAGGGCACCCGCGGGAAGCGCACGGCTCCGAGGGGCTCCGTATCCCCCCTCTGGAGGCTCCCGGCATTCCGGGCTGCGCAAAGCAGCGTCCGGTGCCATCCGTCGGGAGCAGCCGGTTCCGGAGAGCCCCCCAGCTGCAGGAATGCAGGTCGTGCCCTTCCCACAGAAGCGCTTGGTGAATTTTTTTCCCCATTTTTTTCCCCCCAAATGACCGATTCCCTGCTGTTTGCTGGCAGATCTCCCCCGAGTGGCTCCTCCGTTAGGGAAAAAGCGCTTAAGCGCATTAGCGGGCGCGCTGATGTGGATGGTAAACACCGGCAGCGGCTGCCGCGAGCCCCGCGGCCTCCGCGTGAGTCACCCCGGACCTCCCGCCGTCAAGTCCCGACGCATCCGGCGCATTCCTGGCGTTCCCGGCGCCCCCGGAGCCCCGCGGGTTGTGGGCACGGGAGCTCCGGGCCTGGCTCGGCTTTCCCGCGTACCGGAGGCCTAGGGGGAAACCCTCCGGGTTTAATCGGTGGGCTCGGCGCACTGGGAAAAGCTTGGCACGGTGCCCCGCGGGAGCAGCGGGGCCCTGGTGCAAGCGCACAAGGCTGGCATGGACCAAGCCACTCCAGAGCCACATCCCGCTGGGAAGAAGGGATCCCTGGATGCAAAGGTGCCGGACAAGCGGGTTGCAGGCCAAGGGCGCGGGAACCGGGTGCCATCCGGCCCCGGCGGCCGTGCCGGGCGCTGGGTTTATGGCCGTCCCCAGCCCATCCCGTCCCGGGTGAATCATCGGCACCTGCCTCGGCGCTCCCGGCCGGAGCGGGACACGCGAGGAGGGCACTGGGACAAAGCGAGGAGGGCCGAGGGCTGTGCGCTGGAGCCTCCTGCTTTGCCGGGATGGGACACGCAGCGGAGGGACCGCGGGTTTGTGCCACCGGAGTGCCCTGTCCCACCACCCCTGCCCCGCTCCGGAGCGGGATGCGGTTTCTAGCACGGGCCGAGATCCTCCCCAGCTGAAGCTCATTCACCCTGGGATGTTTCCAATTGGAAATGGGGACTGTTCCAGCCTGGAAACAAGCCAGCGTTCCGCTTCCCAGAAAACCCCATTGCGAGCAAGCCTGTGGCCAGTCTCCCTGTATCCCCCAGCAAACAGGCGCAGGCGACCCAAATCCCACTCCACCGTCGGAGAATCCCTCTGCCTGGCGTGTCCTTGGGAAGGGACAGCATCAATGGGGACTGCAATGCCCAGAGCCGGGCCCTGGGCGGGAAGCAGGTGGGACGGGAATCCTGGAGCAGGGATTGTGCCGGGCCCGGTGCCAGCGCTCGGCTCCGGAGCGCGGGGGAGCCCTGCGGCACCGCTCGCAGCTGGCGGGGGCTTGGGAATTGCAGCATTCCGCATGCCTATCCCAGCCTTGTGCCAAGCAGGGAGGAGAACACGAGGCTATTGCCTCCTATAAGGAACTGATTCGCACCAGGATTCCTGGGACACAGCGCTGGGAAGGGCCGGAGGCTCGTGTGGAGTCTCCCAAGGGCAGAGATGGGACCAGGACGCGTCGGAAGAGCGGGAGCGCGGGCACCGCTCCGGGCCACGGCGCCAGCTCCCTGACGGAGGCCAATCAGCAGTGGATTCTCTGCTGTCTCGTAAACAAGGAAAAGGAGCAGCAAAACAGCGGCGGGTGCCCGACGCCTCCCTCGAGCGGCTCCGCAGCCGCCCGGTGCTCCCGCCAGCCCATCCGTCCTCCCGACAACTCGCGGCAATGCAAGACGTGGAGACCACCGGCCCGCGGCCAAATCCAGCCAAGAGGCCCGGGAGTCGCTGGGAAGCAAAGGGATGGAGGGCGGAGCAGGAGCACAAGCCTTAAATTTTCCTGTATCTAGTTAAAAGAGGGGGGGAAAGGCGACCTTTCCAAAGGAATAACCTCCGGGCTTGCACAAACTTCTGTCCCGGCCGTATGGAGCAGGGACCGTGGAGGGGACGTCCTGGCTCTGCATTATGACTGAAACGGACCCGTCCAAAAGCACCCACGTGTGCAAAGCATCATTTTCCCCATCCCGCACGGCCACCGGAGCGAGCAGGAGCTGGAGCAGCATCCTCGGCACGCACAAGGTGCTGACAGCCCCTTCCTCCCGCGTGCTGGAAAACAGCAGCTTGGTTGGGGGGCGCTTTTCCAGGCTTTGGGACAGAGGAGCGGAGCAGCCTGGGGTCAGCCCGGCGCACACAGCGTCTCCTTGCAGCAGCGAGGCGCCCTAAAACCCCCCAGCAAAGCGGCTAAACAGCTGGATCCCGAGGGATCCCCCGTCGTGGGGCCGCACCTACCTGCGGGGCGGCGGGAAGCTGGGAGCGGAGCGGCGGGAGCGCCGGCGGGAGCGCGAGCCGCGCGCCGCCCCGGTTTATAAGGGGCCGCTCCCGCCCGCGCCCCGGGGACGTCACGGCACGGGTGCCCAACGCGGCCCCGCCGCGCGCTTCCCAAAGGCGTTTTGCTTCAAAAACCCCCTGTCAGAGGGTGTCGGAGGCACCTGTAACGTCCCCCGGCACCCTGGGCTATCCCGGTGGCACGCAGGAGCCATGCGACGTTCCCGTGTCCTCCCCACGGGAGCCCGGCCTCGCTGCCGGCAGCCTCGCTTGATGTTTTTCCCCCCGATTTCTAGGGCTCACCTACGGCCTCGGAGCCGGAGCGGCCGCATCCCAGGGCTCCGCGCGCCGGGGAGGGGAGGGAGCCGCGGCTCTGCGCTCCGTGGAGGCTCCGCCTGGGATGCGCCGAGCTCGGAGGCGGCTCCAGCGCTCGGAGGCGGCCCGGAGCCCGTGGGGCAGCGCGGAGCATCGGCACGTGCCGCTTCCAGCGGGAAAGGCCCCCGGTTGTTGCTGCACTTGGGCAAAAAAAATGAATTTTTGCAGCATTTTCTTCACCTTAAGGCACAAACATTGGTGAGCTGAGCGCCCGTGCGAGCTGCCCGTGCCCATCGGTGCCAGCAAGCAGCCGAGTGGACCTGCCGCCCACCCCAAGGGCTCCCTATGGCCCGAGCGAGCCTGTCTGGAGATAAGCCCGGCCCCAGATAAGGCCCCAAGCCCTTCGCCCGGAGCCGCAGCCAAGGCCGAGGGAGCCGGACAAGGTCCCGGGGCGGCTGCAGCGCCGCTCGTGCAGCCTCTCCCCTCCACGAGCATTGAAACACTCGCTGCTTCCGAACCACACGAGCCGTTGGAATCGGGGAAGAGGAGGAGAAAAACAACCCCGCGCTCGCATCCGCGCAGCGCACACCAAAGCAAACAGCGCGGCCCGCGGGAGGAGCCGCCCGCGCCGCCGCGTCCGGCGTCAGGCTCCCAATAACCTGCGGAATTGCTAACGAGCTGAAAGCGGAGACGGCGCCGCGGGAAAGGGAGCTGCAGGGGCACGCGGGCTGTGCCGAGCCCCAGGGCCCCTCCTTGGAGGCCTCGTCCTCCTCCTCATCTTCCTCCTTTTCCTCTTCCTCCACCTCCTCCTCCTCCTCTCTGCTTCATCCTGCTCAGGCTGCTCCCACTCCCGCCCTCGCCCTGTGCAAGGTGCAAGTCGGAGCACGGTGGATGCTCAGCTCCAGGCTGGCCTCGAAATCAGGAGAATTAGGGAGAAAAATGGCAATGCAGCCCCCTCTTCACCTCCAAGCATCCTTATTCAGCTATAAATAAAGGGAATTCTCCCTTCTGGGAACTCTGCTCCCCTTCTCTCCAAATGGCATCCGGTAATTTGGGTTGCAAAGGAAAGGGAGGAAAATGGGTCCAAGGGTTGGAGAGGGGCCTGGTCACACACAGCGGGAACCGCAGTCCGCTGCCCGGCTGGACCCGGAGCACCCGGCTCTGTGGGGAACCTGCAGCAGCGGGAATTGCCCCAGGGTTTTATCCCTGCGTGGGATGAGGCGGCCACGAGGCGGGCGAGCCGCCCTGCCGTCCAGGGGATGATGTTTGCGGGTAGGAACAAGGGAAGGCGGCGGAAACGCCGGGGGCAGAGGGAGCCGGTGCCAGGCGGGAGAGGAAGGGAGCTCGGAACGGCCCCCGGGCAGCGCGCCAGGCTCCGGCGGCTCCACTGCAGCCGCCTCCCGCATCCCAGGCGGATCGCAAGGAGGAAGCCCCTTCCCAGCACGTCCTGCCCCGCGTTGCTTCCCCCCGGGATGCCGCGGGGTATCCGGGGGTGCAGGGAGGCGGCGGCATCCGGAGCGGGACGCGGAAGCTCCCGGGGGGCAGAGGGAAGCAGGAAGCGTGGGCCAGGGGAGGCCGGGTGTGCGCGGCCCAGCCCGGCCGCAGGATTGCGAGCTCGTTACAGAGCAATTACAGAGTAATTAGGCGCGGGTAACACCCAAAGGCCCGTCAGGAAACGGGACGCACGCGCACACACGCACGGCAGGAAAGCTCCGCACGCGCCGGGAGCAGCCTGGGGGATGCAGGAGGATCCTGCGGTACAGGTCACATTCCATGAGCTGCATCCCGAGCAGGGTGTCCAGGGGCTCCACATGCCCCCTGCCTTTCCAATGAACTTTAGCCATACTCCCGCCGGCTCCGCTCTTATCGGCAAAGGGTCAGCGCGTAGCCCGGAGGAGCCGCGGCTCCGTCGCAGAGCCCAAGGACATCGGGAATAGGGATGGATTACGGGATAGGGGCCTTCCCGGCTGCACCGCACTGGCAGGGATGGGGAGTCCATGCACGTGGACCCACCAAAGAGGTGCCTCTGGTGGCACCCTCGGTGTCCAAAGAGCTGCATGGAGCTCGCGGCAAGTGCAAGGAAGCGGAGGGATCGGGAATGGGGCCTCCTCGGAGCACAGGGGCAGCTGGAAAGGCTGCCACGGAGCTGTGTTTGTGTGCGCCGCGGAGCAGGATTTGCATTCCTCCTTTGCAAATCAAATGGGATTGCACCACGCAAAGGCAGCTCAGAATTCCGCCCCTTCCTCCGCTGAAAGCGCCTGGACAGATTCCAGGGCCAGCCGCGGAGCAACGCGTCCCTGGGGTAGCTCCACATCCCATCCCGGTGGGAGTCTGGGCACCATCCTGAGCGCCGCGGTCACAACGATCCAGAGACTGGGGAGCAGAGAGGCGCCGGCAGTGGTGCTGACGCTGGGATAGGGCCGGGCACCTGCCGAGCTCCTTGTCGCCCGTGGGAGCCACCGCCGGCATCGCCACGGGCGCCACGGCCCCGTGGGCCACACGGAGCCCTCGAAACGGCGCCGCAGCTCCGAGCAGCCCCCGCCAAAGGTCACCGCGTTTGCACATTTGCTAAACGTGCATTGGCAGGGAGGAAAGAGAAGAGAGGAAAGAAAGGAAAGGACAAATCCCCCCAATTACTAAGCCAACCCGGGGGAAGCTCCGGGAGAGGGAGCAAGATGGGGATAGGCACGGAGACAGTCCGGGCAAACGGCTGCATCTGCCGTGGCCCTCGGGACCTGCAGCGTCGTCACAGTGCTGCTTTAAAAATAAGAAGACGTGGCTACAGAACTCACGGATTTGTGTCTCTCAGTTTGCTCTTCTGTTTCTTGGCCCTTAGGGTGCAATTGGGCTTTCAAATTCACTGTGAGGGTGAAGGGTGGGAACGGAGCAGCTGCTTCCCGCACGCCTGGGCCCCTCGGCATCTCCCCCATGCACCAACCCCATGCAGGGCACCTGCTGCATCATCCCCTGTGCAGGGGGATGCTCCTGCCTGACCCCTGGGCAGGTTACCAGCTGCACTGCCCCATGCGTGACCCCCATGCGCAGGGCCCTCCACATCACCCCCATGCACCATCCCAAAGCAGGGTTCCCTCTGCATCACCCCCCATGCCTCACTCCCCATGCATCACCTCAAATTCAGAGCACTCCCCATATTACTCCCATGCATTGCCCCCCATACATCACCCCAATGCAAGGTACCCTCTGTATGTCCCCCCCATGCATCACCGCAGCGCAGGGTACCCCCCATATCACCCTCACGCATCACCCCAAATTCAGCTTCCCCTCCATATCACCTCACCATGCACCCCCTCCCATGCAGGGTTCCCCCTCATATCGCCCCCAATYTTCCCCCCATACTTCACTCCCCATGCAGGGTACCTGCTTATTGCCCCCCATCCATTTCCCTTCATGCATCACCCCAATGCAGGGTACCCCCCATATCGCCCCCAATCCCCCCCATGCATCACTCCATGCAGGGTACCTGCTTATTGCCCCCCATGCATCTCCCTCCATGCATCACCCCGATGCAGGGTACCCCCCATATCACCCTCACGCATCAGCCCAAATTCAGCTTTCCTTCCATATCACCTCTCCATGCACCCCCTCCCATGCAGAGTACCCCCCATATCACCCCCAATCCTCCCCCCAGCATCACTCCCCATGCAGGGTACCTGCTTATTGCCCCCCATGCATCTCCCTCCATGCATCACATCACTCCAATGCAGGGTACCCCCCATATCGCCCCCAATCCCCCCCCACGCATCACCCCCACGCAGGGTCCCCGCTGCAGCGCAGGGGACAGACAGCAGCAGGACAGACCCCGGCCCCGCGCAATTCCCCGGAGCGCCGGGCCCGGCCGCGCCGGCTCGAGCGGAACCGGCCGAACCGGCCGGGCAGGCGGCGGCTCCGCGCGCCCCGTCCCGGGCCGCGGCGGCCGGACCGGTCCCGGCTGTCGGAAGGCGGCTCCCGAGGCCGGGCCCGCGCGCACGTTCCCGGGCCGGGGAGGCGGCCCCGCGGCGGGCACGGGCCCCCTGCCCTCACCTGCAGCCGGTGCCGGCGGAGCCGCTGCCGCCCGCCGTTATGTAACGGCGCCATCGCGGAGCGCTGCCTGCAATTCCCGCGGGCGGGAAGAGCGAAGCCCCCGCCTCTCGCTCCGCACGGCGGCCGCCGGGAAAGGGACGGGAGAGGCCACGCGGATGAGGAGCCCCCGCGCCGTGAGCGCTGGAAGAGCCCCCGGGTGCCGCCGGCACCGTCGCGATTCCCGCGTGGATGCTCCCACATCCCCACGGAGCTGCAGGGACCACGGGGAGGGCTGCGGGGGCCGCAGCAAAGGGGACACGACGAGGGCGCTCCAAGGGCTCCGCGGGGCTCCGGGCAGCCCCGTGGCTGCTCGGGAATTTTCCGAGCTGGGAATTTTTCCCCAGGGAGAGGAGCCGTAAGGGGCTGCTCTGGGAGCGCCCCGAGCAGGGACGCGAGCGGGCGGCAGCGTCAGGCGCGCACAAAAGCGTCTCATTAGCCCCTAATTAGCGCCTCGTCAGCGCCTGCAATTAACACCCAGGCAAGCGGCTGCTGTTGGGGTAAACAGAGGCTGGAAGGGCCCTGGAGGGACACAGACCACCCCGGCGCTGAGCACGGAGGCTCCCAGCCGCATTCCCAAATTCACAGCAGGGATGCAGTGCTGGAGCAGGGGACACTGCTGCATCCGTGCAGGAGAGGGTCACTTAAGGGCAAAAGCACCACTTGTCACCACAAAGGAGCCCTAAAGCCGCCACCTCACGTCCTGGAGCAGCAGGAGATGTTTGCTGGAGCCTCGGGAATGACCAGGGCTGGATCACAAGCTCTGCGCCCCAAAAACACCTTCCTCCCACGTCTGCAAGATGCAGGGGAGGCCCCGACGAGGCTTAGGTTCAAAAGGTGCCTCCTCTAGAGACATCAAAGCCAAGCACCCGCCGAGGGCTTAAATAGCCTTTCTCCAGCTGACCCAGAAAGGCGGCTCAGGAGCCCTCTCATCCCTTAATTGAGAAGTTGGTGACTTTGAATCTTTATTAAAGAGCTTTGCCAGATTCGCAGATTAAGGCCATGACCGGCCAGGGCCACCATCTAACCTGCTTCCCCGCATACCGGCCGCAGGGACGAGCCCTCGCCCGGCTCTTGGCTGCCTTAAAACACCGCAAAAACAACACGGGTGGAGAAACACGCGGCCTGCCCAGCCTGGGTGTCCCTTGCAGCAAGTTTCGCCTGCCCTGTCATTCCCAACAGGCAGATTTTGCTAACGAGGGGCTGCGAGCATCAGGAGCGAGCGGGGGGGACGTCCCCGTGTCCCCCCCTGGAGCAGCATCTCGTCACCCTGCGCCTGCGAGGCCGAGCGGACGCGGAGCTGTCAGATCCTAGGGAGAAATGAGGCTGAAAAGGAGCCTGCGGGTTCCTCTGCGCACGATTTGTTCCTCCCGCAGATCCCTGGGCTGGAAACTGCTGCTATGGAGGCTGGGGGATACAGGAAGGGCTCTGGCGCTGCGGGGATGGCCCCTCCAGAGAGCCATGGAAAAGCGGGAGAAATCCCAGCCTGGCCAAACCCTGCGGAGCAGCCGAGCCAGCTGCTCCCAGGGCACAGATGGAGCAGAAGGAAAACAAAAGGCCGATAAAAACAACTCCACGTTGCCTGGTTGCTGCGGGTTGAGCCGGAGGCCCTGGCACCAGGGGTGTTCACAGGGTGCCCCTTTGGAGCGGGAGCCGCCGGGAATGGAGCAGGGCTGGCTCCAGCACTCGCCCTTCTCCCTGCTCCTTGGGTTCTCCCTCCCGTGCCCAGCCAGCTGCTGCTCCCGCTGGTTTCTATGGGAACCCAGCAGGGAAACGTGGCTTCCCAGCAAGGTCTGCGGAGGCCCCGGCCGCCCGGAGCAGCTCCCGGCTGCTCCCATCCAGCAGCAGCTCGGGCACCCGGCACCTTGCCGGGAATGGGGGCACTGTGTCCATCAGCATCCCCATCCCACATGGGGACCCGCATGGGATAACGGGCTGGGCACATCCCAAGGATCAGGAGCAAAGGAGGCAGCAGCCTCCCCACCGCGGCCTCCAGGCGAGGCAACACTCGTCTATAGGGTCCATAGGGGCTCGCCTATCGCCCGGCCTCGGGACAGAGGCCAGCGCGGCCTCTTCCGCCGGCCTCCAGCACCGGGCCGAGCGCGCCCGGCTTTAATAGACTCGTGGCTCGCTCATGTGACGAGGCCGATCGCGTTGCCCGCGCGCTGGCAGCGGCAACAAAGCGGCGATTGAGCGCGGGCAGCGGGGCCGCCGCCGGCCGCGGGGCAGCGGCCTCGGCACGAACAGGCGCACCGGGAGCCCCCGGGGAGCTCGGGTTGCCGCTCGCGCCGGGCGAAGCCTCCGGCTCCGTCAATCGCGGCCTCTCCTGGCTGCAGCCCCAGCAAAGAGCTGCAGGGAGCCGGCGCAGACGCGGCAGCTCCGGGAATCCCGGAGCACCCGGAGCCCCGGCTGTGCTGGCCGGATGCGTCACGGTCTTGCAGCCCCCCCATGTTGTGCAGCCCCCCGCTGTCCCCTGCACCGACGCAGCCAACGTCACGATGTGCAAACAAGGCAGCGGCGACGCGGAGCGGGACCCCGTTCCCTGCCCACAGCGCGGTGCGAGGGGGAAAGGCGGCGGGATGGGGATGGTGGCGGCACCCGCACCCCCTAGGGCAGCCAGGAGGGGGGACAGTCTGAAGGGGGGGACACTCCCAAAAGCCCCCCGAGCCCCCCAACCCTGCTTGGGGTCCAGCAGCCCCCACGACCACCCTCTGGAGCGGGGATGCCGAGACGGCCGCGGGAGGAGGAGAAGGAGGAGGAAGAAGAGGAGGAGGAGGAGGAGGAGGGGAGGAAGGGCACTCACCGAGCGGCGCGGGCAGCAGCGGCGCCCGGGGGGGCTCCCCCGCAGCCTAGCGCCGTGCACCCCCGCGCAGCATCCCCGCGCGGAGCCGCAGCCGGAGCCGCAGCCGGAGCCGCAGCCGGAGCTGGGCATGCTCGCCGGGCTGCTGCCAGCGGCACGTGACGGCGGCGGCGGCTGCAGCGGGGGGGCCGCCGGCGGCCTCCCAGCCTCGCAGGCCTCCGCTGCCTCCTCCTACCCCTTCCAGCAGGGATATCCACGGGGGGACGCAGGAGCGCGGTGCCCCCCGGCACCCCCCGCCATGGATATCCCTGCTGGATACCGGCTTCTCCTGCACCCAGCGTCACTCTGGTGGGGGGGCGCAGGGCAGCCCGCACTGCCCCCCTGTATCATCTATGATGTGGGGGGGAGTGTGGACCAACACCCCCCTCCAATCCCTGGTGTGGTGCCCAGGTCGGACTGGGCGCACTGCCCACCCGCATCCCGGCATCACTCGAGGAGGGGAGCCTGGATACGCCCCAGTATCCATGTGGGAGCTGCTGCAGCCCCGAGGGGCTCTGCAAACTGGCATGGGCACCTACCAAGAGCTCTGAGGGCTGCAAACAGCGGCCCCCGCGCCCAGGGCACCGTGTCCTGCCCCACGGCTCTGCCCAGCACCCGCTGGCGTCACCAGAGACGCCGGCCCTGCAGCACCCTCAGCCCCACAGGGTGCAGACAGATGGGGGTTCTCCGGGCAGGAAAACCCCCCTCCGCTGCCCTTGATCCTATAATCCCCCCATTAGGCTCCAGGCATTAGGGGAGGGGAGAGGCTTTCACTGGCAGCTCAGTCTCCCACCTCCGCGGCCTCCTTCCCGCGGCAGATGGGCCCCGATCCGCCTGCTGCTCCCTCCGGACCTGCCGGCAGCGGAGGGAGCAGAGCATTCCCGGGAGCAGAGCGTGGCTGGGAATGGAGCATTCCCAGGAGCAGAGCATGGCAGGAGCAGGGCATTCCCGGGAGCAGAGCGTGGCCAGGAATGGAGCATTCCCAGGAGCAGAGCATGGCAGGAGCAGGGCATTCCCGGGAGCAGAGTGTGGCCAGGAATGGAGCATTCCCATGTCATGGAGCTGCGTGGTGGCACCTGCAGGCAGTCACTGTCCCCAGCCCTGGGGTCTCGGCCAGGTACCATGGGCTCGTTGCCCTGCCCCAAATGCAGCCCTGCAGGGTGCCCCTTGCTGCTCCCATTGGATCAGCACATCCCAACGCAGGGCACGGACACAGCAGGGCCTTTTCTTCCCCTGGCACCGGGCGGGCACGGAGGCGGCAGCAGGAGCAGGCAGAAAAGGGCCCTTTGTAGCAGCGGGGGCCATCGCCGCCCTCCCCGAACAGCGCGGCAGGGGTGACATGGGGCCCGCAGGGATACTCCATGGCGTGGCCCTGGGTGGGATGCGGGGATGCTCCATGGTACAGGGCGGGATGCGGGGATGCTCTGTGACACAGCCCTGGGTGGGATGCAGGGGTGCTCCGCGGCACGGGGTGGGATGCAGGATGCTCCGCAGCACGGGGCAAGATGCAGGGGTGCTCCATGGTACAGGGTGGGATGCAGGGGTGCTCTGCAGCACGGGGCAGGATGCAGGGGTGCTCCATGGTACAGGGTGGGATGCAGGGGTGCTCTGCAGCACGGGGCAGGATGCAGGGGCCCTGCACGTGTGCAGCAACGTGCGGCCGCGCAGCGCCGCGCAGCGCCGCGGGGCTCGGTGCCACCTTGCGGGAGCTCGTGCAAAGGCAGGCGGCGCCGCGGGCTCCCAGCCCCGAACCCCCCGCCTCGCCCCGCGTGCTGGGAAGCCTCCTTCGCAAGGACGGGGCGGTGCTGGGTGCTGCACGGGGTCCCCCACGGGGCCCGGGGCCCCTCGGCTAAACGGAAGGCCCCGCTGGGTGCGTCCCACGCTGCCCTGGAGGCCGGCAGCGCCCTGGGCAGAGCCATTTGCAAGGGAAAGGGTGGCTGGGCGCGGGGCCGGGGCGCCGGGCGCCGCCTCCCCCGAGCGCCCGGGGCGAGCGGGGCCGCGGGCGGGACGCGCAGCCCGCGGCGGCAGCGACGGCGGCGCCGGGCGCGGGCGGACCCTGTCCCTGTCCTTGTCCCTGCCCATCCGTGTCCCTGGGGGTCCGTGTCCCTGCGGGCTGCCCCCACGTGCAGCCCCATTTCGCCTCGGGCTGCACCCCCAGCAACGAGGGGCTCTGGAGCCTCCACGACCCCTTTTACTACCCCGGGTGCCGCTGCGCTCCCGTGCGTTATCCTACAGTGCGTTTCCACTGCGTATTTCCTCTATTTCGCTACAGAGAGGGAGCAGAGCTGGTCTAGGCGCTCCCCAAAAGGTCCCGGGCACCCCCTTGCAGGCTGCTCTGGGGCAGCCCCACGGGAGACCCCCCCACACCCCACGCGGGGCACAAGCGGAGCCCGCGCGCCCCGTCCCGCCTCGCCTCGCCGCTTACTTGATGAAGTAGAGGCCGCCCTGCAGCGTGGTGTCGAGCTCCCAGCCGCGCGGCAGCCCTGCGAAGGGACAGCACAGGCAGCGGTCACCGTCACCCACCGCCATCACCCAGCGCCTGAGCAGCCCCAGGAACCGGCGGCAGGGCCACGAGCACCTGGGGGCAAGCGGGGAGGGGACAACGGGGCTGCCGCCTCCTGCTCTTCCTCCTCCTCCTCCTCCTCCTCCAGGGAGGCAGCAGCAGGGAAGGGCAGGGCTACAGGGGATGCTTGGAGGGGATGCAGGTGGGATGCATTTTTGAGGTGGAAACCCTGCAAATAGCGGGTCTGAAGAGCACTAGGCAGTGCCCAAAGACAAGCAGTAAATGCAGGGGCGAAGCGGCCCGTGGGTCCCTTACCAGCACAGGAGAAGTGCCCGCTCTGGACGGAGTAGCCGGTGCCAGGGTGCACCCAGCTGGTGGATTTAGTGTCATCGCTGTGAAGACAAGAAGCCACCTGTGAGCAGCGGCTTCTCCAGCCAAAGGGATCCCCCAGATCCTGGGGAAGAGCATCCAGGGGGCAGCTCTAGGGCAGCTTCAAGCGCAAGAAGCGGGAGGGGAGGACACGGATTCCCCTTCCCAAGCAATGGGAAAGCAGTGGGATGCGGAGCTCTGCAGCAGTGCCCTTAGCTCCTTGCCCGGCCTCATCCCAGCACCATCCCGAACAGAAGCACTGAACCCCTGGGCTCCCCTATTCCCAGAGGGAGCCCCCGAGCCCCGTCCCCTTGTTCCCGTGCCGGCGACGGGCCCCTACTTGATGAAGAAGACTCGCCCGTCCACACACACGCCATATGTCCACCGGCCCGGCAGGTCCAGCCACTCCACATCCTCCGCCATGGGCGGCCGGGCGCCCCGTCTGTCCGCACCCGGAGCACCGGGAAGAGCGGAGCACCGGGAAGAGCTGCCCCCCCCCCCCAGCAGGTGAGATGGGCTTGGATCAGCCCTGCCAAGGCTCCGGACTCGGATCAGCCCTGCCAAGGCTCCGTTTGCTGCAAATAACCTAGGAGGGAGGGGAGGGAAAGGGGAAAACCAAACCAAACCAAACCCCTGGACTTAACCCCCTCGCTGCCGCCCTGCCCGGGCCAAGGGCATCTTGGGCTGTGCGCCGGGCTGGCCCGTCACCGTGTAATTAGTGCCAATTAAGCCGGGGTGAGTAATGGCAGCTTCTCCTCTGCATTCCAAAGGGTGCCAAAGGCTTCTCCCGGGCCCCAGGATGTGGGGCACGGCCGCGAGCGCCGGCGCTGCCCGCCGGGACTCTCCTCCCCGCTGCTCCTTGGCCATCAATTAGGCACGAGGGGATGGTCTGGGATGGGTGACCCACACGCAGGGAAAGGCGCGTTGTGGGGAGCAGCCCGCGAGGGCAGGAGGAGGAAGGGCCCCCCCGGGGGCGCACTGCGAGCCGAGGTTTGGGGAAACCTGTTCCCCCCGTGACGCCCCGGGAAGGCTCCCGCTGCCGCCGCGCCGGGAAGGGGAAGCCAAACCCGTCGGGTGAGTCGCGGCGGGGACCCCGGGGCGGGCAGGGAGCCACGGCAGCGGCTGCGAGGAGAGGCAAGGCCACGCTCGGGCGCCCGTGTCCCCGTTTGCACCGCGTCCCCGAGGGGCCCGCAGTGCCGCTCGCCCCTCTGAGGTTACGGGGCGGCTTTTTGCAAGATTGGGGCCTTCGGGCGGGCTCCGGGTGAGGCCGGGGGTAATGTTACCCCGGGGGTAACGTTACCCGGGGCTTCCTCGCAGCCCCGCGGGTGAAGCCGGCGCCTTTCGGCCCCTCTCAGGTTACCGCACGGATGCGCACGAGGTCCAGTGCTCGCCCTTGCCTTGCGCCTGCTCCGCGGCGTCCCCTCGGCCCCGGGGCAGCACACGCAGCTTGTGGCCACCAAGGGCCACATCGTGTCCCTCCGCTGGGACCCTTGGTGGCCACAAGCTGCTGTGGGGTTCTGTGCCTCCCAGGAACCCTGGGCCGAACAACAGCAGAGCCAAGTGCCAGCTCGAGCCCCAAACGGTTTTACGCAGTCAAATGCAGCGAGGGATCCGTTCCTAAGCTGCCCAAAGCCTCTTGCGGTGTTTGGAGAGGTGCTGGGGGGAACGGAGCGTTACTGCAAACAAGGATCCTTTCCAAGCAGCAACCCCCAAGCCGGGGGGAAACTCAACATCTTCCCTCCTCACAAACGTTGGAGCAAGTTGTGTCTGCTCCAGCCCTCGCCAGGCGCCTCCGGAGCCCCCGAAAGCCTCCCAGGACCCCCCAAGGCAGCTTTAGGAGCTGCTGCCAACGTGTTTCTGCAGGTGGGAACCGGGAACCGGAGGAGGACGCGGCCTCTACGCTGTCGGTGCCGAGCCCCCCATGGTGCTCGGCCCAGGGCAGCAGCTCTGGCACCTGCCCTTGCGCCAACCCAAACGGGGAGATGAGCCCAGCTCAGCCCAAAGGGCCCCTGCCTTCAGCAGGGACCCCGGGAGGGACGCGGCTCCCTGGCCCCACGTGCCGTCCAGGTGCTCGGTGCCCCCTATTCCCTATTTCTTTATATCTGAGCCCTCCCCAGCAGCCCGTGGATGGATCTGCGTGGCTCCCTGATGTCCAAGCCCATGGAGCTGCGGCAGAAACCTGGCACGTTCACTGCAAGGGAAACAGATCCCTGCGTATCCCTACGGATCCCGTCATCTCCGGGTGCATGAACACAGAGACCAGATCCAACCCCGACCAGGTTGGATCAGAGCAGCAGGGCAGGAGAGGACCCTGCAGAGCAGCCAGACCCGGCTCAACAGGAGGGCTGCGGGTGACAAGCGAGCGCGTGGGCCCCAGGAGCCCCTTGGGGACACTCGGTGGGACCCAACGGTGCAGGGAGGGGTTTCTGGCCAAGGGGGCAGCATGTGGGGAGAGGGGAGCAGCGCCGCTGTCACCCAGGCCAGGTGAGTCTGGCGTGGGCTCCGTCGGGACTCGGAGGTTCACACGGAGGCCTGGGATGTTCCCTGTGCAAGGGGTGGCCGTGGCAAGCCACGCGTCAGGAATGTCATGGAGCTGCAGGGCTCCTCGCGCTCGCCCCAGACCCACCTCCCCGTCCTGCTGCGTGTCCCGACCGGCGCAGCGAGACCGGGACAGCCGAGGGGGGGACAGTCCCCACGGGACACAGGCACCTGGTGGAGTCAGTCGCCCGGAGCGGGCATGATGCATCCGCTGGGATGCTCCTGCACGGGTCTGGCACCACCTCCTGGACAGAGCTTTTCCCTCCAATGGGAAGGAGGCCACAATGTGCCCCTGCTGGGAGCCAAGACAGAATCCCAGGATGGCTGAGGTTGGAAAGGAGCTCTCAGGATCCTCTATCCAACCCCCTGCTCCAGCAGGGACACCCAGAGCACGGGGCACCCGGGCGCATCCCGGTGGGTTGGGAGATGCCCAGAGCAGGAGCCTCCGCAGCCTCCCCGGAGCCTGGGCCAGGGCTCGGGCACCCTCACCCCAAACAAGCTCTTCCTCACGGGCACGTGGAGCTGCCTGGGGTTCAGCTTGTCCCCATCGCCCCTTGTCCTGGCACTGGCCACCACCGAGAAGAGCTTGGCCCCTTCCTCCCTACATTCCCCTTCGGGTACTTGGACACATTGATCAGATCCCCTCTCCACCGTCTCTTCTCCAGGGAACACAGGCCCTGCTCACTCGGTCTCTCCTCAGACGAGAGAGGCTCCACTAAGACACAGTGACCACTGCAGCCACGGCAGCTCCGATACAGCCAAGACCTTTAACAGCCTTTTAAATCTGTAAATGTAGAGTCTTTTGTTTGCAGATTTGGGCAACACATTAACACCAAGCATGAGAGCTATCCAAAGACTCCTCGCTTACGTGAGGCTCGTTAGCACAGGAGACACGGAGGGGCCGTCAAAAAAGCTGCTCCCTCCGAAAGCGAAACTACTCCCAGCCGCTTGGGCTTCCCTCTCGCCAGAAGGGTCCGGTTTCCCCATCGGCTCCAGGGTTATTTTTGGAGAAAAGCAACCCGAAAGTGCAGGACGTGGGTCCGAGCCTCACTGGGAAGGGGAAACTCCAGCGCTGGAAGCCCCCGGCTCCCTCCTCCGCTCTGAGACGCCTCCCCTTCCAGCAACAAGGGAAGAGGCTCCTTGGCCTTCGCAGGACCGAGCTCTCAGGTGGCTGCTCAGCAGTAATTTAACCTATTAATTCCCTTAATGAAACTGCCACAAATGCACCAGGCATCAAAGTACTATTTTATACATAGGATCTTTCCCTTCTCCTGCTGTTGCCACAGCTCTATTCCTCTTTACAGCAGTTTTCTTAAGACTGGCGCTGAAGATACCGTCCAAGCCCTGTGTGTGACCCAGGTGGCACAAACTCATCCTTCAGCTGCTCTATTGCACAGCTGGCAGGTTAGTGAAGAGTCAAAACCATCATTTAAGCAATAAATTGTACTTGGGAAAAGCACCCTTTTCCAGAGCCCCTGGAATACAGAAGAGGCTCAGCCAGGAGAGCTTCGAGGTATTTTTATTGCCAACAGGCTTATCGGGAGCATCAGCAGACGGGTTCCTGTTCCTGCTGGGTTCTCATGACTTAACGAGTGGTATTTTGGAGACGTCACCGCCTGTCACCCTCACGTGAGCGGGAGCTTCCTGCGCTCGCTGGCGTGCGGAGCCCAACGCTGAGGGGATCACGGATTGCAGCGGAGTTGCAGCAGCTCCCACGTGCGCAGGGGGAAGCCGGGGATCTTCCCCAGGGCCACGGGCACATCGGGATTAACGGCCCTGCTGCCCGGTTCCGGAATGGGCTTTTCCAGGATGGAACGAGCTCCGCAGTTCATCTGCAAGGAGAACTGCAGGGCACGGAGTCAGCTGTGATGACAAAAATAGCAGCTTGTTCTGTTCACAGGGAGGAAAGACGGTCCCAAGACCCCCGGAGAAAATACAGCTACGGAGCAAGACAAACTCTACCATGAACTGTCACTGAACTCAAACCGCAGACTTTAGTGGGACAAAATAAGGAAATCCCAGGATTTCTGCGTTCCAGATGGCACCTTGATGCACTGCCAAGTCCACGAAAGCTTTCATCTTGTCATCAACTATATTTAAACCAGTGAATCAGGAGAACGCAGGTTTATTAGTCACCACACGTGCCCCATAGGGCGCATTTCAGAGCCAAGAGGTGAAGGGGAGTTTCTAGAAAACCATCAAGGTCTATTTTAAATTACTGGGAATTTCACGGTTAAGTATTCTACGAATTCAGAGAAGGTTTTTATTTAGTCTGGCAATTCTCTGCCCAAGACGTCATTGGGGAACCAAGTACTGGACAATCCTTGTTCTAGTGACGCCAAGGAAAGCTGAAAGTGCAAGACAAGAGCAACCAGGGTCCTTCTCCTCATCCCACTGCTTATTCCAAGCACCAGTTTCTCTAAGGAATTAACTAAATGGAGTGGTTGACCTCAAGAGCCAGCCAAGCTGCAGAGCCTCCCCAAGATCCTACTTTAACATTGAAAAAATAATGCGGGTTAATCCTGTGCAAGATTAAATGTCACTTCATATGGACCCGTCTGCATCGCCCAAGCTCCTTATCAAGCAGTTTGCTTTAATTCATTACAAGCAACCCAGTAACTTGCTGCATTAAACGCCAGGGTTATAATGCAAACTACAGCAAGGCGCTCCCAGCTCTTCCATAATTAAAGACCAGACACTCAGCACCCTTGAGGTCATTTCTATTTAGCAAACACCACCCCTCCGATCTATTTAGGGACAGAAACCCAAAAGCACTTCAAAACCAACCCTGGAACCCTTCAAAACCGGACTAATGCTCACACATAAACAGCTAACTAACCAGTGAGCAAACTAAACCGAATCTGCAACACCCAGGTTCAATTAAAACAACTGCCTAGAGCAAAGTTCCTAATTGCAGGATGAGCAATTGCCCTTTGCATGATTTGCTTTGTATTTTAAAAGCGGAATTAATGAGTACAACCCTGCAGCTTTACTGGTTCACAAGCAAGTTCAAAGTTAAGCCTGTTTCTAAATGACTAAGTGCTGCTCTTTAACCCAAATCTGACAAAAACATCCTAATTTTCTCAACCTGGCCTGATGCTTATTTGTGAATGACGCTTCATAAAGTTACCCAATACATCCCCGGTATCTTCTCTGAAGGAAGAACAACTTCTTATCTTGCAAATATCTTTATTACAATTTACAGATTAGTTCTGAATAGTTTTATATACAGAAATATAACTTTAGATATAAAAACCCAACAAATGCGACACAAATCAATTAAAATCTGTATAAAGCCAATGTTGAAGGTTTTCTAACTTTCTCTCTAAATCATACAAAAATAAAATCTGATAGTTACAGTTTTGATTTAAAGTTTAAGAAGTGTTAATTTTGCTGCCTCACTCAAAGCCACTTACACACGTGCACATCCTGCACGACCATTTTCAAATACAGTTTAGGGAAAAACGGTGACAAAACCTTATTTTTAAGTGGCTTTATCATGAAGTTAGTGTGAGAATAATTTCTAGCACCTGAAATCTGACACTTGGAAAACACTGGGACAGGGAGAAAACGCTTACCCAGGCAGACAGGTTTCTATCAATATCAGGAGGGTTTATTCACAGGTGGAAGAGCAGGGTCCTCAGTTCACTACAGGCTGAAAATGGGATTTCTTTGATATCAGCAGCACTTTGGGAAGCAGCAGCTTTTAATCTGGTTTATGTCTGTGTTCAGTTGCAGCTGTAGCCTCTTCCTAGCCACTGCCAACAGCACCATCAGCATCTGCATGTTTATTTATGTCATTCTAAGGCTTCTTACACACACTAGTAAACTGAGCTACCTGGAGCAACCAAAGCAGCAGCTTCAGTGCCTTGGAGTTCTCCAAGATCACAGAAACCAGCAGAGCTGGCAGACAGAAGTCTGACCTATTTTACCACAGGTAACAACAACTATTTTTACCCATGAGCCACATTTTTGCCTGAAACACCACTAAATATTTTAAGTTTGGAACACAAATAAGGAGTGTTTTTCTTCTGCCAAGGACCTCTCAACATCCAGACCCAAAATGTGAAACGTTATTTTGGTAGCAGTTGAATGTGTGCAGACACATGAAGTATTAATACTGGCTTTTGGTAAAGAACACAGGAATTTGTTCTTTTAGATTTCCCTAAGTCAAAGATAACTCCCCTTAGAAGTGCCACAGCAAGCACACTGGATACCAAAAATATGAAAAATCCTCCTTTTGAATCCATTTGCAAAAACCAGAATCAATCACTATGAAGCTACTTTAAGAGCAAGTAAAGAACTAAGAGTTGGTTCCCTATGTGGGGCTACAGCTAAGCTCAGATTATCACCCATAGTTTCACACACGCCTTGAAATTCCCATTACTTATGAGGATGAGGCCTTGCAGTGTCCTGAAAGCAACAGCCTTGGTGCACAAGCAGCCAACAGCCTCTGGAGCGGAACCAGGCAAGGATATTACTTAAATAAAAATAAACCAAAGGGCTCGTAATGCACCAGAGTTCACCTGAACCCCCCAGTGTTCGCGACTGAAATATTAAGACATCAGTTTATGCTACATAAACACTTGAACACCAGGTACATGCAAAATTAGGATCTCAAAAGAAGTGAAAAAAAAGTATCTTTGCACAATAAATTGAACATTAAGAGAAACAAGGTTCAAGGTGTCTTTTTTACAAGTTGAAGAAAACAGAGAAACACAAGAACACAGCACACATTTTCAAACTTTAAATCAAAACTGCAGTAACTGGGTTTTGAGGCCCATAAATATTTCCTTCAAAATAGGTTTGCTTTTTCAAAGTGCAAAATTCCAACTTAATAGCCACCACTTCTCCAAATACGGCAGACAAGGCATTTTTTGGAATGAACTTAATCTAAAGCAGTCCAGTTCTCAAGTGCTACTTAAAAGGAATGCAATTATACCCCGCTTTCCCCTCCATGAGACTCGGGTTTTGTTTAGATACCAAAAATGGGACACACATTGGTAAATTCACTGAATATTAAATTGGGACAAAGTGTTAAAATCCCACTTCCCCCTCCCCATTTCCAACCACAGGCAGCTGCCACGTGTCGTTTTTCATGAGTGCTTAGGGTCATACAACTACCACAGCTTTTAAGGTGCTAGACGAGCTCGAGCCTCTTGTAGGAGGTTTCTTGGAGTCTGTTAAATACTTTTTGTCTATGCTCTGGCATTAAGCAGTATCCTATGGCATCTTCTGTTTCTTGGATACGTTTCTGGAACCTGCATCCGTCTCGAGCGAGTTCTTCCCAGGGTCCTTTACGATCCTCCTCACTGCTTATATAATACTCCGTAACTTTCTCGAGGAAGGTTACCTGGAAGACATAAGGATTAAGGAATTGAGCAAAGATACATGCAAAAAAAGCTCAGTCTTATCTGCACATATCATTATTTCTCGTGTTTAAAGAGAGGACTCGTTAAGCAAAGAGAAGATCACACAATGTTCCAAACCCAAGTGTGAAATCACAGACCCCGCTTGCGTTACACATACACCCTTAATCAAGGTTACTCATTAGGATCAGCCAGAACGCTGACTTAAAGCTAAGAATATGTTACCTGCTAAGGTCTAATTAGTGAAGCCTCCTTTAAAAAAAAATTAAAGCATTGTTCCACAGAATGAACACAAATGAGTAATAGTGTGAGTCAGCCTGGCACCCAGAAAGGGATGTCACATTCAAGGAAGCAACACTCATTCCTACGTGACTGCAACAAATCAGCACGTTCGGAGCTGGGATGAAATTCCGGAGAACTTACGTGCATACAGGTTGTCTGGGCAGTTACACATGGCAAGCTTAAAAACAATACTGAGTTAATATAAAGTTAACTTTTAAATCAGACAAGTCATAATTACAAGCTTTGCTTTTAATTCAGTTCTATGGCTCAGCAGACTCCCTGTGCTCCTCGAGCAGTTTTACTACATTCACTGACTCCTAAGTGAACCAGAACACTCCCAGGTTGGAGGGCTTTAAAAAGGTTGCTGCTTGATTGCAGGGTGACATATAGCAAAGAGCCTTGACTGGATGGGTGAGGTGGTGATTTCTTTGCAAATCTCAATCCTTGCCCAGCATCTTTGCTCAGTTTAGGTCTAATATCTGATTTTTTTTTTTTGCTCAGATAGGTCTAATTAGCATCTGCTTTCAGAGCACACACGGCTCTTACATCAGCCCGTCCCCCTGCGACTTGCTGCCTTTCATTCTCTTTACATCAGGCTAAGATGCCCTTGAGTGCAATTACTGCAGCTTGTAACATCATGCTAAATATTGCATCTTGAGCACTGCTCTTTGGTGGTGCCACCAGAAAGACCACGCAGCTGTCGGGACACTTTGAAAGCAGGGGGGCCAAAAAAAACTACCACTACAAACAACAGTAGTCCAGATTTAAACTCTGCTGTAAGCTCCTGTTTCCCTAGGTTCATCAGCTAAGTTGCAGCATTTCGGACTTTTTCTAAATTACCAAATTCCTCTCACAAAAACAGCTCAATTTGGAGTATTCTCCAAATAAAGGGAAGCACAGGGGCTCATCTGTTAAATCGTTCAGGCTCGGAGTGCAAGGAGCAATCACTTAACCAGACACAGCAGCACAAATATAAAGCTTTAATGACTTATTGCAGTGCGTGCTAACCCAGCACAGTCCCTCCTGTCCCCAAAAGCCACATAGCTGCAGGCAAGCACTCAAGCTGGCTCGTTAGAGGTCTACATATTTACAATTAAACGTTTAAAGCCTCAATTATACTACACACATAAAGGTCCCACTATATTTTATCAGCATGATTCATAACCCAAAGGGTTCTTTCCAGGGGAAAATCAAGCATCGCTCGCATACTTCTCATTTGTTTCTCAGACAAGGAAAACTACAGTATAATAAGTACAGAATGAAGATTTATGCTTTAAAAATGAGAATCGAAGGAGAATTAAGTTTTCTGGTTGATACCACTGAATTACCAAGCCTGCCATCATGTAAGATGGATGCAACAGAGCGAGTTCAGCCAAGCAACGTGGGCACAACCCACCGGCCACCACGGCCGGGACCCTGGCACAAACCACCTCACCGCTCACGTCACTTGGCACTCGTCTTATTTCTTTCAAAGCCTTCCCCAAATGCAAAAACCTGAGAGCTGGGAGTACCTTTTTTCTCTTGGAAGATCCACATTTCGCAGGAGAAGGAAGGTCCTGCTGCCCGGGCCCTGCGATGCCGCAGGGCTGCATTTCCAGCTGTACCGCACAGACAGTCAAGAGACCACACTCGGAAGGCACCAAACTTGGCCTCTCCGTTCCCTTTAAATCGGGTTTCCCTGTTTTTGCTGCCGTCTGGAAGGGGGCTTTGAAATTAAAAGGATTATACGGATCATCTGAGGTACAGAACGAATTCCAAAGTTTCAAATTTTCCGCCTCATCCGCACTACTGCACTCCCACTCGTCGTCCTCTTCACAGCTCGGGTCAGGAGAGCCTGAAGACCCCTCTGCCCATGAATCCTGCTCTTCCTCCTCCTCCTCCTCCTCCTCCTCCTCCTCCTCTTCACCATCAGAGCCACAGGGCACGTCCTCTCCGGGCTCCCTGGACGCTGTCTGCATGGTGGCCGTGAAGTTCTGCGGGTTGTAAGGATCCGGGCTGAAGAAGGACTTCCAGAGGTGCAATCGCTCCCCGTGCTGGCTCCCAGCATCCGAATCGGACAAGGGCCCTTCGCTGTCGAACCCATCGTCATCCTCCTCATCCTCACCCCAGCCTTCCTCGTCGTCGGCGCTCTCCTCCCCGCCGGAGGCGCCGCCGATGATGTAGTCTATGAGCTTGTTGGCGCACGCGGGCCTGCGCGAGGGGCGAAGCTCCCGCTCCGCTTCCGAGTCCGAGCCGCCCTCCCGGGCCGAGGCCCGCGCGTCGCCGGCGGCCGCCTCGGGGGCGGCTCCCCGCTCCCCGCGCGGGCCCTTCGGCTCGGCGGCGCCTCGCCGCGCGGCTCCGCGCT
>NW_020456276.1:1566835-1569303 GCF_003342845.1 Nothoprocta perdicaria | reverse complement strand
CGGGGCCGCCCCCCGGCGCGCGAGCCGCGGGCGGGGTGGAGGCGCTGTACGTCACGGCGCGGCGCCGGCGGCGATTGGGCGGCGCTGCGCCGTCGCTAGGGTCCCGCCCCCTGGCGGGATGGTTGCTAAGGGCGGAGGCTCCGCCCCCAGCGGGTTCCCACCCTTTCCTCCGCGCGAGGATTGCATCAGCCGCGGGGCGGGGGGGAGCGGCGCCTGCGCAGCAGCGCCCCTTGTGGCGGCGCCGCGGAGCTGCAGGGCGTCGCGCCCCGACGGCGCGGACCGGGACCGGGACCGCGACCGGGACCGGGAGGCGATCCTAGGATGTGCTATCCTGGCGGAGGGACAAGGAGCCGAGGGGACGGGTAGCCCCAGAGCATGCCGACCCCGGCGAACTGGACACGGTGTGGCCCGAGGGGACGGGCAGCCCTCGGAACCGCCGCAGCTGCGGTTCCAGAGGCGGCTTATCTCGAGGGCAGCAGGCAAGGCCTGCGGCGATAAGGAGGGTCACCCTGGGCCGAGGCCGGCCCTGAGGCCAGCGCTGGCGGTAGCGGCTGTGGGAAAAAACCCTGGGCACGACAGCGCGTCCGGAGAAATTGTGACAGTGCCCGGGAGCGAGAGGGGCGGGATGAGGCGGTGGCTCCAGCTGGATCTTAGACGGGGCTAGAGCACCTGGTTATAGGTGAGGCGGGTGAGACATGGCGGTGCTGGGGCCACCGAGGGACGCCGTTGTTTCCCCTCGGGGTTTCCAGGGGGAAAAACGATGCGTCACCCCCTTTATTTTAATACCAGTGTTACAGCCAGGAGGATGCCAATTCCAGAGCTTTGGAAGCCCCAAATATCCCCCGACTTCCCTCCAAACTCCCTCTGCTGCTGGACGCCGCACTCAAAACTTTGGGTTTTTTTTTTTTTTTTTTTTTTAATTTTTTTTATCTTTTTTTCTCTTTTTTTTTAATATAAAGATAAGTTCATTATTCTCGATCCTGAGAAACGTTTCATCCGTTTACGGAGCTCGCGCTGTAAACAAAGCACCACAGGCACCAGGCGCGCGTCCGCGCGGGCCGGCGGCCGCCGCCCCGGCCCTCCCGCCCCGTCTGGGCGCGCGCTACTCGTTAATAATAATAATAAAAAAACCAAAATACTGAGATCCCCCCAAAGGAAGAAACTGACCCCCCCCAAAGGCCCCCAGCGGTGCGCCCCGTCCCCCCTCCCCACCACCGTGTTGCTCCCTTGACACAAGGTAAACTTAAAATAAGAAGGCGGCAACTGCGGCTTTCCACGTCCCGGCTGGGGACTCGGGTGCCCCGTCCCTATGGGGGAGCCCCCGTCCCTATGGGGGTCCCTATGGGGGAACCCCGCGGGAGCCGAGTCCCCGCGTGGCCGCTGGCGGGCCCTGCAATCCGCCCCCGGCTCCGGGATACAACTCCTGGAGCTGGGGGGTCCCCCCGCGCCGGCGGCACGCGGCGGCTCCTCAGAGGGTGCCGTGGCCGCGCGAGCCCAGGGCGAACCAGCCCATCTTCTCGTGCGCCAGGTCCAGCTCCCGCAGCTTGATGGCCACCTCGCCCAGGAGGATGTTCTCCCAGAAGCCTTCCTCGCTGAGGACGCTGAGGCGCAGCTCGCGCTGCTGCAGGTCACCCTTGGGCACCCCGTCGTAGACGAGCTGCGGGTGCGGAGCCTCAGCTGCGGAGCTGCTCCCAAAGCCCAACGGCACCACGTTGGCCGGTACCGGTGTCACCTCCGGGCTCCTGGAGCCCGCTCCTACCATCTCGTTGTACGTGGGGTTGCAGGTTTTCCGGGCCACTTTGGTTTTCCTCTTGGTGGTCTTCTGCGGGTCGGGCAGCAGGTAGGTCTTGACGTAGGGGTCGGGGTCGTTGCCGTCCTGGAGCGGCTGCTGCGGGGCAGGGGCGGCCGGTGAGCCCCGGCGCGGGCCACAGGGCCACGGGCGCCGCCGCGGCCACCTACCAGCCCGCGGATGTGCATGACCATGATGAAGAGCTTGTTGTTCTTGTAGGAGATGGAGAGCTTCACCTCGCCGCCCACCTTGCCCACGGGCCGAGCCCACGTGGCGTCTGTGAAGGACAAGGGGTGAAGCCGGAGCGAGGGGAAGGCGAGCGGCCGCCCCACGCGGCGGAGGGGACCGGCTACCTGCGGCCTTCGGCGCCGCGTTGGTGCCGGCCGCCTTCTCGTCCCGCGGCAGCGGGTGGAAGAAGGTGTAGACGAGGTCGCACTGCAGGGCGAGGCGGAGGCCGTGAGCGGAGGCCGTGAGCGGAGGAGGCCGTGCGTGGCCGGCGCCGCGCGCGCCGCCCCGTCCTCACCTCGGCCACCTCGGGCGCCGCGTGGATGAGGTGCCACACGTAGCCGTTGAGCTCCTCCTTCCTGCGCTCGGCCACGGCCTCCCCGCGCGAGCGCCCGATCACGAACCTGCTGGGGAAGCTGCCCGCGGGGTGAGGGGCGCGCGCGGGGGCCGGCGC
>NW_020456276.1:1558483-1566720 GCF_003342845.1 Nothoprocta perdicaria | reverse complement strand
GCAGCGAGGAGGGGAAGACGAGGCGCAGCTTGTTGTGCAGCTCCTGGAACTCCTCGAAGGTGCGCTGCACCACGGCCGCCTCCGCGGCGCCCTCCCGCTGCACCTTCACCACGTAGGTCTGCGCGGGGAGCGGCGCTGGCGAGGCGGCCTCCGCACCGCGCGCGAGGCCGGGCCTCCCCGCTGCAGCCCACGCTGGGGCCGGCTCGCACGCGAGGAACGGCACGAATAGCGCGGTGGGGATTATATCAAGACCTCCCCAAGCGCGCGGTGGACTCTAATTACAGCAGAGCCGCTCTCTATCCGTGCCCCGGGCCCGTGTCAAGGGCCTCCCCGGCCCTCGAGCCTCCCCACTCACGTAGCCCTTGCTGGGGTTGAAGACCCGCTCGTGGCGGCACAGGAAGACGTCGCGGATGCGGCCGGCCGTCTGCAGGCTGTGCGTGCGGGGCGCGAAGGAGAGCGTGGGCCGCGCCTCGGAGCCCGCGAACTTCATCTGCGCCAGGTTGTGGATGAAGAAGTTGAGCTTGGTGGCCACGCTGCCCAGGCTGGACTCGATCAACCTGCGGGCGAGGCGCCGGGCGCTCAGCAGCGCCCGCCCGCGGGCTCCGCTCCCCGCTCCCGCCGGCCCTTCCACCCTCTCCACCTGGTGAAGTACGTGGTGGCGTCGGCCTCCGAGTCCTGCGGCCTCAGCGCATCGTAGACGTACTTGAGGTCCTCCAGGTCGGAGAGCTCCGGGATGCCGCAGGAGAGCATCTGGGAGGCAGAGCGACCCGGCGACGCGTTGCATGGCCGGAGAAGCGCCCGCCGTGGCGGCCCCGTCCCCACGCGGTGCCCGCCGCGCTCTCACCAGCCCCAGCAGGTTGAGGAAGAGGTGGGTGTGCTTGCGGATGAGGTTGTAGGCCTGGCAGCACAGGTCCACGAAGTCGTGGAAGCGGCTCGAGGGCTTGTCCCCGCCATTGATGACATACGCCATGTCCGAAGTGAAGACGAAGGGCGCCCGGTCCCTGCGCACAACGTGCCGTGTTAGCGTGGCAGCACCGGGCACGTTGGCATATTAAACCCAGGGGAGAAGGAGCTGCCATGTCCCACCTCTTGATGTTGCCAAACATCTGCGCGTGGCCCAGGAAGCGGCCGAAGTCGATGTGAAACATGTGGCCGGTGGTTTTGAGCATGATGTTGTCGTTGTGTCGGTCACAGATGCCCAGCACGTAGGTAGCCACGCAGCAGCCCGCGCACGAGTAGATGAAGTTCTCCACAGCCTGGGAAAGGACGGGACGGGATGGAGCGGCCGGGGCGACGAGGAAGGATGGGCAGCCCCATGGTGGCGCTGGGTAGCCCCATGGTGGGCACAGGACCATGTTGGTCCCACCGTGTTGGGAAGGGATGGGACTCGTGCTGGGCTGGGAGCAGTGGGGACCCCGCCACGGTCTTCCTCACCTTCTCGTACTCATCCTCCCCAGGGTTGTGCTTCTGCAGCCAGTCGGCCAGCGGGCGGTCCTTGAAGGAGCCCGTCACGCCGTGTTCCACCTGGATCTTGCGCAGGGTCTCGGCGTTGGGGATCATCTCCACCATGCCTGGCAGCCGCGAGAGCAGGGTGAGCGCCGTCCTGCCGGCACCGAGCCCCCAGCCCCTTCACCACCACCCCATGCACGGGCAGCCTACGGAGACCCGATCCTATGGGTGAGGTCCACCCCGAGGTGGACCCAGGCTCTCCTAGGCTGTCCCCCACAGTCCTGTGGCCCTGGTGGCCATCGGGGATGCCAAGGAATGGAGGGTACCTCGGCCGCGGCCTGTGGAGAAGCAGCGGAAAATGACCATGCGCATGTCGAGCCCCTCCTGCACCCAGATCTTGTTCATGATCCGGATCATCTGCAGCGTCAGCATGTCCTGGCGCAGGTCATCTCCGCACTGCGGGGCACGGGGGACAGCGATGAGAGCCGGGAAAGGCCCGGGAAGCGGCGGAGGCGCCGCCGCGGAGCAGGACGGCCCCATGGGTACCCGGGCATCGTCGCGGCCTCACCTTGAAGATGACGCGGATGTTTTCCCCGAGCGGATCGACATTCTGGAAGGAGAGCTTCAAGGGCACGGCGTTGGAGTTGAAATAGGAGCAGTCCTGCGGCCAACACGGGGAGAGAGCAGCCCGTGAGGGCCGGGGCAGCGCGGCGGGCACCCGCGGAGACCCCCGCGCGGCCACTCACCCTGGGCACGACGCCCTTCACCAGCAGGCTGGGGCTGAGCGGCAGGCGGCACGAGCCGTGCGCCTTGAAGAACTGCGCCACGTCCTCGAGGCCCTCGCGCAGGATGGCCTGCGGGGCAGCGCGAGGTGACACGGGCACGCGGCGGCGCCCGCCCCGTCGCCAGCCGCGGCGCTCACCTGGCGCGCCGACGGCGCCGCCTCCCGCACTTGCTGCGCCAGCTTGGCCAGCGTGGCCACCAGCAGGCACTGGCGGTCGAACTCCTCGCGCAGCCCCTTGCCGCAGCAGCAGAGCAGCGCGGCCAGCAGGTACTGGTAGCGGATGCTGAACTGCGAGTCCTTGAGGCCGTCCTTGAGCAGCCTGCGAGGCAGCGCCGGGGTCACGGCGGCGCGCGGAGCACCCGCTCGCCTCCCCAGCGCCGGCGCCTCCCTTACCAGAAGAAGTAGTGGGTGATCTTGAGGTCGCAGATGGCTCTCTTGAGGAGGAAGCGCACCAGCGGGCTGTCCAGGTAGCACTCGTACTTGAGCGCCTGCAAGGGGCACGCGGGTCACGGCGCAGGGCGGCACCGCGCGCCCGGGCGCCGCCGCCGCCGCTCACCTGCACCAGCTGCGGCAGGTAGTCCAGCAGCTCCGTGTCCGAGATGGAGTCGATCCACTGCACGGCCGTCCTCCGCACCTCCTGGTCCGGGAACCTGCGGCCGGAGCGCGCGGCACCGTCACGGCAGCCCCGCACGGGGTCCCTCGGGGGCATTGGGGTCCCTCGGCGCCCTGGCCCCTCTCGGGCAGCCCAAGCGGCACCGTCCCTTACGTGGCGTGCAGCAGCCCCAGGGCGTCCTGGTGGTTCACGTAGCTCCACTGCTTGAGCAGGGCGTAGATGTCGGGCAGACAGGCCCACTCCCAGCTGGGCGCGCTGGCCAGCAGCATGGGCAGCGCGCTGGCCTCCGCGTGGCAGTAGCAGCGCTTCTCCCAGAGCCGCTTCCGATCGGCCTCCGTCAGCCTACGGGCACAGGGGCGGCACGCGCAGCTCAGCGGGGCCGCAGCAAGAGGAGGGCGCAAATAACTCGGCGCAAATAATTGGGTGCAAATAATCGGGCACAAATAATTCGGTGCAAATAACTGGGTGCAAATAATTGGGCGCAAATAATTCATTGCAAATAATTTGATGCAAATAACTCAGTGCAAATAATTTGGTGCAAATAATTCGGTGACCATGGCCTCCCAGCACCCTGACGCACCGTGGGGTGCAGGGAGCGGGACCCCGGCACCACGGGTGCCCCGTGAGGCCTCGCTCTGCGCCCGCGGCCCCGGCAGGGCCGGTGCAGCTGCTGCCACCTGATCCTCCCTGTTTACGGCCGGTGGGCGCCGCGGCCGCGCCGGGCTCTGCATGGGGACGGCAGCTGCCCTTCCCCGGGCCACGGAGAACCCTCCAAAAATGGGGCGACGCAGGAAAGGCCCCTCCGCCCGCTTCTCACCAGTAGAGCGACTTCTTCTGCATGGCGTCGCGCAGCTGGCGCTGCTCCTGCTCGCCCAGGCTGCCGAACTCGTAGCGGGGGCTGGAGGCGGCCGCCGGCGGGCTCGAGAACTTCACATCGAAGGCGGACGCGGGGAAGTCGACCTGGGGGGCAGTGGGGTGAGGCGGGGACGGCGAGGGGGCACCCGGGTCGCCCGTGCCGCAGCGCCGGCCACCTGCAGGATGACGCTGTCGGGCTGGTTGAAGTTGGGCGCGCTGGAGCGGGCTCGCGAGTTGTCCTGCGTGGCCGGCCACAAGCCCAGCAGCTTCCGCCCACACGTGAGCACCCTGCGGCAGTGAGCACGGGCCGCGTGGCGCCGGGCGGCACGGTGCCCACGGGGCGCCTCGGTGCCACAACGTGCGCACGGTGCCCACGGGGCGCCCCGGTGCCACCACATGCACACAGTGCCGTGTGGCTCCCCCCTGTGCCACCACGTGCACACGGTGCCCACGGGGCCCCACAGTGCCACAACATGCGCACGGTGCCCACGGGGCGCCCCGGTGCCACCACACACGCACGGGGCCCCCCGGTGCCACCACATGCACACAGTGCCCATGTGGGCCCCCTGCTGCCACCACGGCCCCGCCAGTGCCACCACATGTACATGGTGCCCACACAGGTCCCCCGGTGCCACCACACGCACACGGTGCCCATGGGGTCCCCCCAGTGCCACCACACATGCACGGTGCCCACCCAGCTCCCCGTGCCACCATGCACCCACGGCGCCCACGCGGGTCCCCCAGTGCCCCGACCCCGCTACCTACTGCCTGAAGTTGAAGAGCGGGGTGGTGACCCAGCCGAGCGCCTCGGGCAGCCGCCGCTGCTTGTTGGCGTCCGAGGAGCTGCCGGGCGGCGCGACGGGCACCGCGAAGAGGGTGATGCTCAGCAGCGTCTCCCGCGGCAGCCGGTTCACATGCACCGGGAAGCAGATCCTGGCGGGGAGCGGCGGGCGCCTCAGCCGCTGCCCCCACGGCACCTGGGCCCCCAGGGAGCCGCCGGCGAGAGCCGCATCCCGCCCGGTGGGTGCGCGGAGAGGCCGCCCACGGTGCCCGTGTCCTTGGCGGGGCGCAGGCGCCAGCTAAAATTATCCCGTCCCCGCGCGCGGCGCGAATGCCGGGCACGGCACGGGCGGCTCCCGGCGCTATTTTGGGAGCGGATCCCCTTTCTCCCGGGGCAGCTGGGTGCAAACGCCTGGGCAGGGCGGGCCGTGCGCCAGCACTATTCCCGGGAATGACGCCGGCGCCTCTGGCACTTGCACCCAGGCAGCCCAAGCGCCACTGGGGCAACAAGCGCTCCGGGAGGCTCCGAAATGGGGGATGGCTCTGAAATGGGGGACCTGAAGGAAGAGGAGCAGGAGGAGGAGGAGGAGGAGGAAGAGAAGGAGGCGGCACCGCTGCGGGTAGCACCGGGGCAGCTCCTTACTGCTGGTCCCATATGATGAGGTGGAAGAGGTACTTGTGCACGGGGGCCTTCCTGGTGTGCAGGGCGCTGCAGAGCTCCTTGCCGCCGTGGCTCAGCGAGCAGGACAGGTAGAAATCTTCGTAGCTGCAAGGGGACGGCGTGAAGGGTGGCAGGGAGCAGGGAGCTTTCCCGGGCGGATCGCCATATGCCGCCGGGAATGGCCCGGCACGAGGATCCGGCGGGAGGGCCCCGCGGGTGACAGGCCCGGGAGGGCGGTGGGGGTCAGCGGCTGCCGCCGTTTCCCAGGCCGCCCGCTTTGTTCGGAGCCGCTCGCCGGCGGGAATGCATTAAGGAGGGGACAAAGGCGAGGGGTCCCCGGCGGGGCGGGTGCCGCGCGCGCCCTGCGCTCGTCGCCGCGCGGGGACGCCCACGGGGACGGCGCGGGCAGCGGGAGCGCGGCTGCCGCAGGCACGGCGCCATCTGTCACCGCGGCACCCGCTGCCGGCGTCCCGGCATGCCGATATCCCAGTATCCTGAGAGCCCGGCATCCCGGCATCCCAATACCCAGCCTCCCGACATCCCAGCATCCTGGCACCCCAGCATCCTGGCATCTGGATGTCCTGGCATCCCAACATCCCGGTATCCCAGCATCCTGGCCTCCCGACATCCTGGCACCGCAGCATCCCAACATCCTGACATCCCAGTATCTCGGCATCCCAGCATCCTAGCATCCCAACATCCCAGCATCCTGACATCCCAGCATCCCAGCATCCTAGCATCCAGGCATCCTGACATCCAAGCATCCCAGCATCCCAACATCCTGGCCTCCTAGCATCCCAGCATCCCAACATCCTGGCATTCTGACATCCCAACATCCCAGCATCCTGACATCCCAGCATCCCAAAATCCTGGCATCCTAGCATCCCGGCATCCCAATATCCTGGCATCCTAGCATCCCAACATCCCGACATCCCAGCATCCCAACATCCCGGCATCCTGACATCCCATCATCCTGACATCCCGACATCCCAGCATCTCAGCCTCCCGCTCCCCCACCACCCTCCCCGGGACGCTCCGTCCCCCTCAAGCCACCGGAGCGCCGGGCGGCTCGGCGCGCTCGGCCTCACCTGGCGGCCCAGGTGATGGGGATGCGGTGGGTGCCGTAGACGGTGAAGGCGAGCGGGCAGGCGAGCAGGCGGGCGTCGCGCTGCGGGCTCTGCCGCCTGCCGCCCGGCACGGCCCGCTGGAAGTCCGCGTTGAAGGTGCTGCAGTAGAGCTCCACCAGCTCCAGGATTGCGGCCGTGAGGCTCTCCACGATGCGCTCTGCGGGCAGGACGCCGTGGGGCCCCGCGCCGCCACCGCCCTCCCCGGGGACCCCTCGTATTCCCTGGGGGCACCCCGTATTCCCCAGGGGTGTCTCCGTGTTCCCGCTTGGCCGCGTTTGCAAGGGGAGCGGCGGCCTCTGCCCTCACGCAGACCCGTTTCAGGCGCGTTTTGTGGGAGGACGGGGTTGGGGATTAAAGAATAAGCCGCAAACTTAGGCCCAGAAGGGAAAGAGGGGAATAGAATTACCTCGGTTTTCCCTCTTGGCCAGAACACTTGGATCCTGTGCAGGGAAAACAGCAAAAAAGGAAGAATGGAACAAAGCAACGTCCGAAGGAGCCCGCGCGGCCACCAGCAGTTGGATGTGAGTGGCCACGGGGAGCATCCCGCTTGCTGGCACCGCGTTGACACCGGCTCTTGAGGAATTCTGCACGGGAAGCGTCGGGATCGCGGCGAGGAGCCCGCGCTGCTCCCACGGGCTCCCCGCTCACCTTCTGGCTCTTGGGCTGCATGCGGGAAGGGCAGGGGGGCATCTGGTTGAGGGCGGCCGTGATCTCCGGGGTCTCGACGGCGGCCAGCGCGTTGCAAAGCGCCATCACCGACTGGATGACGCGCTCGGCCTTCAGCGGGAAGTCGCCCTGGAATTCAGGCGGAGGGATGGAGCGGTGCGAAAGGCGCCTCCGACGCCGGCTCCGAGCGCCCGTGGGCCGCGCTCACCTCGGCCGCCAGGAAGGCGTCCACCTCGTTGTGGAAGGTGTCGAAGAGGAGGCTCAGGGCCTGTCTGGGGGACGGAGAGCGGCGCTGAGCGCCGTGGGGAGCGGGGACACGGTGGGGACATGGCGGGGACGCCGGGGCCCCCCTCACCTGCTGATGGTCTGCTTGATGGGCCGCTCCTGCAGGTGGATGTAGTGGTTGAGGGTGGACGGGCTCCGGTCATCGTTGGCCTGCGGGAGAAGAGTACAGCGGGATGCAGAGCACGGAGGGATGCAGGGCACTGCAGGATGCAGAGTGCAGGGGGATGCAGAGCGCAGTGGGATGCAGAGTGCAGTGGGATGCAGGACACAGAGGGATGCAGAGCGCAGAGGGATGCAGAGCGCAGCGGGATGCAGGGCACAGAGGGATGCAGAGCACCATGGCATGCAGGGCACAGAGGGATGCAGAGCAAAGGGGGATGCAGAACGCAGCGGGATGCAGGGCACAGAGGGATCCAGGGTGTCACGGATGCAGAGTGCAGGGGGATGCAGAGTGCAGTGGGATGCAGGACACAGAGGGATGCAGAGCGCAGAGGGATGCAGAGCACAGAGGGATGCAGAGTGCAGCGGGATGCAGAGTGCAGCGGGATGCAGGGCACAGAGGGATGCAGAGCAAAGGGGGATGCAGAGCACAGCGGGATGCAGGGCACAGAGGGATGCAGGGTGTCACGGATGCAGAGTGCAGGGGGATGCAGGGCACAGAGGGATGCAGGGCAGAGAGGGATGCAGGACACAGAGGGATGCAGGACACAGTGAGATGCAGAGCGCAGTGGGATGCAGAGTACAGCAGGATGCAGAGCACAGCGGGATGCAGAGTGCAGAGGGATGCAGGGCACAGAGGGATGCAGGACACAGAGGGATGCAGAGTGCAGTGTGATGCAGAGCACTGCAGGATGCAGGGCACAGCGGGATGCAGAGCACAGCGGGATGCAGAGTGCAGAGGGATGCAGAGCACAGCGGGATGCAGGGCACAGAGGGATGCAGAGCGCAGTGGGATGCAGAGTACAGCGGGATGCAGAGTGCAGAGGGATGCAGAGCACAGCGGGATGCAGGGCACAG
>NW_020456276.1:1548278-1558378 GCF_003342845.1 Nothoprocta perdicaria | reverse complement strand
CAGGGCACAGAGGGATGCAGAGCGCAGTGGGATGCAGAGTACAGCGGGATGCAGAGTGCAGAGGGATGCAGAGCACAGCGGGATGCAGGGCACAGCGGGATGCAGAGAGCAGCGGGATGCAGGGCACAGCGGGATGCAGAGCGCAGCGGGATGCAGAGCGCAGCGGGATGCAGGGCACAGCGGGATGCAGGGCACAGCGGGATGCAGGGCACAGAGGGATGCAGAGCACAGCGGGGTGCAGAGCGCCAGCTCCTACTCCATGGGAGCACCCGGGGGCGCGCGGGGCCCAGGCCGGGTCCCGCGGGCGGCCGCACTCACCGTCCGCGCCAGGTCGCCGCGCGCCGCCGTCCTGCGCAGCAGCTGCAGGCGGATGTCGATGTCGAATTTGCGGCAGTGCTGGATGTACTCGTGGCTGCCCAGCGGGTGGTGGCTGCGGGGACACGCACCGCTCGCCCCGACCGCCCGCTGCCACCCTCGCTGCCACCGGCCCCTCGCCCACAGCGCCCGGGCTCGGGGAACACAAGGATAAGGTACGCTTTCCCTCCTCCCATTGCATCCTTGGAAAAGAAGCCTGGGGCTCGGCTGATGGGATGGAGGAGCTGGATATGTCCTGGCTGGGAAAAGCTCCCAGTTTCCTAAAGGATGGATGTGGCCCTGCCTGGTTCTGCTCTGTGCGATGTGGGATGGTGCTGCAGGAAGTCTGGCCCTTCTTGCCGTGGTGGGAAAGACCCTGTGGATACAAATGGTCTCCTCCTGCCTTTCCCCACTCTGCACTGGGGCTCATCCCACTCCATCCCACTTTTTGCAAGGCTTTGGGAGGCTTGGGCTGCCTTCGGAGCGTGGCAACTCTGCAAAGCAGTTCTGGAAGGCGTGAAAAGGAAACCAGGGGGAACAAAAGGCCTTTATTCCCTGGGGCTTTCTCCAAGGTCCTTGGAGAGCCCCCAGGAGATAGAGCAGCCCTTCCCCTGTGGCTCCCGGGGAACACGGCGGACACGGGATGCTCCGTTCCCTGCCAGCACAGGGGATGGCGCACACAGAGGTGGACGGGGCTGCCAGGCCCTTTGCACGGAGCTTTGCACGGGGCTCCCCGCTGCGCCCGGGCACAGCGAGAGCAAAGCCCCCGGCAGCGCCCGGATCCGCAGCGCGGCAGCAACAAGGCCCCTGTGACACGTTTTCCAAAGGGAGAAGCCGGGCAGAGAGGAGGGAATTTGCTGCGGGCAGCGGCGAGGGCGGATGGATGAGCCCGTCTCTCCCCTTGCCCGCACGCATCGCTCTGCAAAGCGGGGCCGGGCAGCAGCCTGCAAAGCGCGGGGCTCTGCCCCGCTCCTGCAAATGCCTCCTTTCCAACAGCGACTGCTTCTAGTTAAGGCTCATTAGGGAAAACAGAGAGCTCTGCTGACAACGGCTGCATTGAGAGCAAAGCCCTGCAGCTGGAGCACAGCGAGGACGGAGCGGGACATGCTGCTCCCTTGGCTGTGCCTTTGGAGAGCGCTGCACCCTGGTTGCTCAGTGGCTTGCACACCCTGCAGTGTGCAGTGACACCGTGCAAGGTGCAGTGACACTGCACAACGTGCAAGGACACTGTGCAGCGTGCCATGGCAGCATGCAGTTGTGCAATGACACCGTGCAAGGTGCAGCGACACCGTGCTGCGTGAAATGACACCATGCAACATACAGTGACACTACGCAGTGTGCAATGACACAATGCAGTTGTGCAGTGAAACCGTGCAAGGTGCAGTGACACCACAAAATGTGCAATGACACCGTGCAGTGTACAATGGCACTGTGCAGTTGTGCAATGACACCGTGCAAGGTGCAACGACACCATGCAGCATGCAATGGCACCGTGTGGTTGTGCAGTGAAACCATGCAAGGTGCAGTGACTCCATAAAATGTGCAATGACACTGTGCAGTGTACAATGGCACCATGCAGTTGTGCAGTGACACCATGCAGTATGCAGTGACACCGCACAACATGCAGTGATACCATGTATTTGTTCAATGGCACCGTGCAGTTGTGCAATGACACTGTGCAAGCTGCAGTGACACCGTGCAGCGTGCAATGACACCGTGCAGCATGCAGTGGCACTGTGTAGTGTGCAGGGACACCGCACAACATGCAATGACACCGTGCAACGTGCAGTGGCGCTGTGCAGTTGTGCAACGACACCGTGCAAGGTGCAGCAACACCGTGCAGTGTGCAATGACACCATGCAACGTATGACACTGTGCAGCATTCAATGACTGCACAACATGCAATGACACCATGCAACATGCAATGGCGCCGTGCAGTTGTACAATGACACCGTGCAAGGTGCAGCGACACCATGCAATGTATAAACACTGTGCAGCATGCAATGACACCACACAACATGCAATGACACCATGCAACGTGCAATGGCGCCGTGCAGTTGTACAATGACACCATGCAAGGTGCAGCAACACCATGCAATGTATGACACTGTGCAGCATGCAATGACACCGCACAACATGCAATGACACCATGCAACGTGCAATGGCACCGTGCCACCTCCACACACACAACTCTCAATGCGGACAGGATGATCCCCAGACCAGCGTCTGGGATCCTCTCCCCATCACTGAGGCCACGCAGCGCCGTCATGGACGCGCTCCCATCCCGAGCAATTCCCAGGCGCCCCTTTAGGGCCTAACACGGAGGCAGTGGCAGAGCTCCCGGCATCCCAGGCTGCTCCGCCAGGCCCTGCGTGCGGCAGCTCTCCAAGAGCCGGAGCTGGAGCTGGCTCTCCGCACGGAGCCGCCTGCACATGCCTGTGCGTGCGTGTCCTGCGGCGAGACCTCACTGCGGGGAGCATTTTAGGGAGATCGGGCACGGAAACCCTGCAAAAACGTGGTTTTCCTCGAGCTAAAGGCAGCGTGGAGCTGGGAGCCGGATTGGCAGAGCGGGATCCCTCCGGGAAGAGCTCCCGTGCGCCCCGGCCCCGCGGCTCAGCCACAGGAAATAGCCCCGAGGCTTAGAAAGCTCTTATGGTTTTCCGGGCTGGAAAACTGCAACAGATCTGGGAGAGTCATTCCCTGGAGGTGCCTCCCGGGTGCCAAACCAGCCACGAGCTCGGGCCTGCAAAGCTCAGCCCCGATGAGCCCATCCGTGGGGCACGGGCTGCTCCTCCGCAGCCAGAGACGAGCCAAGAAAAAAGCACTGCAATTTGGGTTGCGTTTTGCGGGGAGAGGGTCCCGTTTCTCCCCACTCTGCAGCAAAGCACATTTGGGAAGCCCTGTTTGGGGTTTGGGGTTCCCGGGTTTGGGAAGCCCTGGAAATGCCCCTTTAAAACCTCCTTGTGCAGCTTCCAAACAGGCGCGGAGGAGCCAAGCTCCCCCCGGCCGCGCAAAGCGACAGCCCTGATACAGATGCTCTTCCCAAAGAGCTTTTTTGGCAGCTCCGGGATTTCCAGGCCTTTCCCCGGCACGGCGCCTCCGGCACGCGGGGATCAGCTGCTTCGCATCCCGCCGCCAAACGGGATGCTGCTTCGGACACGAGCAAGGCGCCGCTCCGGGAGGAAGGATTCGGAGTGACACCCCGGGTCACCCAGGCCGGGCCGTGGCCGTGTCCCCCCGGCCCCGTTTCACCGCTCACTTCTGCAGGAACTCCTCGAGGCCGCAGAGCTTGAGCACGAAGTCCTCGACGTCGACGGCGTGCAGCTCGTCGTGCGTGTAGCACAGCGTCTGGTAGATGAGCAGGTCCACCGTGGAGGAGCCTGGGGACACGGGGACACTGCTCCATGCAGCTCGCTGGGCATCTCCCCCCCCATCCAGGGTCTCCACAGGGGAGGTTGCTCCCGGTTTCTCCCGGCCGGCATGGTCGCACATTCCCTGGATGTCCGCGCACGGGGTACTTACAGTCGCAGGTGAAGGTGAGCGGCTCCCGCAGGCTGTCGCACACCACGGTCACCTTGAGGCTCACGCCGTGGCCCAGGTGCTCGGGGCTGAGGTTCACGGGGCTCCACACGTAGCCCGTGAGGGAATAGTCCTGGGTGCTGTAGCCCGCCCGCAGCCTGCGCGCACGGCAGAGGCGGAGGCAGCTCGCGGGGGGGACCCTGGCTCCGCGCCCGTTTTCCCACTTATTTTGCCCCCCGGAGATGCTATTTCAGGCGCTCCCATCCCAGGGCAGCTCTGCTGCAATTGCAGGGTGCTGGTGCCCACTGGATGATGGAGAGCGCCAAGGAGAGCGCCAAGGAGAAACCCAAGGAGAAACCCAAGGAGAAACCCAAGGAGAAACCCAAGGAGAGCCCAAGATGAGTCTCAAGGAGAGTCCTAAGGAGAGTGCCAGGAGAATCCAAGGAGAGCCACAGGAGAACCCAAAGAGAGCCCCAAGGAGACCCTCAAGGAGATGCCCAAGGAGAATCTTAGGAGAGACCCAGGAGAACCCAAAGACAGTCCCAAGGAAAGCCCCAAGGAGAACCCAAGGAGAGCGCCAAGGAGAACCCAAGGAGAGCCCTGAGGAGAGCCCCAAGGAGAGCCCCAAGGAGAGCCCCAAGGAGAGGATCTCTCCTTCTCCTGGGGCTAATCCAGCCCTGCCGGGGGGTCCCCGGGGCTCTGCTCCAAGGAGCGCCGCAGCCAGGGCGGCGGGCAGCGCGCGGGCACTCACACATCCAGCATGTGGCAGAAAGCGGCCACCTCCTCATCGCGCTCCTCGGACACCTCGAAGAGCTCGTAGCCGTTGGCCAAGGAGAGCGGCCGGGGCGCGACCTGCGGGGCAGAGGCGCGGGATGGCACCGGGGGCGCCGCGCTCCGGGCGGGCGGCAGCGGCGTGGGAAGGGGAGCCGGGATCTCACGGGCTCCACGGAGACGCGGCGGTTGCTGCCGGGCGCCGCGTTCCTGCGGTGGGCGCCGCGCGGCGGCACCTGCGGCGGCAGCGTCTTGCTGCGGGCCACGGCCTTGCCGGCGCCCTCCTTCTCCCGGAGGCTCCTGCCCTCCTTCCAGCCGCGCGCGGCCTCCCGCAGCACCTCGGCCTCGTAGGCGCCCTTGAGGTTGAGGCAGCTGATGGCGTCGGCGAGGCCCTCGTAGCCGCCGCTCCCGTACGGCTCCTCCTGGGAGATGCGGCGCCCCAGGAGCTTCCCGGCGCGCGCGGCCGAGAACGTGTTGATGTCCTTGCCCGGCGCCGGGTGCCGCGGCGGCAGCGGCGGCTTCGCGGGCGCCTCGGGGACATCGCGCGGGGCCGCGGGGCCGCCGCGCGGCTCCGAGCCCTGCAGGATGTAGAGGTAGTCGGCGGCGAGCAAAGCGCCCGGCCGGGCGGCCGTGCCGTCCGCCGGCGCCGGCTCCGAGCCCGGCGGCGCCCGCGGCTCCTTGGCGCCGGGCTGGTCCCAGGAGATGCGGGGCGGCTCGGCGGGGCGCTTGGCGCGGCTCTCGTCGCGGTGCTGCCGCAGGCGCGCCAGCGCGTCGTACTCCATCTGCAGCGCCTCGGCCAGCGCCAGCTCCTTGCGGCTGATGCCCACCGACTCCAGCGAGGGCCAGGGCTCGCCGTCGCCCCGCGCCGCCGACATGGCTCCGCCGCCGTCCTCGCCTCAGGAGAAGGGCATGCTGCGCGCCGGCCGCCTGCCAGGAAGGGAAAATTGCCCTGGATTTCCCCAAGGACGGAACAAGACGCGGAGCAGGGCCTCGACCCGTGGAGAGGCTCCCCCAGCTGAGACCTGGCAAACTCATGGCGCAGCGAGCGGGGCTCCCGGCCAGCTCCCCCGGGACGTTGCTCCTCTCCGCTTCCCAGGAAAACAAGCAACAAAGTGGCCGGGAAACGGGAGGAGGGAGCGGAGCCATCGGCTTGGGGAGGCAGAGTGCTGGAGGGGAAAAGGTCCCACTGGCCCTTTCCCGACTGCAAGGAATTCCATAGGAAAGCAGCAGCTCAGGGAGCAGGTTGGGAAGCTGAAGACGGCTCCAGGCTGCTGCAGCAACACCTGCATCCCGCATCCCATATCCTACATCCCGCATCCCATATCCTGTATCCCGCATCCCACATCCCTCACCACGTCCCGCGAGCTGCAGCGCAGCCCTCCTGACCCGCAGCCACAGGGACCAGATGGCCGGGCTCCGCTCGGAGCTGCCGGGAAGGGCACCGGGCGCATCCCGCCCTCGAGGCCATTCCCGCAGCTTCCCCCTGGGAATCCCCCTCGGGATGACCAGCGGCGAGGAAAGTGGGGCAGAGAGCATGGAAAAAAAGGGCAGGATTCATCCCGCATTCCGGGTCGGAGCTGCCGGAGCCGCCACCTTGCACTGCTCCAAGCTGAGACCTGTCGAACTCGCTCCACTCAAAGCTGCTCCCGCCAGTCGCTGCCACCCCCAGCCTGACGGACGCCTCCCTAAAACTGCTTCTTTTGGTGTGTTCTTCCAAACCAGTAAAATGACTTTTTGGGGAGACAAAAGGCTGGGAATGTTCCCCACTCCTGGCATTTCTGCCCCTGCAACTGCCGGGGATTTTTCCGGGAAAAAGAGAAATCCCAAAAGCTGGCAGGGCCAGGCTCCTGGAAGCCGAACAAAGAAAAGCAGCTTTTAACCCAAAAGCAACAAAACCAACCCGACTTTTGTGGCCGACAAAGCCGCAGACCCATTCCCGTCTCCAGCTCCTGCATCCCGCGGACACGCTGAGCACGGAATCGCTCCCACTGGTGCACACTGAACAATCCCAAAACGGGAGCAAAAATCCCCAAATGGGAGCTGGGGAGACGAGGGCCGGAGCAGCTTCGCCCTGCGCGCTGTTATTAAAAAATAAATTACAGAGGACTGAAATTTGGCGGGTTTTAGGTCTGAGCCCGGGAGCTGGAGGCAAATTCCAGAGGAACAGAGGCGGACACTTTTTTCCTCCTTAAAATAATGCCCTAATGGTATAGGAATAATTCGCTGACTTTGAGTTTCCTGGCGTCCACCGCAGTCACGTCGGCCTTGGGGACTCGCTCCGGCAGCATCCCGCTTGGAAAAGCGCATCCGGACACGCGAGTCCCTCATTCCCGGGAATCCTGAGCCCCCCGTTACGGATAACGTGATTCTCTTCACGCCTCAAAATCACCCACAAACGTCCGTGCTGAGAAGCGAGGGCCAAAAGAAAAGGGCTCCAAGTCCCAGCGCTTCCGGAAAGCTCCGGCATTTGGAGCCACTCCTGAGGCTTGCGGAGCACCTGCCCTTTCCCGGCTCTGTCACGGATGCGATTGGAGAATCCCAATCCCTCAGCGCCGCGAGCTCGGATCTGCCGGCACTGACCTACGCGGCGCAGCCGGGGTTCCCATGGTCACCGTATTCCCGGGATGCCCGCGCTTCCCACGCTCCCTGTGCTGCCGCGCTCGCCGGCCCCCGGGGCCTCCTCCCAGGAAGATCCGGTCCGATACCAGGCAAAGGGAAAGGGAGGCCCTCACGCCTGGATGCCGGTGGATCCCACGGGATTTGTTTTTTACAAAAACGGAGCCGTCGGAGCCCCAGAATTCCCACAGAGGCGGCTCCCGGGCCCCATCCCGCCTTCCCTTCCCCCTCCGGGGCAGCTGCTCCGGGAGGCAGAGAGAAACGTCGGGAGCATCTGGGCAGACATCAAACGCGGAGGGCGAGGAGGCAGCGAGGCCGAAGGGCGCGCGGCGGCGCCGGGAGCCGCCGCCGAGGTTATGCCTATCAAGGGGACACAATTCCCACCCATTTATAACCCGGCGGAGGGAGGAGCAGGCGGGAGAAGGATAAAGCAGCCGCCTTCACCTCTGGGGCTGCCGCTCCATCCATCCCGCCGCGTTCCCAGGCGCATCCGTGATCCGGATCCCCACGGATGCTCTGCCAGGGGCAGACGCTCATGCCCAGCTGGGGAGAAGCCCCTGGTCCTAATTCCACCTTCCCGAAAATGGGAATGAACTGGGAAACCTCCCATGCAGCATCGGGATCAGCAAAACCTCTTTGCGTTGGCCTCAAGGCTGCACTTTGGCAGGACCAAAACACAGGATTTCACCCCAATTTGAAAGCAGAGTTCCCATAGGAACAGCTGGGAGCACATCCTGGCCTTGCCAGCACCCTGGGGACAGACACACATCCAGGGACAGCGACATGGGCACCCTGTCCCTCCCTGCCCCTTCCCGCTCCCGTCTCCATCAGCAAAGCCTCAAATCCTTCCTCGGAGTCTCCCAGGGCTTCCCAGAGCTCCGCAGCTCCCGCCAGGCTCCCTGGCGCGCCCGGCTCCGTGCACGCCGCTCCGAGCAAACGCCTTGGAAACAATCGGCTCCAACCTGCTGCCTCGGAGGCTCTTCCTCCTTCAGCCAATATGTTTCCTATTAACAACAGAGCGGAGCCCAGCGCGGGCCGAGGGCTCCGGAGGAGGCAGGATGTGCAGCCAGACGGAGCCAACGGCTCCCGGGTCACTTTGCAACGCGTTTCCACCCCAAGGAGGAAATCCTGCCCTGGGAAGATGGGTCAGGTTTGGGACGGGAAAGCCCTCGCTCGGGACGGCCGCGGGAGCAGGGGACTTTGTGGAGCGGGATCCGGGCGGGATGGCGACAGCAGAGGGGGGCCGGGGGCAGGATCACGGTCCCGGAGGTGCCTGGGTGCACCGGAGACCTTCGCCCCTGCCCAGCACCTGCAGGCGGCAGCGAGACGGGGCGGATGGACGAGCCCCGCACCCGGCTACGGAACCACCCACGGGCGCTTCCCGCTCGGCTGCTCCCACCCCCGGGTGCCGTTGGCGCAGGGGGAGACGCACCCACGCTCGGAGTTTCCGGATCACCCAGCTCTCCTTCCCCACCCCGCGCTGCACCCGCGTGTTTTTGCCCACATGCAGCGTCCCCGGGGTGCTCGTGGTCGGACTTTGCGCCGCCGCTCGGCTCTCATGCAAATCTCGGCTTCCTCTGCTGCGCGCGCACGATGCCGAGCGGCCGCTCCCGGGGCGCTCCGGAGGCGTGGGTTTGCTGCACAGTAGGCGTGCAAGGCATGCAAGGTGTGCAATGGCATGCAAAGCACGCAAGGCGTGTGAGGTGTGCAAGATATGCAAGGTGTGTATGGCGTGCAAAGCGCGCAAGGCATGCAAGGTGTGCAATGTTCGCTATGTTCGTGCAAGGCGTACAACGAGTGTAAAGTGTGCCAGGTGTGCAAGGCATGCAAGGTGTGTGAGGTATGCAAAGGTGTGCAAGGCATGCAAGGTGTGCAAGGCGTGCAAGGCATGCAAGACGTGCGAGGTTTGCAAGGTGTGCAAGGTACCGGCACCAGCTGCCTCCTCCGTTTGCATCCCAGCAACGCTCACATGCACACACGAGCACTGGCTCACGCTTCATGGCGCAGGGGCCGTGGAGCTGCTTTCCTGGTGCATCGGCACCGGGAAGGGCAGCTCCTTCGGCCTCGCGTCCCTCCTCGCTGCAGACTGGCGAGGCGGGCAGCACTGCATCCACTCCCATACGCGCTTCCCCCTTGCTTTGGGAGGAAGGATTGATTCTCCTGATCGCGCTGCTGCTCGCTCAGCCTGGCCCGGATCCCACGGACAATCTTACTCCGGCGTGGCTTTGTGCGAGCCAATAGCTCTGGTCGGGTCAATGTATGTCCCTTGCAGAGCAGAAATACCCCCTGTCCACCTGGTACCTGCACCCATACACACACCCCCTGGGCCAGCATTCAATGCACGAGCACTTCTGCACAGCGAGGATCCCAAATACTCCATTCCAGGGGCAGGAAAAATGCCCAGCGCTTTGCCACGAGCCAGGCATCCCGTGCAGTCCGTACCCAGCGCCCACGGTGGCTCCGGTGGCCCCTTGCAGCCGGCACGGCCTGTCCCGGGAGCGCCTGGCACACGGCTGGGCACAGGGCACAGGAGGCAAACCAGTGCCAACCACCCTCAACCAGCGGCACCTCAGACGGGCAACTTTGCAATTTGATGCATGCTGCTGCTGATAAAAATAGCACTTTTTTTTCCCCCCTCCTTTCTCTCGCTTTACCCCCCATGCCCGATCGAGGCTCCGGAGCAGCAGCGCGGTGCCCTCTCCACAGCGCCCATCCCGGCCTCTCCCGGCTCCATCCCGCCAGGAATTGCCGGGGAAGCCCGAGGCTGCGCCGCGCGCTTGGGGCGGCCCCGCCGCGCGCCCCGGCGCCATAAATAAATAAATAAAATTAAAAATAAAAGT
>NW_020456276.1:1538431-1547823 GCF_003342845.1 Nothoprocta perdicaria | reverse complement strand
CCATGCAGCCACCGCGCAACCTCGTGCAGCCCCACGCAGCCCCCACGCAGCTCCATGCAGTCCTGCGCAGCTCCATGCAGCCCTCACGCAGCCCCACGCAGCCCCACGCAGCTCCATGCAGCCCCACGCAGCCCCCACGCAGCCCCACGCAGCCCCCACGCAGCCCCTCGCAGCCCCCGGCCACCTCGGGCTGCTCCCCGCCGAGCCCCACATGTCTCCAGCCCTGCAAGGGTGGGGGGTTCCTGTTCCTCCTAGGACCCCCCCAGTAAAGCTCCATCCCCATCCCGCAGGCTCCCAGCTCTCCATCCCGCTCTGCTTCCCACGGCGTCGCTGCCTGCGAGGACTCAGTCTCCTCTCACAGCCCTCAGGGTGCTCTGACACCCGTGGGGGCTTTCGGGGGTCCCCATCGCGACACGACGATCGGGTCCCTCCCCGGCTCCCTGCCCACAAGCAGCCACCAGCCCTGCGTAGAGAAGGGCCCCATGGAGAAGTCGCTGCCCGAGCGATTGGGCTGTGGCAGGAACAGATGTGCAGGGAGCGACGGCAGCGGGAAGTCGCTTGTTTTTCCAGGCAGCCGTCCCTGCCAAACTCCCCGGGATGAGGGCAACATTCACCTCCGCAACCCCAGCGCTGTGGCCAGGAGCAGCCACCCCGCTGGCACCTCTCGGAGCCGCGGGATACGCAGCAGGATGCCCATTTTGCCACTCTATTCCCAGGTATTGCCTTGCAGCTGTAACTTTTCCCTGCAGTAATGCCGTTCCCAGGGCATTCCCTGCCCTGGCTGCCCTCCAGAAGGCCGAGGACACGGCCTGGGCGGGTGGTTTTGGTTTGTGTGGCTGTGTTGACACAACATTATTACAGCCTGCTAGTTTGGAGGACAGAGTTCGCTGCTGCGTTTGGCAGCTCCGGGGCACCTGGATGTTGCTGGGAGGGATCAACTATCCGGCTTCTCGCTGGCACCTGCTGGGCTTGGTCTCTAGCAGTTCCAGGTGCAGACACTCCTAGAAACTGAGATTGCAAGTGCCTGGTCACGTTGCCAAACAAATGCAGTGTCTCAAATTAGTATCCGATTCTCCGATAGCAAATGACACATAGAGCGGGTGCCACTCAACGTCCCCATCATCAGGGCCAGGGTCCCATTGCCACCTGCAGCGGGATGTTATGTTAATTCCAAGTGGGAGCTCCCTGGGCACTCCAGGTGGGGCTTTGCAGGCTCTTGTGGAAGGCGCTTATGGAAAAATGGCTCCAGTGACGGCGGGTGCCCTGACTGCCGGCAGCATCCGCCCTCTCATGGAAAACGCTCCCCATTGCACACAACATTCCCACATTGCACACAACATTCCCTGCTGCACGACAGGAAGGGGGCAGAAACGTGACCGGCTGCCCCGCAGCAAAGCAACTCGCAGCCGATCAAACCCGGCACCTACATTAGGAACAAGATCCAGCACCATCCCGGGTTGTTTCACCTATATTTCCAGCTGTGCAATAAACCAGAGCCATCAGCTGAGCACTGGAGGATGTTGCTGCGGGAGGAGCAAAGAGCAGAGGAAAAAGGGCAATTTACGCCGCTTTCCCAGGGGGTGCTTCCTCCTGGGCAGGGGTAGGAGCATCCGCTGCGTTTTGGGGCCCAAAGGACCTCAGGGCCGAAGTGTCCCCCGCGCTTCGGAGGGCGCGCAGGGCAGAGTCACCTGGATGCGGAGGGCGCTGCATTYCCAGAGCCCGGATAGCTCAGTCGGTAGAGCATCAGACTTTTAATCTGAGGGTCCAGGGTTCAAGTCCCTGTTCGGGCGAAAGATCTTTTCCTTCTCGGGTGTTTTTTTATTTTTATTTATTTATTTTTTTTTATTTTATTCCTCCCATTTCTTTATTTACCGGGTGATTTTTCCCTCTTCCAAAGTTTCCACCCGCGGAAGGGTTTCCCGCCGCCCGTCCCGTGCGAGCGCTTTGACAACCCACGCAGGGAAGCAAATAAATAGAAAAATAAACCAGTGGAGCGCTGGGGAGCCCGGGAGAGGAAAAAGGGGACTAAAGGCGGAGTTTGAGAATAGAAAATGAAGGAGAAAACGGAAAAATTAGCCGCCCGAACAGGGACTTGAACCCTGGACCCTCAGATTAAAAGTCTGATGCTCTACCGACTGAGCTATCCGGGCTCCGTGGAAACAGCGCCGCGGCCGCGCTCAAAACGGTTCCGAGCCCGCTAAAATGCCGCGGGGAGAGGGCTGCGGGGCGCGGGGGGGGCACGGAGACTCTCCCGCCCCATGCCCTGGGGGGCGGGAAATGGGGCTTGCGGGGGGCACCAGCGCGCACCTAGGTGGGGGGGTAAGAGGGGGCTGCAGAGACTCGAATTGGGTCTGGGGGGGTTACAGGAGGTGGAGGGGGTGGGCGGGTAAATATKGGGGGGGGGGCGCAGGGGGGAGCGGCGCGGTCCTCCAGCGCGCGGGGCAGCCGCGTGCGGGGCGGCCCTTCCCGGGGCCGCCCTTCCCGCCGCGCTTCCGGCCGCGCTCGGTGGTGCCGGCCCGGGCGCGCCGCCGCCGCCGCCCGCCATGTTGCCTGCGAGGGGAAGCGGCGGCGGGGAGCCCCGCTAAGATGGTGGCCGGGAGCCCTCGGGGGGGGTAGGGGCCCGCGGGCCCCCCCTCCCCACCCAAACCTTCCGCCGGGGGCTGCGGGGCCCATGGAGCGGCTATAGGGTGAGCGGCCGCCGGGGGGGGGGCACCGGGTCACGCGTGTGCGTGGGGGACCCAGCGTTGCGACGGGGGCCACGGTAACACGGCAAAAAAATCGTTATTGCGATGGCCTCTGCGGCTGGGTATGGCTCCTGGTGGCCGCGGACATGAGGGGGAAAGAAAAAGCCCCCTTTGGAAATTGGCCTTGCGGTTTCCTTCCCACATTTTCCATTTTTAAGCCACTTTTTTTCCCCCTTGGCGGCTTGGTAGCCATGCCCAGAGCCGCCCTCGTTGCTGCCCGAGGCCTTCCCGCCCTTCCCTCTTAGCCGTTTTTTACCCGTTTTTGCCCTTTTTCAGGGGCCCTGCAGCGCGTGGCCCTCGTTCCTGCCCTGTTTTGCCCCAAAGGGAGATGTGACCAGCGGCTCTGCGTTATCCTGTCTTCCCAGCCCCACAGCTTTGCATTGAATCCATTAAATAATAAGTTAAATTATTTAAATACCATTTAAATTTAACAGCATTTCCATAACGCTGTGCGACCCGACTGCAAAATGTCTACAAAAAAAAATGTGTAAATGTGTGGGGTTTTTCCATGGAAAACTACCCTGCTGCAGAGCAAATACTTTGTAATATAAAAGTATATATGTATGATAAATCATTAAGTTATAAATGTATTTAAATTATAAATGTATTGATAATACTTAATATAACTTATATACTTTATAATTTAATATTTGACAAGACTTTGTAATACATACTTTATAATTTAATGATTTATCATACTTTAATATACTTGCATACTTCCATAATGTATTGATAATATGATACTTATATACTTTATATTCTTTGTAATTTAATATTTGACAAGACTTTATAGTACTTATACACATTATAATATATTTTAATGCTTTTCTATAATATATTTTAATACTTCAGCAGCTTGACTTAGGGCAGAAGCCCCTGCATGTTCAATAATTAGCAAAGCTGTTTTTCTAGTGAAGCATTCCACACTTAGAGTTGGTTTTCTTGAAGGTAAAATGGGGAAAAAGAGGTGTTTCTTGGCAGGGAGTTTTCCACTGATGCAAGAATGTGGTCAAGTCTCCACTTCAGTTTCATTCATCACCTGTTGGGAGGTACATTGCAGTGTATTGCTTAGCACTTACCTGAAAAAGAATGTATTTTAGACCGTTTCCTGCTTCTTGATTGAATTTGTACAGATAACACGACTGATTTGATACCTGGTAGGGATTTGACAGCACGAAACAGATCCCCTGTGGAAGCAGATCCCCAAAATAGCCCCATTTAATGGGGTTTAAATAAGAGGTGAATGAAAAGAATAGCTTTTCTGGTAGGGTGGGATGTGGATGTGATGACCCATCATGTCCTCTCTGATGGAGTTGATTTTGGAAGCTTTGCAGAGCTCCCATTTTGCATTGGTAGCATTGGTTTTGCTTTTCCTCCTGTTGAACTGGTTTGCAATAAGAGGGTTGCAGAACATTCGTGCTGGTTAGCTGTTAACATTGAGCAAAGGTTGGGTTATTTTGGTGCTTTTTTTGGAGATCTTTGCATTCTTTATGCCAGAAAAATCTGAATTTTTCTGTACAGCAGTTTCCCCAAAGGAACATTAAAAGGAGCGTTTCCACTCATAATTAAAAGTAGCAAGTATTAAATATTGTGTTGCAGTAGGCAGTTAATGAAAGGCTTCAATATAGTGACATGAGGCTGCTCCCTGGACACTTCCCCTAGCAGAAGGTATTTTAAATAAGTTAATGCCAAATCAATATCAAAGCACTGAATTTGAACACCTGCAAGCAGGAGAGCAAGACCCAAAGTCGAATTTCATGCTCTGCAACCTGCTTAACTCATGTAATTAACATCCCAGATATTTTTCCTTCCAAATCATCTAGATTTGCACCATCCCATGGAACAAAATTGTGACAAGGTGACTCTTCCCGGGCCAGTTCCCAACTTAGGGGTTTCCTTGGCTGGCACATCCCACCTTTTCAGGGAATGTGTATGAACTTGTTGGGAACACACTGATGTAATGGGGTGAAATTACAGCTCAGGGAAGGGTGATTAAAGCAGTGATGAGCAAGAGATGCAGACAGGGCATGGCTCACACACAGGAATAAATATTTCTTGGCTAAACCAGCTGAGATAACCAGGCAGAAGGACTTCCAGGCATGGGAACTTCCACAGGGACTCCCACTGATAGCAGCAGACCTCGTTAGCGACAGCTCAATTAAGCCCTACCTTCTCCAGCATCCAAAGCTGAGGCCTGGAGGGGTTTTAAGCTATTTGTCAAACAGAGGAATTTGGACTCCCCAAATTGGCAAGCTGCTTGATCCTGGGGTGGATGTGACCATATAAAGTGTTCAAAATGGAAGGGATTTTTATTTCATGACTTTTCTCGTGATTCACTATTTCCTCCGAGTCATTAGTCCAGTCCAGCTCCATTTTTAATGTGCAGTTTCAGAGGTGTAGAGTGGAGGAGCACCGAGTTCAACAGGGCTTTTTGTTGGCTACAAATGCAGCAGAAACGTAATTTAGGCACTGGCAGGGTTATAGCACCAAGTATTTGCTGTAAAATAAGTGGCAGGACCACAGTTGCAGGGAAAAACTGTGCAGAACCAATGGAACACGTAGGTTCGTACAGAAGGAGGAATTTCTGGGTCGCACTTTCCACTTTTGGCAACAACATAAGCTGCATCTACTGCCTTGGCAATGCCAGGGCATCATCAGTGGCTGTCTCCATAAATCCTAGGTGCATCTGCAGCCCAGATATGTTTGGATAGACAGCCTCAAGCAACCCCAAAGATCTTTACCAGTTAAAATAGGGTTCATATTAAAAGACAGAACTCAAACTTGACTAAAAATACACATTATTTGTACAGAACAGAGGTAGGATACTGGCTTGGCTGCCTGTTTCTGTAGTAGGAGCAGCACTGAAGAGGTTAAAATGATCCTTAATCTTGCTTTTCCACCTAGCAGAGATTCCCTTTCAGGAATGCAGGGTGGAGGGACAACCCTTGGCTTTCCCTCCTGCTTTATCTCTTGGGTTTTTTTCACACCAATTCAGCCTCTCCTTAAGAGCTGCTGTATTTAGGGCCTCCCTCTCACAAGGCGGGAAGTCCTCGGAGCAGGAAGAGCCCAGGCTGCTGCCAGCACCACAGACAGGAGCATTTTTTGAAAAGAAAAGTGACTCAGACTGCAGGGAGTAGCAGCAGCAGCACTTGGGAGCTGCTCTTAGCACAAGGACTCAACATCTCCTAGAAACCAGGAGCTAAAGGACTGCACAAGAACAGAGGAGACACCAAGACTGGTAATATTCATTCCAGGAAAAAAAATGGGGCTGTTCAAGGTCTAAAATTCAGTCTATCTTTAGGACAAAGTATGGGCTCTTGGGCAGGCTGCTGTAGTGTGTAGTGGTAGGAGGCAGGAGCTGGAATTGGAGTTTAATGCACTGATAGCATAGAAGCTTTTTGCAGTTAAGAGCAGCTTGCAAGGTAATAGTGATAGCAGCTAGATGTGGATAATTACTGAACTTGCATGTTCGATGTGCATTAAATGGGCTTTCCTTGTATTTAGAGATAGGTTTGGTATTTGGGGTGATTTGAGGGTGTAAGAAATGAATGAGAAGCCTCTCAGAATAGGTGTCTGTCACCTGTGAACAGGACAGTGAGAGGGACAGAGGTTGACTGAATTATCAGTTACTACTAACCAGATCTAAGCTAATTTTATAGCTCTGCTGCAGATATTCTGCCTCTGCTTTGCCTAAAACTGAAGTGTTTGCTTTTATTCTTCAGGTGGCTGATATTTTTTAACCCCCCCTATTAATTTTAGGCAGCTATTTTTTTCCCCTTTGTAACTTGTGGTTGCCTGAGCTAATTGTGCAGTGAGCATGAGTCATTACAACTCTGTTCTGCATTTGAAGCTCTTGTCTTTTGGGTGGATACTGCAACCACTCAAATAGCTGCAGGACTTCCCCTTTGTTCCTTTCCAGGAAAAGAGCCTTTCAGCTGCTCACACAGTTTGAAAACGGTTAATTTGTAGCCTGCATTTAGTGAGTTGGGGTGAGGGCTCCAGCAAGTCTTCACTTTTCAAAAGTAGGTGGGGATTGTGTTAATCATTGCTATCCACACTGGGCTGAGAAGCTCCTGGGCTTTCAGGTGGGTGCCCTTTGATCAAGATTTCTATTAAATTAATCATGAGTCAGGAACAAAGAATCACAAATATCAACATTTTAAGGGTTTGTCCTAGCCTGGTGGAGACTGGCAGGTCCCCAAGCGCCTCAGCCTGCAGTGAGGAGTGACAGGGTCTCCAGAAGCCCTGGCCCTGCCATCCTGTCCCCAAGCTGCTCTGCAGACCCCAAACAGGCAGATGCACCACGAACCACGAGCACATCAGCTTCCCCAAGCAGAGCAAGGAGGCCAGTCCGTGGTTTCTTCAGCAGTTTATTTTTAAATGCTGATTTCCTTCTAAGAAGTGGAAGTGGTTGCACTCAAAACTCCTTTATTTTTTCCTCCTCTCTGCAACTTAGCTGCTAATAAGCCTCCTCTTTTCTAGGTCTGTTCTGCAAACAGCTGATCACTGCCAAAATGACATCTTCAAGCCCAGCCCAGTATCCAGCAGCTGAGAACACCTGCAGACTCGCACTTGGACAAGTCAACCAGGTAGCCTGCCAGTGACCTTCAGTGCTTTGCTCTCCAACCCATTAATAAAACCAGACTTTGCCAAATCCTCTGAGGTAGGAGGTATTTCACTTGGTGGAACAAGGCTTCTGTTCTGACCTGAACTTTCCCTATTAATGCTTAATGAACATTTTCATGGAAGGAAAGGAGAAAAACAATTTAAGCAAGCTGAACAATACATTTTATAACACATATTTCCAAAATAGAGCCAAGCCTTACACTAGACTCGGGCATGAGCATTACATACAGCATTCCTCTTAATACAGGGCTGTGCAACAGATATTCTGGGGCCTTTTAAGCTTCTATTTTGAACTTGTAACACCTGCCTGTGCCTTTTGTGGCACCAGCTTGAGCACTGAACATGTAGTACTGTTCCTGGTAAGCTGGAGCTGAGAGCCAAGGCCATCCTGGCAGACAAGCAGTTCCGTGCATGGAAACATGGCCCTGGTGCAACATGTTTTGGACTAGATGGTCTCTAAAGGTCCCTTCCAACCCAAAGGATTCTGTGTTAACAGCCAGACATAGAGGAGATGTTTGCAGTGCAAAACAACAACTAGAGAAGTCTGAAAACAAGGTGGGTTTATTCAAAACTGACAGCCCATCTTCCAAAGTTGCTAATTTAAAAACAGCAACAGTATGAAGAAGAGGCATTGGAAAGGAAGATATTTGCATTTATCCAAATGAGAATAAACTGTATATGTATTACTACATTAAATACCAGCTGCAGGTACAAACATTTGGTTAAATTCTGCATTTTTTTCCTTCCTGCTGGAATAGCTGTTCTTGAGAAGCAGACTCACAGCTGGACATTTGTTCTAGTTGAACTTGAAAGCCCATCTAGCAGCCATAACAATAAGAAAGGATAAGAATAGATAAATTCCAAGGCAACAAATGGTTTATAGCACTCAAACAAGGGAACAGATACCTTGCCAAGATAACCCTGTGCTAGCTAAGCAGCAAACAGCAATGACACCAAATCCAAACCATGTCTCCTTACCTTCTACAGGAAAACCAGTGCTGCTTCAGGGGCAGTTTTAGGAGCTCTGAGCACACTCACTGCTTGGGAAGGAAATGAAGCTTTTAATTGCACTTATAAAGGCCAGGATGAGGGGTGTTTGCTGGACACAGCAGAACCCACTTAACACTGATGAGGGTGTTTGCAGGAGAAGGTAAACACATGTCTTGAGAGCAGCAAGGTGTCAAAGCCTAGTGGAAACAACCATCGTGTGGGGGGTACTGGCCTTTTTGTCATGTGAATAATTAAAATATCTTGTTTTAGGTTTTAGCAGGCCAAGGAGGGGGACAGGAAAAGGTTCAGGGTGGGAGGCGTACACATTAACACTCAGTATTTGTATGCAGCTGTAGTGTTTGCATGCAGTTGTGTAGGATTTCCATGCAGTTTTACAGCATACAGCTTCCTGGCAGAGCAGTGAAGGCTCCCTGACCTTCAGGAACACAAGGCATGGGGTGACACTGCCCTAGGGATACTTAAAAAGCCCTGGGGATACTTAAAAACGAGGTGGAGAAGTAGCTGGTAACAGCTCCTGTTTTATGTAGCATCAAGCTGTTGCATTTGCTGTTCACATTTGCCTGGGGGTGTGGGTGACAGCCAAGGGTGCTGGGTGCACTTGCATCCCTTCCATGATGCTTCGTGTTTCACATAGCATAGACTGGGTTTGGTGACCGAGATCCACAGAAAATAAACAGTTTCTGAGCCTTGTTAGTTAATCATAATTAGTTTTTCATGCTGTCTTATGTGTCCCTTCCCAAATCCTAATGAATACATACCCACCAAGGTCTGTACAGAGCAGATCTGACCTATTCACTGCACTGAGGAAATCCAGGCCTGCTGTCCCTGAAGTTATGATGTGAACACCCCATCATCTCTCTACTGGGTTAGTCACTGCCTAGGAATCCACAGCAAGGGGCTGAAATTCCAGCCTTCCCCCACATGATGGACAACATCTAAGTTAATGGGACAATGGGAGTGATTAAAGCATTTAGACCTGGCTGCCCAAGTTCCCTTTTTTTTTTTTTTTTT
>NW_020456276.1:1521416-1538356 GCF_003342845.1 Nothoprocta perdicaria | reverse complement strand
CCCCTGTAGATTGTAGAAGAGCAGAGGGCTTCCAGAAGTAGCCTAAGGCAAACAGCAGTGCCCAGGACCACGCTTGTGTGCTCGGTGATGCTTGAGTGTGACAGTTGAATGTGCATCCAGGACCTCACTAGCTGGAATATGCAGGCACCTATGCCAGGGTGAGGTACTTTCTCTCAAAGCATTAAAAAAAAACCCTGTATTTTGCATTTTAGATGCGCCCCAAAGTGCCACTTCTGAAGATTCTGCAGGCTGCCGGGGCCCAGGGGGAGACCTTCACGCTGAAGGAGGTGAGCTCGCCTTCTAGGACTTGTCCTTGCAGATCAAAACCTTATTTGTAAAAGAGGGATAACCTTTCCGAGGGGGATGTTGTGGTTTGATTGAATAAGAGCCTCTGGAGAAACTGAACAGCAGTGGAAAATATCAAAATATTTATTTTGGAAAATCAGAAACCACTTCAGAGAAATGCAAAGGAGAATATTCTCACACTGGAGAAAATGCCAGGGATTCTGCTGTTTTGCTGTCTGTTCAGCCCTTGAAAATTGGATTCTGGTTGATGTTTTTCCTTCAAGTTTCCTTTGGAATGACTTGTCAGCTAAACCTCTGTGAGTACATTTATTTTAAGATTAAAATGCAGGATGTGTACAAGATTAAAAAAATGACAGTGACTGTGATTTACAGGACTATTCTGTCTACAAAGAATTAAATGCAGTGGTTTTTCATTATGAAGGTGTCAAATGTTCCTGCAGAGCCCTGTGACTTATTTTAAACACTTATGCATTTAAATAACTTATTTAGCTTCTAAAAATCTTTGCAAAAACAAATGGAGTGGTTTAAATGGAGAGAGCTGCGTGTTAAATGCGGGCTACTCATGTACATTATCATTTTAAGTCAGTTAAGTCCATTTTTTCTGCAATGATTGGAATACTATTAGCAACTTTTTGATTGCATTTACTGCTGTTTAGGAGGCTCACTTTGAAGGCTAATTGGTGGTGGAATTTTGCTTATATTTTGCTTCACATGTGTTGCTTTTCTTGCAGGTACTGTAGGTTAGTGTAGCTGGCAGTGCCAGCATTTTTTCTATGCTACTAACACACACATTTCTGCATCTGTCAAATGGGTTGTCCCCTCCCGGGCAGCACTGTATTTGTGGTCATCCTTTAGGAACAGCATCTTTTCAATCAGTGCTGTCTTCTCCCTCCCCGTCACACCTTTTCCTTCTTGTCTTTGCCCTGGCTTCTTACGTGGTTCCTCCTCCCGTTTCAAAGAGACGACACAAAATCAATCTTGCTGTGGTCCCGCACTAGCTGCCCATGTTGCAGAGAGAGAGATTGTCCAGATAAGAGTGTCGTTATCCCTGTCATTTTCTGTCTTAATGTGGGCTAGAAAAGGGACTTGCCTTTCTCTGACAGTTTTCTTACTGTCTAAAGTTAGTAATTACAAAACTTAAAGCATATAGTGAAACTCAGTCTTGTTTGGGAGATAAATATGCTGCTTGACTGACACTTTGTAGGGCGTGGGAGGAAAGTATCAAAAACTAAAGCGGATTTCCAGAGTCTTGGGTGATTTGCTTTCACCGCCGTGTATGTCTAAAGGCATGCTCTGTATCTCCAGGTTATGCATTACCTGGGACAGTATATAATGGTGAGGCAGCTATATGATAAAAGACAGCAACACATGGTCTACTGTGGAGGAGATCAGCTGGGAGAACTGCTGGGGCTGGAGAGCTTCTCTGTGAAAGATCCAAGGTAGGAAAGAATGACCTTTATCAAATGTTGTTCTGTAGAAATTGCAGAACCAGGGGATACTGCTGCTCTTCACTGTGTGTTACTGGGATTCAATTCCTTGTCTCTGTCTTTCCTGCAGCCCAGTTTATGACATGCTGAAACGGAACCTGACTTCTGCTGCTATGGCAGGTAGGTTTGTCACAGAATGGGCAAGTATATTCGGTACAGTTTTGATGTAACGTGGGTAAGTAACAATTTTCAGAAAAGGGAAATGTTTCTGAAGATGCAGCAAACCTCTAATGAAGGCTTTGATGAGAGAATCTCTTGAGGATGTGTCCTTTGCGTGTGTGTGACCATCAGTAGCTGTGATTGGAAATCGGCTTTTGGAGTAACGTGGCTGGCCATGACCAGTGGCCAAACCCCAGAGAAGCAGACTCTTCAAGCATGCAGAGAAGGCTAAATACTGTGCACATGCCAAGCAATTTGGCTTGGTATCCCTCCAAATCACCATACATCACCAAATCATCCATCTTTTTCAGTTTCATAGCGTGCAGTGACTTGAACCAAAGCCTTGAACCAGAGAGAGGTTGCTCTCTGAGCTCAAGGGAGAGGTTGTCACACCCATCCACATCACGGTCCTTCAGTCTTGCCTCCTGCTTCCAAGGATCTCAAAGCAGAAAATCTGGTCTTCATTTTTCAGAAGGGCTTAATCTGTTTTTGCATGAGTACAGAAAAGCTTGTGCCAGTTTAGAAACTGAGAAAATGGGGTGCTAAACTGCACACTCCTCTGTTCCGAGCCACATTTCTTCATACATTTGTGCCTCTTGAAGTCACCTCTTCCTGATATTTGTGTAAAAGAACCTTCCTAAGCAGCCTCTTGTCTCCCTAATGTCTCCAGAATAACCGTGTGAGTGCTGGCAATTCCCTAGTTTCTTACCAGGGGATGTGGAGAGCAGAGGATGCCAGGGAAGCGCTCTCTCCCCTGCTGCTCTTCTCCCTTCTGCTTGGTGTGTGCATGTGGCTGCGTGTGCATATATGGTCCCATCACGGTGTAACCACCTTGTAAACCTTCCAAAGGAAATAACTAGTTTTTTTGTGAGCTGACCATTGAATTACACCAGCATGCCTGCATGTGTGTGTATGTGTGTGAACGAAACAAGCTTGGCAGACGAGGCCTTTGACAAGTGATAGGAAAGGAAACTCAAACTATTATTTTTACTTCGTCTCCACACAGGAGTAACTGGGAGTGTCACAGGCTTTAAAGAGGCCCTCGTGTTTAGTAGCAACCACTTGTCTTCACTAGATAAATCAAGGCTTATCAGCACGTCATTTTGCAGATTATCCTGAGCACGTCTTTAAAGTTTATTTCTAGAAGGAAAAGTGACTGTATTTCATGTTGATAACACAGACTAAGCTCTTACATACTGCTCTTATCAGATGGTGTCCTTGCTTGTCTAGCTTTGACTGTAAATACGAACCATATGAGGTATATTTAGGAATACCTCATTTGAAGGGCATTTTGTATTCAGTTCCTAGCATACATTGCAGGAACACCTCTCTGGTAGTGGATTGTCACACCGTATTGAGTATGATTTTTAAAAGGTCAAAAAGCCAAATCTGTGCCTTTTCTAATGCTCCTGCAGAGCCAGAGCGGTCGTGGATGAGCAAGTTGGCTTCTGTTGGGCATGGAGTATAGGCTGTAAAAAGTATAGACCATAAGCTGTACAGAGTTTGGTGATGGAAGAGAAGAAAGGAGAGCTGAACCAATGCATATATGGATGGCAAAGGATACAGGGTCCAGCCCTGTCATTTTCTGCTCCTATTTTCTGGTCCATTTTATAGACCAATTGTGGTGCAGTTCTCTCCCTGTGGAAATAAGGAAATGTATTGTTATTTAGAAATATTTATATTCATTTAATCTCGCTAATTAGGTTGGCCTTTATTTAACCCTTGGGGCCAGCATAATTGGATTAAATTGTGGATGTGTACTCAGTTACCCAGGAAGGTTCCTGCTGTACATGGATTTTTCCCTTATTTAATCTCGTTTTTCCTCTTCATATCCACTCCCTTTAAAAACAACATCTTTCCCCATCTCCACATCTGCTGAAAAAGACAGTGCCCTCATATATTTATAAAGGTTCTGCTCTTCTCTATTCCCCTTGTTCAGTTTTGATCTGATACAGCCTTCAGTTGAGACTCGCCACCCTTTGCTGCCCCTCTGGGTTTTCTGTCCCCGTGCAAGCTTGTTGTGTTATTCCCCTAGAGCTTGCAATGGGAGGACAGACTGTAGGAAATAAATAAAAAGATGTATTTTACCTTGCAAAGAAGGTTCTCGCTTGCTGTAAGCGTTCAGCAAGCTTTATCTCTCCATAGGCACAGACTATGTGTTCCCTAGGGCATTGCCTCCATCCATGCCTGGAAAGCCCAAGGAAATACTGGAGTTTCCCGTGGAAGAAAGGGCTCATTCTCCCAGGAAGAAAAGATGCTGCTTTTTCCCCAAGGGTTAGCCAGCAGTCTGCCAAGCTTGGCTCGTGGGTTGCTTGCTGAAGGCCTCCTGTGTTGCGAGAATGGTTATTACCAGGGAAGGTTTTTTCTTTTGTTTTACCTGCCATCTAGATGCTGCAGAGAATCTGGCAAAGGAACAGAGCGTCGATAGGCCAAGCCAAGACCAACTGAAGGTAAACCCACTGCCTGGTGGTTTCTTTTGTTGTACAGAGTGCCCCTTCTCTGTACCTGTGCATGGTGGACTACGAGAACTTTGGGCTGCTTGGCTACCAGGTCCTCACCTTCCTGAAAAGTTCTTGGAGTCCACAGAGCAGGGACAGAGTGACCCTTCTCTGTTCTCTCATAACAGAGTTCCAGTCTCTGAGCGCGTTTCTCTGGGGTGTAGCACTTCTAGTCCTCAGTTCCTCCAGCGTGCCCTGTGCTTTCCTGTCTTTCCCCCCCCCACTCATCTTCTCCCTCCTGTGAATAAGAAGCGCCAAATAATTTAGCTTTCTAAAGGTGTGAAGCAGGTTGTGTGTTCACTAGGATTGTTTTCCAAAGCTTTCAGGCAGAATGAGAAACCTAGGAAAAATCTTGGCAGGTTCTAAACTTGTTTCAGATGCGCTTTGGGGTTAAGGCAGTGAGATCTGGGATGTGTGTGCTGACGGTCAGGCCAGGGAGTAAGGAAGATGATGATATTACTGCAGAAAAGATGGCAACTTTTGGAACTTTGCCACTCTGAAGATTTTTCCTGGGTTGAAAGTTTGTGCTGATAGAAGATGCATTGCAGCTGCCTTAAAGGGTTGTAGTGCGTAGCTTTTGTTCAGGAAACTCTATTTCTGTAACTTCTTGGTTGTTGTCCTGCTGCTGGTGACTCAGAATGGAAGTGCTACATCCCCTTGTCCCTGTAAGCTCTGCTGGACTAACATTTTCCTTTTCCTTCATGCAGTTTATCACACAAGAAGGTTCAGACACTGGCACAAGGGAAGGTGAGAGCAATGCTGCTTTGTCTACCTCAGAGCCCAAATGTGGAAATTATGAAGGTGAGTGCCAGTTTTCCCCCCATAATACAGCGTGTACCCGTTGTTCTGCTCGTTCTGCAGTGTGAAACACTGAGCTCTGTACCAGGAAACTGCCGGAGGAGGGTGTTGGGAGACTAATAAAAAAGCCTACTGTGGAAAACAATCTTTAAATGTCATCATTTTGTGGCAGAGATTTAGAGAATCGCAAATGTCTGCAAAAGGTATTTTATGATGAATGCATTCTCTAGGTTTGGTGCTTGGCCTCATAAATAAACAAAACTCCGAATAGAATGACATGTGAAGCCAAAAAGCAATCTATCACTAGCCAGTGCCACCAAAAATCTTAGAGACCTTGCTGAAGGGTATTTAAAATGCTGAAATTATACCTGTATCTATTTATCTTCCCAGAGGACTCTCTTGTCTGATTACAGAGAACACATACTGAGCTGTCTGCAGTCATTACTTGCAAACCAATCAAGGAACCGAATAACAATGTTGTATATTTTCTGTCTAGCTCTAGAATAGTGCAGCTTCTTCATATTGGGACATTTCCTTTGTTTAGTACCTGGGGATTTCTTGGTAGTTCAGTAATAATTTCTGATAGTATGGAAGTGGTTTTCCTGTTTTTCCACTTTTTACTCTCACATCCATTTTCATATCAAGGAAGCTAATATGGAAAAGCAGATCTTCTTTGCAAATGTGGTTATGTGCAGATCAAACGAGGGCAGTAGATATTTTCCTGGCCACAGATACAAAGCAGGTAGATACAAAACAGCCCTTGTCTGGGCCTTGGAAACTCTCGGCACTGCAGGGAGAGGGGTTGAAGGTTATCTTGAAATTCACACCTCTGCATTTTGGTTCATAGATCAAACTTCCTGGGCTAAAGCGAAGGAGAAAGCTGAGGCAAGGAATCACGGAGGACACGTTCTTCCATCCCCGCTTCCCATGTGGAACCTTGGGAGCTTTGGGAATCTAGGGGCTCCAATCTGTGGAAGTTTGGACCAAATTCAACCCTGTTCTCTTTCTGCATCCTAAGTTACTCTAGAAATCTATCCAACGTTGATTTGGATAGAGCTCTGAAAGAAGTATTCTCATTTGTGTGGGGTACAACAGAGGGGCTGCTCACAGATGCCAGAGCTGCTAGCAGCATCCCTGGCTGCAGTGAGACATTTCTCAAATTGCATGGGGCCAGGTTTATCTCTGCTAGTCTCTCAAATAACTTAGGTGTGGCATGACTTAGACTCTACTTGGCTCTTACAGACAAAGACTTAATAGAAAACTTCTCTAAAAGCAAGAAGCCTAAGCTGGACCTAGTGTTTGAGGAATGGGATGTAGCTGGTCTTCCGTGGTGGTTTTTAGGCAACCTCAGAAGCAATTACAAGTCCAGAAGTAATGGATCTACAGATATTCAGACTAACCAGGTGTGTAGACATTTCCAAGAGGGGCGCTGTCTTCTCTTCCTCTCCTCTTTTTGTATCCCAGGTAAATAATATTTCTTGTCCTTGCTTCCTTCTGCCCACTTGAGGACTTGCAGCCTCTCCCTTGTGTGTTTCCGTCCCAGCCTTCCACATCACGTGGTTATTCCTGTGGTTTTCCTAACCAAACTGGGTGCTCCCCGCAGGCTGTGCTCAGCCCTCGGAGGCCCCTGCACGCTCCTGAGCAGTGGTTGCATTTCAGGACTTGCTCCTCTACCTGCCCGAAAGCTGTTACACGGTGCAGATGGTCATAGAGCAGCAACCAGCTGCTGTGGGAGCCGCTAGCGAGGGGAAAGAGCTGGGGTACAGCTCACAAAACGGGGCATTTTTGGATGAGAGCAGTTTATGAGGTGCCCCTTTCTCCCCAAGGGGTGACTGGATGAGCTGGCCAGGGCTCAGGCTGCTCGTGAGGAAAGGGGGAGCATTCCCCGTGGCCACGGCTGCAGTCCTGGTGCCAAAAAGCTGGGCTGTAGCTCTCCTCTCCCGTTTCTTCCCCAGCAGGACGTAGACACTGCCATTGTATCCGATACTACTGATGACTTGTGGTTCCTCAACGAATGTCCAGCAGATCCGAGCTGTGCCCCAGGCAAGGTGGAAGCTGTTGACTTCGAGGAGATGAGAGACAGTGACAAAAAGGTACTTCCTAGAACATGCCCAGGGTTAACCTTGTTTGACTGATGTCACAGATGTGCAAAATCCGTAATTTTTCATCTGTTTCCTGCTGCTCTTCAGAATTGGGAGGAGCTAGATCTGTAACCACCAAGCCTTAAAAATGATTTGAAATGACTTAAAATTTTAGCAGGAATTTTCTCTCCGCTGTTTCTCCAGTCAGTATCTGATAAGACTAATCAATGATAAGACTTGAAAAGGAAAACCTCGCTTGGTAATTCATTAACTTTCAGTATATGCGAGGCTAGTCTGAATCTGCCCAAGGTGGTAGAGATTGATGCTAAAAGCATTGAGCTCGTGATTTCTTGCATGGAAATCAGTAGGGCTGCTCAGGTACGTATTTGTTTGCTGTATTTGTTTGCCTCTTTTGTGCATCAGGAAAAGAGATGATTTGACCGCGGGAAAATAATGACCATAAGCCATCCCAGCAATACTTAGCAGCGAGATTCTCGAGTGACTGTGGTGCATAAAATAGCTTGCAGTTGCTTCTAGAAACGGATTGATTTCCAAGGTCGTTATACCGCCCTTTTAGTTTTGTTCTACAGCGCTGGGTTTATCACAAATAGAAATGTCTGCAGTGCTTCTGACAGCAAATCCCCTCTTCCCAGGTGACTGAGGATACATGTTTGCATGACTTGGAGGATTCGCAATGCTTAAGCGATGACACAGATACAGAAGCTGCCTCTGAGGTAGGCGTCCTTTAAGTCACCATTCCTTGCTTGGAGATTTCTACAGTCTCAGCTGTAGTTGCCCAGAAAGTCCTACAGATTCCCCTGGGTATGGCAGGAGAAGTCGGTGCTTGTGTAGGTTTCAAAGACGAAGAAAAGCAAAAAGAAAAAAACAACCCCAAAATATTACCTACATGAAGGAATGCAGGGAAGTTTGCTTGACCTGATCTAGTTTGTTTTGGCTCCGTTAAAATTGGAGTTTGCCAGATTGGATTGGCATTAGGCATTGGCAGCCCATCAGTGCTCTGACTTACCCAGGCAGAGAAGACCAGCAGATACTCGTCTGTGCTGCTCTGGGGAGCTGATGTCACCATTTTTTTAGCATAATTTTGTAAACTCCGTGTTCTTGACAAATTAGATTGGCTCTGGAGTTGGACAGCTCAGTTGTAGCTCTGAATTTAGGCAGCTTTTGCCCTTGCTGTGTGGGGTAATCAAATAAACCACTATTAGTTGTGCAGATTCAGCAGTGTCCCCTGAGTCTGGGAACCACATTCCTAAATGATTCCAGGAGCCTTGAATTTAGAGAGGGATATTTAAAACTCAATAAACAGCATAGCCTGAGGTCACTGCATCCCTCCAGAGTGCTGAGGGCTGGGAGGAAGGCAGGACAGAGCTAAATGCTTCAGAGATCTGGCTCTGTACAACGCACAGGGGTAGGAAAATATTCCTTAGGCTTCCTAAGGTGCTGATAACCAAACCAGGCATCGTGCATGTGCAAACCTTGACTCAGGAGCAGATGTCCTCCTTCTCGTGAAGCATCGTGATTGAGTATCCCCCGTAGGGAGGAACGTGTGTGAGAGGGCTCTAACCTGCTGCTGTTTTTGTCTGCCTCGCTCGTTCTTCAGGACTGCTGGCAATGCACCAAATGCAAGAAACTCAACTCTCCGCTTAAACGGTACTGTTACCGCTGCTGGGCCTTGCGCAAAGACTGGTACTCAGATTGTCCCAAACTGGCTCATTCTCTTTCTCTGTCCGACATTGATGCTATGCAAAACAAAAACGATGATGAAGGGATAGATGTCCCGGACTGCCGGAGGACTATTTCTGCTCCCGTTGGCCAACCCAAAGACCTGTACAGGGTGAAAAACAAAGCGTGTGTAGATCCCTGCAGCTCTATCGAGTCTTTGGATTTGGCACAAGAATGTGAAGGCAAAGAGGCTCTGTTGCAGTTTACTGAACATAAAAAGGAAGAAGAAATACAGTCCTTGGAAAGTATAAAAAAGTTACTGAATCCCTGCTTCCTCTGCCACCACAGACCACGGGATGGGAATATTGTCCATGGAAGGACTGCTCACCTGGTGGCCTGTTTCAAATGTGCAAAAATGCTGAAGAAAAAGAGGTCACCTTGCCCAGTGTGTAGGAAAGATATAGAAATGGTGATCAGAATCTTCATGGGGTGATTGTGTTAGTTTAGGGCTCCTCTGCTAAAATATTTCCACAGTTTTCTAACAGGCCCACAAAAGCTCAGGGGGTGGATACCAAAGAGAATTAAGATGCAAAACTGACCAATGACCCCCTAGGAATCCGCAGCATCGAATGAAGCAGCATCTGTTTTTTGATGTCTGTTTAAATTAAAGCACACAGGGAGCGACTTACCTGTTAGGGATCAATGCCGTGAGCTTAGAATTACCCAAATCTATTTAATTTCAGAAGTTCTGTGATGTCGCTGATTCTCCGTTTTGACAACTGGTCCTTGCAGAAAGCAGCTTGTGGAAAGAGAACTTTGGCTCTTGGAGTGTTGGTCTCCAGTAGGTCAAATCCTGTGCAATGCCTTCTAAGGGAGGAGAATCCGTGGAAAATACGGTGGAAAATACTTTGGAAAATAGGGTGGTGGGAGTGGGGGGGAGGGAAGGGGGGATCGTAAGTTAAATAAGCCATTTCTCCAAGGATCAGTTGTCATGAGGGCGGTGAGAAGTAAATCCCCTGCTAGATTCTGCTTGTCTTTTTGATGTGTTTGTTAGGGTAAACGTGCTCTTACTGCCAGACTTGAGGAAGTCCTTCCAAGCTTCTCATTCAGAGCAATCTCAGGTTATGTATATATCAGTTTGCAGAAGAATAGGGTGTTAGGCTTTGCTTCTTGAGCCCTTGAGAGTTTTAGTGGCTCTGTTGGTTTGCAAAGCTTTGCTGAAGCCTCTAACACAGCTGAGAATCTGGCCTGCCAGGTGAGTTGAATTATAGCACCTCTGTGTAAGGTTTGGCATGTTCTAGTAGGTCCCAGCTCCTTCACAACTCCGTATTTCTCCGGGTCACTTTCCAGAGGCTTTCTTTGGAGTGTGATAGAGATTTATCCACACGTTATGAACCTTTGAAAATCAGAAATGTTGCCTGTGAAACACCAGATTGCTGCTGTTTAGTCTATGTCTGGTGATTAGGCACTGGTGCTTGCTAGTTTTTCAATCCCTCCGCTGACTTTCCTTCCCAGTGATCAAGTGCTTCAGGTCTATTTGTACCATCTATATTATCCATAAAAGCAGTGCCCCATCTGTCCTTTAAAATGCCTTTGTAAAACAGTGGGAATTTACTTCTCCCTCTGCCTCTTTTATCCCTCATTCCTTATTCCTTTTTATTCTTTTGTTGCCTAGAATGATGCTGAAGTGTCAGGAGTAGCAGAGCAACTTACGCTTTAGTTTTCTATGTTATTTATTGAAAAGATAAATATTCCTATGAGCTTTGCAGTTTAGTGGTATCCAATGGGAGCAAGAGGTGGAGATGTCTCTCGGTCTGTTCTCCAGGGCTTTGGGAGAGCCCACGTCATGTAGCATTAGTAGTTGTGCCTTCACCTCCAGCCTCCAGGTAGGTGCACACCCACCTCCATGGGGTGTCTGTCATCACATCCCCCATTTTGCCGTTTCTGTGTAATTCTCTCCCTGACATAACCACATTTTCCTGAAGCCAGACATTCCCACTTGCCTGCAGCGAAGGAAGTCCCATTTGGGCCTTGAGACTTGGAGAACCTCATGGCCTCAGCAGCTCTTCCCCGCTCATATTTAGATGCTTCTCAAGACAGTTTTCCCCTGCTTTCCACGCACCTTCTGCTGATCCAACCCAGGCCAGCTCTGCACCAAGAGGCCCCAGTCTTGGCTCTGACAGAGTCACTTCTTTGCAGCGATACTGGACTGGATGCCATAGTCCCTGCCTCCCGCTGCCAAAAGACGAGTCCCCTTCATATTTCCCACAATATCGTGATTATTTCTGTGTTAACTTTGCCTCTTCTAGCTTATTTCCAGTTGTGTTTTAAAAGGCACAGGTTCCCTGGGCATTTGCTGCACTATCCAGAGAAGTCCACCTCAAAATCTCCTTCTTGCTCCCTTGGTCAAGGGGCTGCTCAGTTGCAGGCAGTGCACTTTAATCCTGGGAAGCTCAGCAGTCTTCCCTCTTGGAGCAGATGGAAGGAATTTTGCTGTGTTGTCTCTCCCTTTATAAGTGGTTTGGGCTCAGCAGGGTACTTGGGAACAAGCCCTTAATGCACTTCCGAATACTGTGATTTTTTCCTCCCCTTCCTCCCCAGTTGTTAAATTGAACGTTTTGCTGAAAGCAGCTTCACTGAACTGGGCAGGTCTGGGTACACTGAAAAATACACTCTTTGTGTTGACTAAAATGGAAGAAAATCGGGGGGCTTTAGGTTTAAGTTAGGGGTTAAATACCTGCACCAAAATCCTACCAAGATCCACAGACAGGAAATCAGCAGAGATTCCTGGAAACACTTAGTGTCCTGAGGTGCAGCTGTCATGGATAAGTGAAAACTGATCCCCTTGATACAGTTTGTGATAACAAAGTGATTCTACGGGATAGCCCTCAGGATAACACCCTTCAGCCCTGATTCCTTATTCGATATAACCACCTCGGTGCTTATATTTGGCCAAGCTAAAGACAAGGCTTTAGTTTGGCCACATACAGCCAAGCAATGCTGATATAAACCGAGCAAATACAGCCTAGGCCGAGCGATTTCTAACCTGGTATTTCTTTTTACCTGTACTAATTAGAGGCCCCTTTTCCTTTCTGAACAGGAATAAGCTATTGCCGGGGAAGGACAGTGAATGTAGGGGTAATTGCCCAGCTTGTGGCTGGGGTTGGGTTAGGGGAGAGAGCCAGGACGTTTTATTATTTTAACTTAAGTCTAAACATGAATAAATTGTAGTTCACGGAGAACTTTCTTATTTTTATTTTTATTTTTATTTTTATTTTTATTTTTATTTTTATTTTTATTTTTATTTTTATTTTTATTTTTATTTTTATTTTTATTTTTATTTTTATTTTTATTTTTATTTTTATTTTTATTTTTATTCCTGACACTTTTTAGGAAGTGCAGAGGTGAGATAGGAGTGGAAGAAATAGCTCCAAGCGTTCTGTTGTAGTGGCCATAGAGCAGTGTCGCCGCAGGGAGGTTTCCCAGCCTCTTTCCCTGTTCCTGCCTCCCGTTCCTGCAAGGGGACCTTGTAGGGCAGACACAGGCGCCGCAGGGTGTTCGGGGCCGGGTGTTGAGCCGGGCTAGGTGTGAATCACAGGCGCTCAAGACCCCTGGATATCCCCCCTGGGTGTCCTAGGCAGCGACCCCGCCGCGGTATTAAGTGCAATATAAGGAGATGCAGGGACACCTTAGCAGTCGGCCCGTGTCTGCTAGGCGCCGTATGGAGCCTTTCGATGCTCTTGACTGGATAATTTCATCCCTTTCCCTGCGTCTTCCTTCAGTGACATTGGTCGCTGTCCCTTGGGAATGTAGGGACGTCTCGGCTGTACCTGCCGGGTGCTTCGTACACAGAGTTCCTCGGCCCTTCAGCTTGAGGCCATGGTACCGCTCAGGTCCAGAAGCAGCAAGTTTGGGGCTTGGGTCTTGAAATGCAGCGTGAGAACCGTGTGTCTCCCACCTGAGCAGCGGCGCTCAGTCCGTTACAGCGATATCCCTGCCCTCTCCGCGCCGGTAACGCACGAGCTGCGTCGCTCCTGGGAGCCCTGCCAGCCTTAAGGGCCTCTTCTCTGTTGCTCTCAGTGACCTGCCAGCTATCCGGGGACATCAGCCCGTCCTCAGGCTCTGCTGGAAGCCTCAGCGGCCTCCTCAGCTGCGACGTGTTATCCGGCTCCGTTTGGCTTGGCCAGAGACACCTTATAAATTAAAAGGAGCAGATCCAGCACAGATCCTCATTTTTTGGGCTGGTGGGTATTCCCGAGGAGACCCTTGGGAACGCTCAGCCCTGTCACCTGTTTATGATGCTGCTCGAGTGGATGGAAGACCCGGACCCTCCACATGCACACGTTGGACAGACCGAGGCTCTCCAAGGAGGCGGAGATGCCGCTGGATTCCCCGTTCCTGGGAATGGGAGTCTTCCCAAACCCTCTGTGGTGGCTCCTTGTGCCCGTTGGGAGCAGCTCTCCTTCCATGGAGGACAAATGCCCAGCAAAGCCTTCAGTGGAGACCGCCCCTTTCAGAAGAGGCTGAGAATGACCATGAGTGACGCGAGGGTGACCAGAAACATCTCCCCGAGCCCAGGTGACGGTCAGAGAGCTGCTTCCCTGCTCCAGAAGTCCTCCTTTGGCCACGGGGATTGGAATTCACCTCCATCCTTAAGGAGCAAGGGAAAAGATGCCTGTGACTTCCCCTCCGCTTGTTGCCTGCAGCTCATGTGGGTAAGTACAGGCAGCTCGGAGGGTTACAGTCCCATTTTCCTGCCACTGCATAGGTGCTATTGCCCTATAAATATATATATAAATATATATTTGAATAGGCCTTCAGGGCCTTCTACACAGAAGCTCCATCAACTTCAGAGTCTCCAACTCCTGGAAGATGTAACTGCCTTTGAGGACCCAAGGAGATGCACGAAGAAGGTAGGAACACGTGGGACCTCCAGCCAGGAAAATAAAACACTGTCCTGCCAAGAGCGGCTTCCTGCTGGGCCTCCCCAGCACCCGCCTCCTGCTGCCACTTATTCCTGGTGATATTTTAATTATTCGGAGAAAATTCCGCGACCGACTCGGCGCCCACGCAGTCGCTGCAGGAACCACGAGCGCCTTGAGCACCGTCTGGGTGTTTTGCACTATTTTGAAAAGGTTTGGGCCACAGAATGGAGAACCCGTTTTGTTTTGTTTTGTTTTCCTGAGCTAACGAGCTGAATTAAGAGTCGCCTATGATAATGTAGGTTTATTTTTTCATTTGTACTGCGTTTCGGGGAAAACTTTAAGTAAAGACCTGTTACCAGTTAATTAGCCCGTGGTCTTGCTGTATTTCCTATTTCAGGGAGGCCGGCGGGACACGGCGGCAGCCTGAAGGGAGAAGCCCTCGTTGGGCTGCTTGGAAGCAGGAGCGGCTCCACAACCCCATTCCCAAGCTCGGGAATTTGTAGCCTCCAAAGCTTCCTGGAGGATCGGGATGGCCTCCACGGCATGAGCTGCTTGTGCTGCTGCCCGATGCTGATGATCCCTCCCGAGATTTGGGGGCTTTTCCAGGTTTTTGGCTTGGAAAGCGGTGCTGGAACAGCCGTAGGGGAGACTCGGGGTGTCCCCGGCCGGGCTGCTCGCTAGAGGGCACCCGGTGGCCGCTGCCGCGCTGAGCCGCGAGCTCAGCCTTACCCGTGAGCTCGGCCTTACCCGTGAGCTCAGCCTTACCCGTGAGCTCAGCCTTACCCGTGAGCTCGGCCTTACCCACGCGCTCTGCCTCCCCGCGAGCCCAGCCTTAGCCACGCGCTCGCCTTCCCCGCGAGCTCGGCCTTCCCACAGGCTCGGCCTTTTCCACATTTCGGACGTGCCCCCTGCCCACACGTGGGCACCCGTGTCCCCAATGCGCCCCCAGCTGCCCTCCCGGCCGGTGGGGACAGCTCGTTGCCGCCTCTGCTCCCCGGAATGTTTTGTTCAGCTCCTCGGCGACTTCAGTTGGATTTAATGTTCCTATAGGTGCCGCTTTCATCTGGCTTCCCCTCCACCTCGTTAGCGTAATCACCGCGTCCATATTAAACATTTACCGTCTTCGCTGTCCTGGGGAGCCCCCGGTTCTCTGCCACTTGCAATCAAAGGCTGACGAGGCCGGCACCGGTGCTTGCAGTGGCCCCCTGCTCCACGTGCTTCGTTACTGTAGCTGGAATGTGCCATAAGTGAGGTCTGGAAGACGCTCAGGGCAGCCCAGGTGCCCGCAGAGCCTCAGTTTGTCCGTGCAAAGGGAGACTTTGAGCCCCAACAAAGGTGGGATCCAGGCGAGGTGCCAGGGATGCGGGTGCTGGAGAAATTCCGACCCGCAGGATGCAGGGAGAGCGCCCGAAACCTCCATGCAAACCCAAGCAAAATCACCCGGGAGGCCTCCAAAACCAGGGAAAACGTCACCGGAGCAGCCGCAGGGGCTCGGAGCGCTGCAAAATGCGTGGAACCGGGCGCCCCGTCACCCTCCTGGAACATTTCCACCTTCTATAGCCCATTTTTGTGCTCCTCGGGAAGGCCGCTGGCGTCGTCCGCACCCGGAGCATCTTCCCTCCCCGCGAGCCAAGCCCGGCCCATTAGCACTAATTAACTTTCTGCCCGTTACCTTTAGCGAGCCAATAAATCTTTAACGCTAGCTGGGAATTTAATAAGGGAAACGCAGCCAGTGACCTCAAAACTTAAAGGTTGGTGGCAGGAGGCAGAGGGGGACGAGCAGGAGATGCGGAACGAGACAAGGAGGCCGGATCCTTGGGAGGATCCAAGGAAGCAGCTTTGGAAGGACATGGATACAGGATAAATGCAGATATCCAAATAAGTGCAGGAATAATGGGCCGTATGGAGCTGGTGCTGCCACAAAAGGCTCCAGCTCCCGTTTTCCTCCTATTTTCCTCTTGTTTTCCCCATTTTCCGCCCCGCCAAGGCGGGCGCTTCTCCCGCCTGTCAGCAGCCGAACGGCTGGCGGGGACCTGCATTATTTATCCGCTCTGTAACATTTACTGGGATTTAGTGTTTAATAACTGTCACTCCAATATATCTTTTCTTAATCCCCCCAGATCCGTCGCTGTGGCAATTTTAAATATTTATCAACGCAGTTTGTGTGTTCACCGTTAAGGTCGCTTTTTTTTTTTTTCCCTCTTGTAATTAAAGATTTACAAGACACCGCTTGAGATTTAGGGAGGCCGGGGGAGGATCAAAGCCGGGTGCTATTCACATGGGAAGCCACCAGCTTTTCCCACAGGCCCCATCAGCTCATGATGGTGCAAATCCCGACGGATGCTTTGGGAAAAGTCCCTTTTTTATTTTTTTTTTCCCGTGTTTTCTCCCAAACTTTGCAAAAACACCTGGAAACCGCCCAGACCGGGTACATCGGGGTGTCACCAGCATCGCTTTTATTTCTTTTCCCGCGTCACCTCCTTCCTTCCAGCCCATCCCGGGTGATGGAGCAGCAGGATGGAGAACGGGAGCCGCTCGGGAATGCTGAAAAATGGAAAACAAAACCGCCACCCACGGCGTGTTCCAAAGGGCCTTTTCCCTGTGTTCCCAAAGGCCTTTTCCTTGTATTCCCAAACAGGGGACAGTCCAGCAAGGAGGCGACGCCGCGGGCAGGGGGGTCACCGCGACCACCCGTATGGCTGTGCGCACCGGGGACCTCGCTCCCGTCACCAAATCCCCCCATCCGGAGCCGCCGCTGCTCCCGTAGCCGAGTAATCATTGAAATCCCAAAATCCCCCTTTTTTTTTTTTTTTTGTCTTTCAGTTGTTTTGGATACAAAAGCGTGTTCTCCCCCTGCCGCCGCCCATCTCACGTCCCCCCGCCGTGGCACTGGAGACCCTCAGGAGCCGGGGGCCGCCGCTCGCACCCCGCCGGGCAGCGGCCGCCCCCGTGCCCAGCGCCGGACGAAGGGCCCCCGTCGGCCACGCGTGGCGGGACCACCGAGCG
>NW_020456276.1:1511627-1521141 GCF_003342845.1 Nothoprocta perdicaria | reverse complement strand
GGGAGGCGCGCGGCGCGCGGCGCGTCCCCGCGCGGGCTGCCCCACGTGAGCCGCGCCGAGAGCGTGTTGAGGGGCGGCTGCCAGGCGAGCAGCACGCGGTAGGGCTGCACCTCCAGCACCGCCAGCTCCAGGCCCGCCTCGCTCGGCGGGAAGGCGCTGCCCACCGTCACGCTCACGCTCTTGGTGGCGGCGCCCAGCAGGTTGTGGGCCACGCAGGCGTAGAGGCCGGCCTCGCGCGCCGAGATGCCGCGGATCTCCAGCGTCCCCTCGGGGTGCACCCTGTAGCGCCCGCCTTGCGCGGACGGGAGCAGCTTAACGCCCGACGGGGCCACCCAGTAGATGTCCGGTTCCGGCTCCGCCAGCGCGCGGCAGTGCAGGGAGACGTCGTCGCCGGCGGCCACCGCGAGGCGGGCCGGGAAGCTCTGCGCGGGGATGAGGGGAAGGCAGCGATCCGTCATGTCCCGGAAGGGCACGGCTCGGAGGTGGCGCCTCTGCAGGTCCGGGGGCTCGGCGCACAGCGTGGACTGCGGCTCGATGAAGCGGACGCGGGTCTCGGTGCTGTTGACCCAGCGGAGGACGCAGTCGCAGCGGAGCGGGTTGCCGTGGATGCTGATCTCCTGCAGGTTGGGCAGGGCCTCCACCGTCTGCTTATGCAAGGCACTTAAGGCGTTGTTGTTGAGCATGAGGGTTTCCATCTGAGGAAGGTGGTGGAAAGCGCTGGGGTGGATGAAGGAGAGCTTGGGGTTGTTGGTCATGTCCAGCTTGGTCAGCTCGGGGAGGTTGATCAAGGCAAACTTGTCTATGGAAACCAGCTCCTCCATGTTGTTCAGCCCCAGCTCCTTGAGGTGCAGCATGTTCACAAAGTCACTTTGCTTAACCCTCTGCAAGGGGTTTTTGTTCAAATCTAGGAACTTGAGGCCGGGAACTTGCTGCAGCGCCCGCTTGGGGACCTCCACGAGCTTGTTGTCGTAGAAAGAGAGGCTCTCGAGGCTGCGCAGCCCCTCCAGCGCATAGTCCGAGATCTCCCGCAGGTTCATCCCGGCCAAGACCAAGCTCCGCAAGTTCGCCAGCGGCCTGAAATTCAGATCCAAGATCGCATCCACCTTGTTCCCTCCGATCATGAGGATCTCCAGGCTGGGAAGCATCTGGAACCAGCGGCTGTCAACCGTTCTCAGCAGATTGGAGTTGAGGTGGAGCCGGAGGAGGCTGCCGAGGCCGGCGAAAGCCCTCGGCGAGATCCTGCGCAGCTGGTTGTGGTTCAGGTAGAGCTCCTGCAGGCTGCCCAGCCCGGGAAAGCTGTCGTCGGGCAGCCGCGCCAGCTGGTTCTCCTCCAGGTGCAGGCTCAGCAGCCGCGGCATGTTGGCGAGGCCCAGGTCCCCGACACGGGAGAAGCTGTTCTGCGACAGGTCGAGCTCGGAGAGGTTGCGCAGATAGGCCAGCTCGCCCCGCTCCAGCCGCGCCACCTTGTTGCCCTGCAGCAGCAGCGTGTGCGTGGCCGGCGGCAGGTCCGCGGGCACGGCGGGCAGCAGCAGGTCGTTGCAGTCCACGGTGGCGGCCTCGCGGTACACGGAGCGCGGCGAGTACCAGGGCCGCAGCTGGCACACGCAGCGCCGCGGGCAGCCCACCTTCCAGGGCACCGCGGCGGCGCCGGCGGCGGCGGCAACGCACAGGAGGAACAGGCCCGTCTGGAAGCCCCGCATCTTCCCGGGCACCCAGGACATCGGCACACGGAGCGGGGCGCGCGCGCCGGGGGAGGCGCCGGGCCCAAGCGCCGGCACGCGGGGCCGGCCGCGCTCCGGGCGCCGCCGCCGGCTCATCCCGCGCCCCGCGGCCGCCCCGTCAATCAGCGCCGCGCCGCTGCGGCCCCCCCGAGCCGTTCGCTCGGCCGCTCGGCTGCATCCCTCGCGCTGCTCCTCAAGGTCCTTCCTGAAAGAGGCCGGACGAGAAGGTGGGTTAGAGGAGAGCTCGCGCACGCAACGCGGGAGCGGGAGCGCAAGCAGCGGGACGGAGACGCCGGCGACGTCTGCAGGTGCCACTCGCAGGGCACGGATCACCTGCAGCCCCACGCGGCTCAATCCCCCACTCTCTGCACCAAATAGAAAGGAAACTGGAGCTCCTTTCCCTCCGGATCTGCTCTTTGCTGTGCCGCGGCCCCCCTCGAACGCAGATCCTCATTTCCTGATTTTCTCATTTTCTCATTTTCTGGTTGTTGCCGCCGCCGGCCTTTTCCACGGCCAAGGGCTGCCCGGATCACAGGCGCTCCGGGAAGGATTTGAACGTCCCCCCTACATCCAGCATGCGCAATAGCCCTGGGGAAGCCGATGCCAAGCAGGAAAAGCAGGATTTTAGGGGCAAAAAACAACCCCCCCCCCTTCCTCCAGGGTCTCCACCCAGCTCTCATCTCGGGAATAGCACAAAAAAGGGGGGAAAAACCAAGAGAAATCCCAACGGAGAGCAGCCCCGTGAACCTCTCCCGCCACGTGTGCCTGGCGCTGCCTTTCAAGCCGCCTCCCGGCCGAGCAGCACTAACGCACAGGAAGGATCTATTGATTTCTGCCTCCTTTGGAGGGCCCCGCATCTTCCTTTTCAAGTGCACGGGCATTTCTGCAGCGATCAATCTCCCCGGCCGTTAAAATATTATAGAATCTTCTTAAATAAAATAATACGAAGGAATATTTTTTTTTCCTTCAGGCTGTGTGGAAAAAAATGGGGTCCAGAGAAAGCACCTTGGCTCTAGCAGTTTTTATATAGGAAAGAGTCACTTGTTCTGCTTTCTGGTGATATCTTTATAGGCTTCTTGTTCAGCGCAGGGGTTTAGCGCTTTGGTCCCCAGCACGGCACCGGGTTGCAGAGCTGATGGCCATGGAGAGCTTTGCATGCGAGATTACCCCGGGACAGGCTTGTGGCAGTGCTAGGATTGGTGCTTATACAGAAATGTCGTGTTTTTTGGAAAAAAAAATGGTTCCTAAACCCCAGGGGACTGTAATGGGACACGAAACACGGCCCGTTTTTAGTGCTCCGCTTGCCAAAACCCTACGTGGAGGCTCCTGCTTGACCTTGAGAGCCACTGCTGGGACTAAGGGGGCTGCGGGAGCCCAGCTTCCCCTGGGAATGCTGCTAGGAGCAAAATGGGAGGCGTAAATATTTGCAGCTGAAATGGGTGCAGATGGGTGCACCTGAAATGGGACCGTGAGGAAGGCTGGAAAGCTTTGGGTGAAGCTCAGCTGGGCTCTTCCCATCCTGAACCTGCCCCAAACCTGCAGCGGCTCCATCCCTCCCCTCTCCATCCATCCATCCATCCATCCATCCATCCATCCATCCATCCATCCATCCCCAGCAGGCACAGGGGACGCAGCTGGGAATCAGTGATGGATGGGACAATAAGGAGGCAGCCCAGAGAGAAAGTAGGGAAGGAGCAAGGATGAGAGGAGGAGGAGAAAAGGAGGAAAGATGCAAGGGGAGAAGGAGGATAAGAGGCCGAGCCGGAGGGAGCCGGAGGGAAGGGAGCTGCCGAGCAGGACGGATGCACAAGAGCATCAGGAGCCAGGAAGCGGGAAAAAGAGAGCAGAAAAAGCACCGAGGTTGGGAACTGATGAGGTGCAGAGAAGGGAAGAGTCTTTTCACCAGCAAAGCACCTAAAATAAGGTGCCAAACGCTCCTATTTGGCGTCTCTGCCCAGCAGGGGATGCCATGTGGATCTCGGCTTTTCCCTGCTGCATCCCGAGGGATGGATAAAGCCGCCATGCTCCGCATCGGCTCCCGACAGAGCTCCGGTTCTAAAGGGATCCATTGGATAACGGTTAATCTTGAATAAACGTTTCTAATGCTCTCCTGTTCGGTGTATAATAAGTGACTTCCTAAACTTCAGTGGAGCCGCCGAGGTCGAGCCGTGCTCTGGGACTAACGGGAGCACGGAGACGCCGCTCCTCGGGCACTGGGAATCACAAATACGTCCTCCAAGGGTCATTTCCAGCGTCCGTGTTACCTGCACGGCCTCCGAGCCTCCCTCGAGGCCGAAACCTCCCTCCTCTCCAAACGGGAATATTCGGGAATCGGCGCTCCCAGGGGCTCAGCTGGGGAAGCAGCTGTGAGCGAGGACCTCAGCAGGGTGCAAGCACACACGTACCGAGGCCAAAAACTAACAAATAAAGCCCGAATCCCCCCCAAAACCCGCAGCGACCATTGGCGGTAACGTGGCAACGTGTCCCGCTCGCGGCGGCCGCCTCGTCGGTATTCCCGGTCCCGGCGCGCCGGGCGCCATGGCAACGCGCGGCTCCTCCGGCACCGGCGCCGCAAACAGCACCGGGACATTTCATTAAGCAGCTGGCAAAGGGAAAACCTGGCCTCCTCCAGGCACCCTTTATGATGATGATGATGATGATGATGATGATGATGATGATGATGATGATGATGATGATGAAATTTTGGGGTGTTTTGCGGTGCTTTTGGGTGGCTTGAGGAGGCTCCTGCTTGTCCTTCCCCTGCTTTGAAATGCAAATAAACAGAAGCGGTGCCCAGTGTAGAGGCCAGGGAGGAAAAGTGCCCGTCCTGGGGTGGCACAAGGTGCCGCCAGCGCCGTTTGTTGCCCCTCAGCAGCGCCTCTCTTGGATGGGATCCGCATCGAGCATCCCGAGGTGCTCCATGCACCCTGAGCCGCCCGGCGCGGTCGGAGGTGCCGGGATCCGGCGCCAATCCGCCTGCATTCCCACCAGGACACTGTGCCAACAGCGAGCAGCGCGGCTCCGTAACGAGCTGCCTCCGTCCCACTCCGCTCCGCGCGCTAGATAATTCCGTGGCCTTTCCGAGAGCACCTGCAGGTCTTCCCAAAGGAGCTCACGTGGGGAAGGGCATGGAAATTTTCCCATGGGAAAGGGCAGCGTCTGTGGCAGGGCAGGACCACTGCAGGACGCTCCATAGGGAGGCATCCCGGTGCCGGAGCCCATAGGGATGGCCCATAGGGATGAGGAGCCGGAGCGCGCGGTGAGGTCGCGGCAGGACGAGCCTGGAGCGGAGCAGCCCCGGCTCCCAGGCGGCCCCGGCAATTGGAGCTAATCAAAAGGGTGTTTCACACGTCAGGCGCTTGGCAGACACGTTAACGAGCGCGAGCCGAGGCTGCCGGCGGCGTGGACGGCGAGGAAAGCAGCTCCGGGATGCACGGATGCGCTTCCGACGGCGCCGGGATGCACGGACGTGCCAGGATGCACGGACACGCCAGGACACTTATTGCAGCTCCTCATCCCATGCCCACCCATCAGCAGATCATCACCCTGCCCAAGCAAAGGGCACAAGAATCCTGGGAATATTCAGGGATATTTTTCCCGGCTCAGGAAGATCCAGCCATAGCAACAACCCCTTAGGCTGCCGAGGCTTTTCCAGGCACATCCCTATGTTTTTCCACACCCCTTTTCCACCTGAGCCGGGTTTCCGCTCTCCAGCAAGGGAAGCGTTAAGGGTTAATTCCTTTCCCTTTCCCAAAGGAGAGATTTCATGCCGTGCTGAATAAATAAAATAATGTGATATTACAAAAGACTGCAGCGCAGTCTATTAGATACCGCAGCACCGTCGCAGGGCGCCTGTCGGCACCGATCAGGGTGACTGATGACTTATCAAGAACGGACCTGACATCTCCAAACGAGCTGTTTTGATAGAGTTGTCATTCAAAAAGGGTCCAAAATATCATCATAAATAATAATAATAAACTGGATAGCAACGGGGAGAAAAATGGGAAAATATTCCCTGTCTTTGTCCCACCTTATTTAAAGGGTCCCTGGTGGCAACAGGACAATTCAGTCTTGGCTGGGAGGGATGTGGGAAGAGGGATGGGTGGGAAGAGGGATGGCTGGAGGGAAAGTGCCCAAATATTCCCCACAGAAGCCAAACTTTGCTAATATACAGCAAGAACCCCAACCCTTCCTGCAGATCCGGGATATCCCCGGGATGCAGGAGCGGAGGGAGAAGCACGGCTGCAGCGGGCAGGGATTGGCACGGAGAGATTGCTCCACATCTACTTCCGAAAAACTGATGAAAAATTGGGTTTTTTATTAAAAATAGAAAAAAAAACATGGAAGATGCTGCTTGCAAGACTGAGCTCTGAGGGGATATTCATCCATCCACGTCAAAGGGAGAGGAATTGGTTTTCCAAGGAAGTTTCAGACGTGTCATTAGGGGTTTCAAAGGGCTGCAAACCATAAACCAGCTGCTGATGCAAGCACGCGCGCGCATATATGTCTCTTAAGAGAAAACAATTAAGAAAGGAAATTCAAAGGGCCGTTTTCAAGCGAAAACTCTCTGTGGGAATGGCATGCTAAGATTTGCATCCTCATAATGTCGGGAAATTAAAAATCAGGGAATTTACCTTTCTAATGCCTCTGCTGCAGCTCTCCCCGGGGTGTGGATGTGAAGCAGGGGAGGGAGGCTAAGGATGCAGGGATGCAGCCCGGGATGCACAATGGGGATGGAGCGGGATGCATGGACACGGGCCAGCACTTCCCTACACTAAAACTTGTACGGATCGGGATATCTGCAAAGGAGCCTCCGCCGTTCCCGGGGAGGCCGGGCTTTCCGCTGGCGAGCAAGGAAATCAAGGAATCAAGGAAAGGGAACCAAGAGAAGGAGGCTCCCAGCAATGCCCAAGGCTGCCGAATTGGAAGCCGCTATGGATTTGGAAGGAGATGGAGAGGATGGAGCTGGCACTGCTGCCAATGCCGGGGGCTGCTGGGTTGCATCCCACGGAGCAACGTGCTGGGAGCCCGGAATAGCCGGGGGATCCCACCTTTCCCTCCCGGGAGGCAACGCTGCCTCCTCCCACCCAGGGCTATTTCGGGGAAGCAACGTTCCTCCGTGGGATGCGAATCCCTCCTGGGATCCATCCAGGCTCCTCATGGAGCGAAGGGTGCCTGGGGGTGGGACAGGTTATTAAGCAAAGCTTGGGAAGAGGAGAGAATTCCTGGGCATGGTTCAAACCCAAAGCACCGCCGGGCATTTCCGTTGTTTCTCCAGGGAGATCTGCTGTGGGAAACAACATTCCCCGGGCAGGGAGCATCCGTTAGCGCCCGTGTTGCCGGGAACGCCATGGGCACCGACACCTGCCCCGGGCTCCGGGATGGAACAGGTTCAGCGCCGTCCCCAGCGGGTCCCGCTCGCCTCTCCCGGCTGGAATTCGCCCCTTGCAAAGGGCCGGGCTGCAGATTCCGGCCGCTCCATCCTTTGGGAAGGGCCTGCGGGAGCGGGGAGCGGGTGTTGCCGCCTGGTCCTCGGCAGCAGGTCTGCAGAGCGGGAGCCGTGCGGATCTGCAGCCCCCCGGAAGCCGCCAGCTCCTGCAAACGCCCAGAAATCCTTGGGAAGCGCAAGGAAAACGGCTGGTTGCCATAGCAACGGGCGCGCCGGGCTCGGCTCCGGGGCCGTCGCTCCGGGACCTTGGGGGTGCTCTGGGACCCCGGGGACTCCCCCCGGCCGGAGGGGCCTGCGGAGCATCACCTGGATCCCTCTGGATTTAGGGCTCCGCGGCAGCCCGTGGGTCGGGGGATACCGGGGGGTTTATAAGCCACAGAGGAGGGACCTGGCATTAATTCCGAGTCGGGGAATAATTTATCCCCGTAATTCATTGACTAAGTTTGTCTCTTTCCCCCCCATCTGGGTGGAAAGCAGCCCCCCCCGGCGCCGGGCTCCGCTCGAGTCCCAATTAAGCCCTTTGTGAAACGCCTGGGAACGGGTCCCAATTTTCCCATATTTCTTTGTGATTCACAATTACTCGCCAAACAGCGTGGCGCGGAATTCCCGCTCTGCCTCCGTGTTTGCAAACAGGCCACGGCGGCAGCGACGCCTCGAGGGGTCCCCCCGGCACCGGGGGGGTCCCCGCTTGTCCCTCCTGTCCCCCGCCGGCCCAAGGCCTGCGATGCTCCCACATGCAACCGGAGCAGGTTCCTCACCCACTGACTGCCCCCCTAAAGCCGCCCAGCAGAAGGGCCTTTTGCAAAACCCTCTATAAATGTGTTTATTGCAAAGCAGCGCAGCCCAGCAGCAGCCTCCAGAGCCGCACAGACATTTCACTGCCTCCAAAGTGACCGATGCCCTGGAGCAGCTTCAGGCCTCACGGTGCCATTCCCGGTCCGTCGGGGTCCCTGGTCCATCGGGGTCCCTGGCCCATCGGGGCCAAAGGCAGGGAGCTGGGCAGGACGCCGATATCTGGGACTACCAAGCGGCTACAAAAGCTGCTTTAAGCTCTTCTAATTCCGTGCTTTCCCATTTCCCATCCACTGCAAGAATATAGGAGGCAGGGCTTTCCTACACAGCGGTATCCATAATTCCCCCTTCCTTGGTTTTCATGGCCTGGAGTTCACAACGCAGAGCTCAAAGCAAGTGGCCGGAGCAGGAGCATCCCCAGGGCGTGGGGAGCCAAATCCTTGTGGAAACCCCGGAAAGGAGAAGCCCTGGAGCAGGCAGCACTTGGATAACTTGTGCTGCGCTGACCACATCACCTCCCTCCAGGAGGAGGCTGGAGGAAAATCCGCTTCCCACACCCAGGAATGGCATCCTGCTCCAGCACCAGGATCCAGGCAGGGCGGAATCCAGGCAGTATGGAGCCCAGCGTGGTCCTTGCCACTTGGATCCTGGATCAGGGATCCGCATTCTAACCAGGGCTCCAACTCTCCCCCCAGCTTCCAGCAAAACCCTTCCTGGGAGCACTGCTCCAAGGGGCCTTTTCCTGGCATGCAGCACCCGGTCTGCAGCACCCCGCTCTCCTCCGAAGCCCCACCAGGATGAGCCCCCAAGGGATGGGGGTCTCCGTCCCCTTCCCATCCTGCCGGGAGCTCCCGGACCCCTTTGCTGGGGATAAAGCCACAAATGGTAGAGACCCCTCAAATACCACCCTGGGTTCTGGTGCAGGAAGCTGGGGGGACTGGTGTCCCAGACCAAAGCCCTGCAGCTTCCCAAAGATCCCTCCCCCCTTTCCTGTGCCCGCGGCTGGCATCTCCTTGCTCCAGGTGCAATGGGACTGGGAGCAGCTCCGGGTGCCTGTGCCGAGCATCCCAGCTGCAATCCCAGCCGGATGCCTGGCAGCTGCTCCCAGGGACTGTTCTGCTTCCTGGCACCCATGGGTTAATGCACCCAAAACCTCGCTGCCGGGCATGTTGCACCCTCTGGCACCAGCACCCGGCTCGGTTTGGACGAGACCCCTGCTACCCCGCAGCACTGGGGTGCCGCCCCGTCTCCCCACGTCGCTCCAGTGCCCGGGTGAGGATCTATCCCTTCCAGGGGGCTTCCCGGGGGGAACCCGGCTCCATCCCCGGCATCGCGGCACCCCCCGTGCCCCCTCCCGGCGCCGATGCCGCAGCCGCCCCCCGCCCGCATCTGCCCCTTATTCCCGAGCGCGCCCTTTGCCGCCCGCCCCGAAAGGAAGGGAACCCCCCCAAAAAAAACCGCAGCACTGAGCAGAGCATCAACCCACGCGCGGGGACCCCCCCCGGCGGCCCCACTCACCGTGGGGCTCGGCCGCCGTGTCGGGGCCGGGCGC
>NW_020456276.1:1415776-1511449 GCF_003342845.1 Nothoprocta perdicaria | reverse complement strand
CTGCCGCCTCCTCCTCCTCTTCCTCCGCGCCTCTCCCCTCCCCTTTCCCCCCTCCTCTTCCTCCTGCTGGCTCTGGGCTCGTCGCCAGGACGGGCCACCCACCTGAAGGGGCTCCTGCCGCCCGCGCCGCTTTAACCCCCGCCGCTCTGGAGCGCGGGGAGCCCGGCCGGCCTCCCCCTCCAGCCTCCCGAGCCTCCGCGCCTCCTCCTGCTCCCGCTGCCGCATCCCGGCGCTCCTGCCTCCCGGGTGTCCTCGGTGTTCCGGAATGGAGGGGACCTCGCTCCATGTCCCCGGGGGATGCAGAGCTCTGGTGGCCTCCAAGCCAGAGGTGCCCCGAGCTGCTCGGGGCTCTGCTGGGCTGCGGGTGGAGAGAGCGGCCCCGTCCCCGGCCAGTGGTGCCTGTCTCCGGGTGAGGGACAGAGGGGTGGCAGGGGGGACACTGGCCAAGCCCTGGTCCCCAACGTGCCCCATGCTGGCCAGAAGCAGCTCCAGGAAGGGCTGGCTTTGCAAGGAAGGGCTGGTAGGAGAAGGGCAGGTTTGTGCTAAGCTGGAGCCTGGCGCAAGGCAGGGCTGCGGCCAGGCCCATTTTTCGAGTCAAAATTCAGCCGCAATTAAAAGCAATATATGTCCCCTAAAGCCCAACTGGGGGTTTGGAGCAATTCCAAAGGTCTGGAACATCAGGATCTAGGGCTTGCACTGAGGTCTGGATGGACTCCAGGTACTTCATGGACCCAGCCCAGGTTGCACCAAAGTGGGATGTGGAGCTGAATCCACCTCCTCTCGCTTTTCCCTGGGAATAACCCTTCCCAGCGCCCGCCATCCGGCGGCAGAGCCCCCGGGATGCTCCACACGTGGCAGCAGCCATTGCATCCCTGCTCCATGCCACGGATTTGGCTCCTTCCCAGAGCGTTTGCCTGGGGGGCTGGAGCGCGGAGATGGAAAACGGCCACGCAGGCTCCGGAGAGCCGGAGCGCGGGAGAGATCGGAGTGACCTGATTTAATTGGCAGGACTTCAATAACATAAAAATCGCTGCCTGTGTGCCCAAACCAAATGGGTGATGTTCTGGCACGCTGGCCCTCGTTCAGCAAAGCATTTAGGCAGATCCTTAATGGGAACACATGCTTAACGTTAGTCTCGCTTAAAAGCCTTGCAACATAACTGATAGCCAAAGAGGGGCCCCATTAGAAGGTCCCCGGTTAAGTCTGAGTCGCTTAATCACTTCTTACTGCAAGTAGGGAGAGGACAGAGGTCTGGGGGGTCATCAGTGACACCCGGTTCCTGGTGCAAGGGCCCTTTTCCAGGCTGGATTCCCCGCAGCTGAAGCCCATCCAGCACCGCGGGGGTCCCGGCTTCACGTCCTGCACCTGGACACTGGTCAGGCTGCATGGGGACGAGCACTGATCCCTGCAGGTCCTGGGGATGAGGCTCTTTGCAGCCTGGGAAGCCTCTGCTAACTCAACGTTTTCATGCTAAAAGAATGCAAAAAGAAGAAAAGGACCCCCCAAAACAGCTCCTCCCTTTTCCTCTTGCAGACAACTGTGCATCAACCTGGCTTCATCGCTCCCTGCGGGGCCAGGATTTGGGGACAGGTTTGGGTGTTGTGGATATTGCTGTTATTTAATGATTTAAGGAGACAGCAGCAGCTCCTGCAGCGGGATGATGGATTCACAGACCCCGGGGGTGTTTGGGGAGGCAGCGCCCCGTCCCTCCCGCATCTCCCCATAATCCGCACGGCTCCGGCTGCTCCCGACTTACAGCAGCTCTAGAGCCCATGGTAGGTCAGCTATACATCACCCTCGGCTCTCCCCTTGGGCGCTATTGCAAGCAGGGATCAATAGGACTGCTTCCTTTGGCAGGAAAATCCGGCTGGGAAAACAGGCTTGCATGGCCTGAGCCCAAATTCTCCTTGATCTGGCTCAGGAAGAGGATTTCAGGGATCCCCAGCCCTCCTCCTCCTGGAGGGCCAGGGCCCCATCTAGCTGCTTGCCACATTTTCCCCCTGGACGAAACAAATCCCAACTTCCACTGTAGGGATCAGGTGTCATCAGCATCATATTCCTCACCTTTGCAATTACACGTATATCTATATACATTAAAGTGCTTTTATTATTTTGGGGAGCATCATTTCCAAATTCTTCACAGAGAGCGATCCCTGCACGGGGAGACCCTCTGCATTCCTCCCTGCAGCCTCTGGAGCAGGGAAGGGAGCACAGAGAGGCTACGGGATCAATAACAGCGCTTCGGTGTCCGCAATGGAGCCCCAGGGAATTCAGTATCTCAGCACGTTCGGAGCTCTGGGTCAATGCGACCACGGCAAGGTCACGCAGAAGTCTATAACAGGGAAGGGGATTAAAGCCTGGATGTATTCCCGAGTTGTGGTCCGGCATCCCGACTCGCGGCACCATTCGGGATGGGGCTCCTCGCTCCGGCGCCGCAACCGTCGGGACTGTGGCGCTGCCGCATCCAGCCACGTTGGGTGGGAAGGGAGAAACGTTCCTCTGGTTATTTTATTCCTCTACTTTGGGGCTGCTTTACAGCTGCTATAAAAGCGGGTGATAAATCAGCGGCGATGCCGTAAAATGCAGGAAGAGCCGTGGCGTGAGCCCCGACTCCCTCCGCCAGCCCCCGAAATGCAGCAGGAGCGGCCGGGTTTATCGCTGGGCATCTTTACATCCCCCTCGGGAGGCAAGTTGTGGGGACGAGGGGAGCCCGACGGCGTCCCCTGGCACACGACCGTGCCGGCAAGCTGAGCATCGCGTCTCTTTGAATGGCGCATTTTGCATTGCAGAAATTTTACATCGCGCTCTCTCCCTCTCGCTGTCTTCGCCCCCACTTCTCTCAGATTTACGGGCAGGAGATTGGGCCAGGGGGAAATAAACTTCCTAAAGAGCACAGCGGTGGCTGATAAAGAAGGGAAAAAAGCAGTAAAGGAAACGACGACGATGCCTCCCGCGTTACGTGCCTCTTTACGCCGCGGGTTTGTTCCTTTTACTGCCAAACGAAAATGTAATTAAGAGGCTGCAGCATCAGCCCCTTGCAACTGCACTTGTTGCAGCTGTAGCAGAAAATACGGAATCCTTCGTGCCTGGGGCTTCCAGTTCCTCTGGATCGGCGGGCCCTGGCACTGGCCTTGCAGCTGCACAAGAGAAGCAGCAAGGCTGAACTGCAGCACTGAAGAAACCTCCTGTTTCCTTCCCCGAGCCCAGGGGCTTTTCTTTCGCTTGCCCCAGAGCGGACAGCGACAGGGAGGTTCCTGCAGCAGGGGCTGCATGCGGGACGGGACAGGGAGCGAGTCCTGCTCCGGCCCCGTTTCGGTGCTTGCAGGAGTGTCTGTGTTTGCCGGCGTATCCCAAGACGATACGAGCCACCTTCTCCGCCCTGCACGTGCGCCCGTGCCGTTGCATGCACCTGCACGCGTGCACTGGCATGCTCGCATGTGCGCTTGCACACACACAAGCATGCAAATGCACGCTTGCCCCTTGCTGCCCTTCAAAGGCATGGGTTTGCAGGAGGGTTTTGCAGGAGGATTTTGCAGGATGCTCCTGCAAAACGATTTTGCAGGCAGGTTTTGCAGGATGGTTTTGCTAAACGATTTTGCAGGCTGGTTTTGCAGCCCAGCAAGCTGCAACGGGCTGGCTGCTCTGGGCGGCTGTGCTGGCACCTGGGCACAGATTGGGATAAAACCACAGAGGAAAAAGCTGCAGTTTCGGGATGCAGCTTTAACTCATTTCTCTGTTGTTAGCACCCCTGGCAACCCAGCGCTCACTGCAGGCCCCAGCGGGCACGGAAACAGATCCCTCATTAACTGTCACCCTTGGCTCTTGCTGCAGCCCCATAATCCCATCGCATTCCCATCCCAACTCCCGCTGGAGCCTCTTATCCACGGCTCCTCTGCAGCCCGGAGCGGGGCCGCCATCCCCACCTCAGTGGGAGCCATAGGGCGAGCGTGCACTCCTCTCCCCTCCTTATTTATTTAATTGGAATCTCAGCTGAATCTGCTAATTAAGTTCTTTGCCTGCAACTAATATTGTGCCGCTAATTCCTCCCTGCAATGATCCCTCCCGCAGCCGCCGGGGCTGCGCTCGCTGGCATCCTTCCATCCGCCGCCTTGCAGGGAAAGAGGAGCCCTGTTTAATCACACCGAGTGACTCCGGCTTTAGCGGCCCTTGCGGATCAGCCCAGCGGCTCCTTGGGATGCCCGGAGCGGCCCCGAGTCCCTGTCGTGGCCATCCCGCCGTGGGGCCGGGATCTGCTCCGGGGGGCCGGAATCTGCTCCGTGGGGCCACCCGCTTGCTCGCTCCACGAGTATTCCCGAGCTCTTTGATGCTGCTCCTCTCTCACCGTTCCGCTTGCTTTCTATTTTTATAAATAATACCTGCTCTGGAGCAGAGCAGAATACCAAGCGGGCAGCTAAATCCTCGGGAGCTCGCGGTGCCTGCGGGGAGGCCTCGGAGCGGCTCCGGAGCAGAGCCTGTTGCTGCCGGGGACCCCGGCGCTGGTCCCGGGACCCGGTCCCGGGAGCTGCCGGGCCAGGGCTCGGCCCCCCGTTGCTTTGATCCCACCTGCATTAACGCAAACGGAGCCGGCACGGGAGCCATCCCTCTCCCTGCTTGTTGCACAGCGGGATTGCTGGAGGGCAAAGCCTATCCAGAGAGGATGACAACCCTGCACCTGCTTCCTTATGGCCCTCCATGGGTTTATTTTAATTTGCGGGGTGCCCAAAACCACCCGGACAGGCAGAACTAGACCCAGTGCAGCAGCCAGGGACTAAACCCAACTCCATGCAGGGCTGGGGCCAGGGCTGAGCGGGGGACAAGGGGCAGGCGCCGGGGGCTGCACCCGGCAAACAGGGAAGCTGGGATCGCTCCGGCTGCCGGCCAGGAGGGCTGCGGGTTGCCATGGCAATCGGCAGCCACAAATTTTCTCCTTATTTATCCCCAGCGCTGTTTTGGGCTCGGTTAAAGCCGGGCTCTTTGGCCGGGGGTGCCAGGGAAGGGAGCGCAGGATCTCCGAGTGCTTCTCCGCTGCAAAAAAGCCCCAAGTCTCATGCAACAGCTTTGCCAAAGCCAAGAGCTCGCAGCTCCCCCTGCTCCCATCGCACAGGATCGTTTCCCCAAAGTCCCGCCTGCTTTTTTGGCCATTTGCCTCCTCGGATGAGGATAAATCTTGGATGATTCTGCTTTACGGTATTTCGTGCCACCGTCCCTGCTGCCCTGCTAGAGCATCGGGCTGTCTTTGAGCCTCCTCCAACGCCGAGTCCCCTGGCCAAGGCGCAGCCCAGGCTCTCCCGTTGCAGCAAACAGGGGAGCCGGGTTGCCCTGCTTATAAAAATACTTAAAATTCAAAAAAAAAAAAAGAAAAAAGAAAAACATAAATTATAAAAATTATTAAAAAGTATAAAAATTAGAGGAGCCTGAGCTACTTAAAGGTGCCTCTCTGCAACTCCCCTGTCACCCGGGCTGTGAAATACGAGGGGTCTCACAGCCGGGATCCTCTCTGCAGGGTACGAGGCAGAAGGACAAGTGTCATCCAGACGGACGGGAGCATCTAAAGCCCCGTCACCCTCCCCATCCCTCCCCGTTTATCCGAGGCACTCCAGTAACGGCTCCTAAATCTAATAACTGAGTCTTTTTGATGCCTTCAGCGGCACCGTTATGTAAATGCCCCTCTCCCGCTGTATATAAAATGCTGTGTATTTTATAGACGGTGTGTTGGCCGATGCCCTGAGACCACACGCAGCTGAGGAAACACCTTTGATTGCAGCATCAAACACTCATGGGGAAGGTAAGGACAGTGCCAGCAAAGGGAAACTCGAGCAAACCGGTTAAATTGATTTGATTTTTGCCAATAAAGGTCAGCGTGAAGTATTAGGGTTCTGCACGTGTACAAAGAAATCCCATTATTCAAGGAGCAGAGCAGCTGTTTTCAGGCACGAGAGGAAATGATGTGAGCGGGAGAAGCCAGAGCAGAGGTGCTGGAGCAGGAGCCCTTGTTCTTGGAGACGGGATATTCGGGATACAAGCTCCAAGCTAAGCCAGGCTGGGATAAGCAGGAGAAGGAAGGAGGCACCTGGGTCTTCCCTGGAGCAACGATGCTGAAGGAGGTTGGGATGAGAACCAGCTCTGCCACAGCTCCCAACGGGACACACAGGGAAATTTGGCATTTGGCTGCATGGGTAGAAGAGGGAAAGCAGCTCCAGGGAGCGCCTCTTGGGCAGGGGGTCCTTCCCAAGGAATGTGCCCCATTCCCGAGGAATATCCCCATTCCCAAGGAATGTCCCCATGCAAGGGGACAGCAGGGAGCGAGGGGAACAGCTGTTTGAGCTTTAAATGACATTTAATTAGCGGCATTCAGGTGGTCACAGCAGCATTGAGGCAGCAGCAAGGCAGGCCTGCAGTCCTTGCCATTTGTTAATTAAAGCAATTCCTGACAGAGACTAACGACTTTTTAATGACTCTGTTGTCTCAACATCTTATTAAGGTTTGACTTCTCTCTTTCATCCCCTTTGATTCCCCCCCGCCTTGCGTTTTCCTTGGAGCGCTGGTGTCCGAAGGAAGGGATCTCCTGCCTGCCAAGGGGAGATCCAGCTGAGCCGAGGGAAAAGCCTGGGCTCCTGATCTCCCTCAGCAGGAAAACACCCCAATTAGGATGGAGACGAAGGCTGAGAGGGACCAGGGAATTTGCAGCCCTTGGCCAAGCCCTGCTACAGGTCATGCCATGCTCATTCCCATGAGGCATAATATCTTGGATAATAGCATATCAAGGCAGAATATCTTGGAAAAGAGGTGGAAAAACCAGAGGAAAGTCTGGGTAGAGCTGCGGGGCTGCTTGTGCCCGGCAATGCAGCTGTGGGGAGCCCATCTGCCTTCCTCGCTGGGAGCTGCTGGGAGCTGATGGAGAGATCCAGGCAGGAAAGCCTCGTGTGCCACCACTCCGAGCACAGCACTGAAGCCAAGGGAACCGATTAACCTGTCCCACCGAAAGCCAAGGATTTCACCCCAAAATGGGCAGCTCGGAGGCCCTGCACATGCTGCACTGACTCTCCCCGCTGTGGAACAGCCCCAGGAAAACCTTCCTTTTAGGAAAACAGATGCTTTTAGTTATGGGTGGCTTGGACACATGTGCTGCCCTGGGGATGAGGACAAGCGGAGACAAAGGTGGCCCCAGGACACTGGTGATCAGCGCTAGAGATCAGCCCCGGGCTCTCAAGCTCAAGCTGAGTATTTGCAGCACAGTCACGTCTCAACCATCTCTATTTTCCCAGCCCTTTGGGCCAAGAGGTAGGTAATAAAGATCCTAATTCTCCTTAATTTGCTGCACACACATGCAAGGGCATGGCCCGGCACAGGAGGAACCACTTCTAAACCACCCAACTTTTAAAAATAAAAGTACAAGCGCATCCCAGAGACACACGTCCCACACAGGCAGGTGCTTGCGTGCCCCATAAGGATGCACTCAGCTGCAAATCTGCCTCCAAACTCGAGTCCCATACATGCAGACACAGGAACATGCATGCACAGGGACACTTGTCACCAAGAGGCATGCGGGTGCCAAGCGTCACCCCTGGGACGCGGCTCAGTTCAATGCAGCAGCATTTTTTAGTTATGGCATGCCATACAAGCACCGCCAAAGTGCAGAAAAGAGGCTGAGCCCAGGTATCTGTCAGCAGCCCAGCAGGTTCAATCCATCAGGAATTAGCCCCGGGCAGCGCTCCGCACACGCTTGGCATTTAATCCTGCTTTGCAAGGCTCAAGGGCGGGCGCGCTCGGACACACGCACACAGTTAGACACTCCTGCTCCTGGATGGGGATGCTCTCACCTGTCAACGTGTCACACCAGGACAAGGTGCATCCGTGTCCCCGTGCTCCAGAAGGGCCTCGGGGTGACCGTGGTGACCGGCTCGCACGGTGATGGGCGGCGAGTGCTGCGCTGTCACACCTCGATCCATGTGTTTTCTAATTCAGCAGCGTTTTCCACTGGTGCTGCTACCCTCATTAAGGAGGAAATGTTCAGTGGAGGGGATTGAACGGAAGGAAAGAGTGCGTGAAGAGAGAAAACGCACAAAAGGCATTAAAAACTCAGATTTACTGCTGTTCTCCTGGTGCAATTCTGGAGAAGATACTGTCAGAACCAAGTATTTCACAGGTTTTCCAAAAAAACACATCCAAAATGTAAGAAGAGCAACTGAAGAATTTATCAGGTGTCACCCCATCTAAAAAGATTCCCAGATGTCCCAGGCAGGAGCCCAAGTGGATGCTTAGGGAGACCAACACTGTTGGGAAAGGTCCTTGGTGTTGACATCCTCAGGACTAGCAACACTCGATCCGTTTGAAGGAGAGCACAAACCTATAAAAATAGATTCTGTTTCTACATCTATATTTAAAACTCTGTTCTCCTTGGAATGGACTCAGGCTACAGCAATTAACTAATGATGAGGATGATTAAGGATTGCTCTTGCTCTTTACATTTATAGCATCTCTCCTACTTCTTTTCCGCATAATAATTCCTTTCCTCTGCAATACCAGCGGAGCATTCCCAGGAAACTGAGGAGCAAAAGGCAGCAAGGGAGGAAGGTGATCCACAAAACGGAGCAGAGGAGGACGAAACCTGGTGCTTAGCAGCCCCCAAGCATCAGCCCTGTCCAGGGTTTTCCTGTTTGGATTGAGCAGTTCCAGCAACAGAGCAAGCACGGAGGAATTTATGGTGACAAAATGTGGGATGCTGCTCATGGGGACACAGGCACAGCCTGTGCTGAGGGGCACAGGGCTGGCTCTGCTCCATACTGACATCCCCAGATCTCTCTTCCACTGCTGGCAGGAAGCCCTGACTTACTGTGCAACGATGCCCCGTGGAAAGGTTGGCAAGAAGGGGGGAATAAATTAAAGAAAATCAGCAGGATAAAAATAGATGTGAGAGAAACAGGAGGCAGGAATCTGGCTGGCTCGCAAGGGCGCGTTTCTGGAGGGAGCAGCCGCTGCCCAGAAGGTGACTGGAGACCCATCAAGTCACCGTCACATTAGAGCCTGCTGCTGTGCCGACCCCCTGTGCTCGGCATCGCTTTAGCCGTGAGAAACACAGCCTGTCTTCCTGAGATGGAAGAGAACCAGAGCATGAACAAAATCAACTGAAATAATTACAGGTTACAACAAATCAATTGGAACTGTGTAAATAGCCTTCGGGCAGGCATAAGACATGATGTTCTTCGCTTAACGCGCTCGCCCGCGGTCCCGGCTCCGGTCCACGCGCCGGCGATGGATGCTCCGTGATCCGCATGTGTCGTGGCGAGGGCTCCTTCCCGCTCTGAGCGGGAGGGCGGGCAGGTTCGTGCCATTAAAACCATGGCAAATTTATGACGAGGATGCACCGACGCGCTGCACCTCGCTCAGTGCATGCATGGAGAGCCAGCACGGCCGCCGGGGCATCCCGGTGCTGCGGGCAGACACGCTTGTCAGACACGCTTGTCCTTGCAAATTTTGCCGGTGGCTTTGAGAGGAGCACCACAAATTGCCCTGGAAAGCAAACCCCGAGGCCTCAGAGCTCCAGAGCTGGAGCGCCGGGTCCCCCTTTCCTCCCCGAGTTGCTGGGGGAGGCTGCAGAGGTTGACGCGTGCTCCTACATCACCCCGCTGAGCCAAAAAGGAGCCCTGGGCATCGTCTTTGTGCAGCAGCCGGCAGAGCCCAGGCGCTCGGAGAACACCCTATCACGCATCCCAAACCCTCCCACACTGGAGACTCTCTTTAGGTATTCAGGCAGCTAATTCTGAGAGACACACTGCTCGAAATGAGAGGGCAAAATCAGCGTAGTATTGAAAATTTTATGGCTTGCAAGCCTCATTACAAAACATTTTGAGGAAACAAGACAGGAGCAATTTTCTAGGATGTTTCCTCGGCATGCAGAGGCCCCAGGGATGGTCGGCACCGCGTGTCAGCTGCACCCTGCCCCGGGCTGCAGTTATCCCGTGCCTTGGGTGCCACGGCAGCCCCAGCTGGGCATGCCAGGAATGTGAACAGGAGCAGGAATGTGTGCCGCGTGCCCAGGCATCCTGCAGCTGCCTGGAAATGGATGTGACGGGGCTTCCAGCCAAACGTGTGGTGCTAGGGAGCCATCCAGGGCACATTTCTGCTGCAGGAGCTCAATGAAAGCTCACATTGAGCCTCTGCTGTCCTTCTTGGAGGGATTGCTATCTCCTGCAGCATCTCCACAGATTGCACTTCTAGATCAGGCTGGCAGATGTCCCCTAGATATATGCAGGGCCAAGCTAAACCCTCAGCAGCCTTTCAGGGCCCTATGCCACATGCTGCATCTCCTTAACCCAACACACACAGGAGTGAGGAGCATCTCAGCAGCAAGAAGAGCTGTCAATAAGCACTTCATGGGCTCACACATTCCTGTCTCTCCCATAATAATTTGGGAGCACTTGCGCTGTAACCCCAACCTGCATAGTGAGGACATGGGCCAACCAGGAAAGGGGCTCAGCTAACAAAGAGCTCCCATGGTGGAGAAAGGATGGACACTAGGAAGAGCCTTCCCAGCAGCAGGCCCTGGCCCTCACCACTGTTGTTGCAGCCACATCACCTACCTGCTTGCACTGCTGCTCAAGAGGCCCTATGTCCTATACACAGCCCATGACATCTCCTCATCTCCAGGTTCATACACAGACACTAGCTCCAGTATGGAGCCAGCTCTACAGTACCTACCAAGCTAGAAAGTTCTGGAGTCCTAATCAGAAAAGACACAAGAAACAGTCTACTCACCAAAACCACAAAACTCAACCCCAGGTGGGAGGGACTGGGGCTCTAAATAGCCTTCATGGCCCTGAGTGGCCCCACCTGGGGCCTCCACACCCATCCTGCCCATTGCCTCCTGGCACTATTTAAGCTTGGGCCAAGGCTCCTTGGCCAGGTGGTGGGGCTATGTAAGGAATAGGGCTGGTTCTGTGTGCTGGGGATCTTGGTGGTCTCTGTCCATGCCTTATGTTGTAGGCTTGGCCACTATGGATGTGTCTCACGCATCTGGGCTCTTTCTCCAGGGCTCCTGTGAGATTACATGTCTATGATCCTTGGTAGCAGGTATGTGACCACCAGTGGCTTCTTCCTGCTGATTGATTCCTTAGTGCCTGCTTAATGAGATGCTAATTTAATGTTGTGGTCAACTAGGAGATTATGAGGTTTAATGTGTTGCTATCCCACCAAGTGGTACTTGCTGTAAAGTGACTTTGCCAGAGACAAGTCCCTATCTGGGGGCTTTGCATGAGCATGGATGGAGCCTGTCCTGGTACCCAGATGTTCTCCCCCTTCCCAGCTCCTTGTTTCTGCATGTGGGAAGCCCAGCAAGATGTTCCAGTCCTATCATGGTCCATAAAGGTGAGATGTAGGAATTTCATAGCTTGTTATGCTGGAGCACAGGCTTGATAGCAGCAGGGCTTTCCTAGGACTCTGAAATTGGGGATTTGTTCAGTTAAAGCTAGAACTGAGAAAATACATTGCCAAAAATAATTTTCTGGACAAACCTTAGCTTGAAATTTGCTTGTAAGCTACTTACAAGCTTTCTAGGCCGATCTTCCCCTTAACATCAGTGGTGGAATTGCTTCTGCAGCAGCTTCACATACTGTGGCTAATGCACAAGCAGCAGACTGTACTTCAGCATAAACTGCTTGGATGAGCCTTGAATCAGCTAATTCACACTGTGGTTGTGTTGCCTGTTGGAGGATATTTGGATTTGGGCTGGAATGGTCACAATATGGCTTTCTGAGTGTGCTTTCTGGAAATATTCTGCAAATGATGCTTTGGATTTGGCTGTTCCTTCAAGCCCCTGTGCCAAGAAAATCATTAACAACCTATTAATGGAAAAGAACACCAAGTCTGAGTGTCCATCAAAGAACTTGCACAAGGAGGTACTTGGCAGCTGAGGGCTTTCATCAAAGTTAAAATATTGGAAAGAAAAGTCACTGAGCACCTGTGTAAAAGCTGTTGTGGAGAAACAAATGAAAAATAAACCAAAATTAAGTTAGAGGGTCTGCTTTTGTTTTGTGCTGCTGTTCCTTGCAGACCTGCAGTGATGCTCTGGGTGGACCCAGTTTTGATGAGGGAGTCATTCTTTCTTGAGTGTGGTGCTGGCTGTGGAAAAGCTTGTTTCCCAGTGAGGCATCTGTGGTCTTAGGACACATGGATGCAACCATAAGCCTTTGTTTTTGCCCGGTTCTCTCTTGTCTTGCAGCTTCTGCAGGAGACCAAGGACTGGATGTGCGGTGGTGATGCTCTTGCCTGCACCTGCAGTCAGGCAAGGAGTGGAAATTTCCTTTTCATGGGAGTTAAAGGTACTGTGCCCTTCTCCATGCGGAGGAGGGCGTGTATGTTTTTGAGGAGGAGCATTTCCAGCAGCTCCTACCAGCATGGATTGCATGGTGAATAGGCTGCTGTACCTGCCTGGATTTGGGGTGGCACAGCAGCACTGAGGGCTGAGATGGCTTAACCTGACAAATTCTCCTGGAAATAGGTGCTGATGTACACGTTTTAGTGTACAATGAGCAGATTGCCGTCCTGGTGGTTGCAACCAGGTGGTACCACGTGGGCAATCCATCAGTGCAGTTGGGTTTTGTTGCATTGCGTCTTCTCATGGGTACCTTCAGTTGCTTTAGCTCTGCAGTCATTTGGTTGGAGCTGACTGTGTGGGATGTCCTCAGCGGAAAGGGAAGGGGCTGTACAGTCAGTTCCAGCTTCAAAAATGGCAAAGGGAACAAAAAACCAACTCTGTAGCGCCTGGAGATGCGGGAGAACACTTGAGCAGCACTGCTTTCCTGGAGGAAATAATGGAGAGGGACACGCTGAGTGGGAGGCTCAAGGCTCACGGATGAAGCTGTACATAATAATCGATGCCCCCATTGCTTTGCAATGCAAGGTGTTGGCTCTGTTGTCTCTGAGTTCACCCTATATAAATATTTATGGCCTTAATGCCAAGGTTTGTCACATGTAATGACATGAAGCTAGCGTGATGTTGTCTATAGGTGACACGCCGCACCAAGGGGAACTGGCAAATGCCATGCCCGGCTCCTGGGGAAAGTGCATTAGCAATGCTTTCTGTGTAGCTAGAGCACTAGAAAACTTGGGGTGGAAGAGTTATTTTCTCCCTGCCGTGGTCCTCAAGGATAGGGGAGGGGAAGCTGAGATGATTCAGTGTTTCTGACAGGTCCGTGGTGGCTCAGTGTGCTGGTTTGGGGGTAGCAGAGGGAGTGAGAAGGTGGAGTGATCTGTTCCCATCTGAGCACTTAGAGGTACTTGCAGAGATGGTGCTGCTGAAGATGGAAATGGGCTCTCATGGGCTGAGATGTTGGCAGAGGATGGAAAGAGAGGGATCTTTCACCCAGCACCTCCCATGGCATTAGCAATTGGAAGCCTCAGCCTTCTGGTGACCTCTCTGGAAAGCACCCAGCTCCTGCTGACTCTCCAAAGGGGCTAAAACCCCGCAGTGTGCAGGTGGGTGGGCGGTGGAGGGTGGCACCTTGGCATGCCTCCTCTGTGCCCCGTGCTGCAGTGCAGCCCCCTCACACGCACCCTTTGCAACCCGCTAATAACACCGCCTGCGCCTGCTCCAAGCGCCTCCTCTCCTCTATTGTTCTGCAGGATTCAGCTGCTGGAGGCTTGGAAAGAGCCTCCCAGCCTCTCTGATAATATCTCGCATTGTTCTCCTCACCTGCTGCTCCTCTGAGTCATCCTGCTGCCTGGCAGGGCGGCCACAAAGGTCTCCCTATCAGATGCAGCTCAGCCAATATCTGGCTCCTGGGTTGGTTTTGCATCTCCTGTTCAGCTTTGGAGAAGTTCAGGGGCTGGGGGAAGGGAGAAGGACTAATAGGATTAATCCTCTGAATTCATTATGCAAAAGCCTGGCGCCCTGCCAATCTTTCTCTTGAACAAATGGCCAATGCTTTTCTTTAATAACATTAAGCAAAATTACAAATCACAACGTTGGTTAATCAATCTCAATAGGTTTCTCTGCATGACTTTTTTTTTAACTGTCTCCTGGAAAAGCCTGTAGCAGTTAATGTTTTCCTGCTCTCTTCCCTCTGTTTCTTAGCATGGGAAGTAATTGCTAGAGAGATGCTGGTGGTTTTTGTCTCTCCTGAACTCATGGCCTGGATGGACAGAGACCTGCATGTGAAGCAAGAAGACATTAATGACTCTAATGTGTTAATCTTATCAGCCAAGCTCATGCTAGCCAAGAGAACCTGGGTTTGGTTCAGCCTTGTTCAGGGCCCTGGATGCGGGAGAGGGTGAGAAGAGAACATCCTAGATGGAGCAGGGAGGAGACTCCAGGCTATATCCCCACCATAAGGCTCAGGGCTGTCTGGATGATCCTGGGCTATGGGGATGGAGACAGGGTCCCCAGGGATGTGGAGTCCACTGCTCCTGCCCTGCATAGGGTTCCCCTGCTAAAAATCCCTAGGGATTTAATGCAGACTGTTTAGGAGCCTGCAGAAGGGGTGCTGGCGAGGGGTGGTCCATGAGGGTCAACATCAGAGATCCAGCAGATCTGCTGGATTTGGATTTGTTTATATTTCCCCATGGCTTTTATAGGAACATATCTATGAGTATTAATAGGCAGTTGTGGCTTGCTTAGAGTGCATGGATCTATAGCAAAAACACTAACGCATGGCTATAGGTGCAGGGGTTGCATGTACAGCTATTGCACATGCCCCTGTGTCGGTGCAGAGCTGTTTGCTGCTGCCCTTGATGCCTTTGCCCACCTGCAGATGGGTGGTGTGCCCATCAGGGCACTTAACTTGCCATTTATCAGTCAGCTGGGCTGAGGACCAGGTGCTGCTGCATGCTCAGTTAGCAGCAAGTGCCTGGGTGGCCCAGGGCTTCATGGAGAGTGTTGTCCTGCTGTGACCTGCTGTGGGACACGTGTGAAGGTGGGTGCGCTCTGGTGGCAGCTGCAGGGATGGGAGCACCAGCCCAAGGCACCGGGAGAGGTCTGTGCTGCAGATCTGGGTGGAAAAGGCTGTGGGTGGGAACAGGGACAGAAATATCTCCCAAGCAGGAGTGAGGAGGCAGAAAAGCCCAAGAGGAGGCCCTGCTAACACAGCCCCCGAGGAAGCTTTGCAGGATGGGGGCGAGCTGGAATGAGGCTTGGGAAATCTGTCTTGCACCCGCTGTCCCGGAGGAAGCACTTTTGCAGTGAGCAGGCTTAGGGAATGCCCACTTACCGCCTCCTTCACATCCCCTTGAGCACAACCAAAACATGCCTCGCAAGTCCAAAGTACTAATTATGTTTAAGGTCACTTTGGCGTATTTAAGGTTTTTCTCTAGGAAAAACAGGCATGTTCACATTGATGTACATAAAAGAGGGAACTGAGCTGGGATGTGACTATTCAAAGGCCTGTTTAAGTTATGGGTGACACCTTTATAATGCACCAAGAGGAAATTATCCTGGTGGTATATGTTGTGCTAGAATGGAGAGGGCACGTCAACCCACTGGGGTTAGATACCTATTTTGGGATGAGACAACCAGCTCCATCTTTTTTCTCCACTGCCCCTATCCAAATCCCGGCAGAGAAGCTCCAACTTGGAGGGCTGGCTCCCATCTGGAAGAGAGGAACCCACCAGTGGGGCTGAAGAGGTCCTGGAGGGTGACTGAAGAACATGCAGTTGGTCTAGGATGGGGTTATTCAAGGCTGGCAGGTCCCAGAGCACAGCAGAGGTGCAAGGGCAGCGCTGACTGCAAAGCAACGGGCAGGAGGAGCAAATTCCATGAGAGGAGGAAGGGAGGAAGCTAGTGCTGAGCTTCCCTCGGTGCACCAGCCTCCTCCTCACCTAATCTAAAATTAACTTCCCTGCTCAGCTGCGTTTAAGCAAAACCAGTTGCCATGGCCACGCCAGGGGCTCCTAGATGTAGCAAACGAGGTAATCAGTTAAAACGAATCGCCGCGGAGCTGATGCTTGCTGTAGGTTACATGTGAAGTTCATTCACTTGTTAAACCTAATGGACTGTATTGCCTATGAATTGGAAATGTAAATTCTCTCTCTCTCAGTGGCCGGGGTTTGCATCGGGCTGGAAAAGCTGCAGGAAAATGTCAAATTAAAAGAGCTAGTGCTGTGGATAATGCGAGCCCATAACGGATCAGAGGGGATTTGTGTGTGGGTTCCAGCCTTAGGTTGGCTGGAAGGCACGTGGCTGAAAGCTGAGCCCCCCTTGTTGCCCCCGAGGGGACACGGGTATTTATAGCACCTCATTAATGCTTGCTTTGCTGGCGCTTATTAGCTCTGCTGTCCTGTTGGGAATAAAATAGGCGCTTTGGTCCTGCTAGAGGGTCAGGAGATGCTGGAAAAGAGCTCCGCTGCTGTGCATAGCCTTGAAGCCCTGGAGAATCCCAAGGCACAGAATGAGACACTGGCCAGGACTGGCACCTTTCAGCGCTCTGCCACCGTGCAGTGAAACCCGGTGCTGCCCAGGGCTCCGTGGGGCTCCGCATGGGATCCGAGAAGCCGCTCGGAAGCACCCGGAGTGCTGAGCGAGGGAAAAAGCTGCCAGCAAAGTAGGGGCACTTGCTATTTTAATAAGCTTGTTGCTGTGAGAGGGGAAAAACCAATCCTTAGGAATGGGTCACACCCATTTTGTGCCTTGCACAGTCTGGCAAGTGTCCCACTCCAGGCCGTGGATGCAGGGAGCGGAGCATCGTGTGCGTGGCCCCTGGGGCTCCCTGGGGACTCGTTTGGTGGAATCTCGGAGCATCCTGAGGTTCACACTTGCCTCAAATACATATGTTCATATTTCACAGGTTGTCACGGCCAGGATTCCTGCTGAGGAGGCTCCAAAGCTGCGGGAAGCAGAACAGCATTTCCTGGCTCCTGCTTTGCGTTCAAGTACGGAGGAGGGTGATTTATTCCCTGCCCTTCTCCCGCTTATCCCTTCCCACCTCCTGAAGATGAAGGACTTGTAGCACTGGAGAGAAGATGCTCCAAATACCAGGCAAGCTTTTAGGATGTCTGGGTTCAAGTCTGTTGCTTTGCCACACATTTTTTATGCACTAAATTCATGTTTTGCAGTGCCACCTTTAGCCTTAAAATTCACATGGCTGCATCCGCTGTCAGTATGTGACATTTCCCGTGTTAAAGTGTTGTACTTATTAACTTAATCTTTCTTGCTCATTTGGCTCCAACCAACCTGCAGAGCAAAATGGACATTAGTTAGTCTATGTAGGACCTGTAACAATTAGAAAATGTTACTGTCCTGCTAATCTGGGAATTTGGATGAGCATATATAATACATCATTAGGCTTCTTTATCATCTAGAATCATAATTGGAAAAGGTGCAGTAGTGGCTTGGTGCAGAGTGGCCATGTCTGTGTCCATATGGGTAATTACAGACCCATATGGACACTATGGACTGCTTTGTCACCCGACATAAATCAGAGCATCTCCCTTCTCTGCAACATACTCATACTGATTTACATCAAGCCCAAATCCAGCTCTAAATAAGCTTGTGACATTGAGTAATAGGCCTCATTGCAAAGCTAGGAGAAATTAGCTTTGCTGTGACATATGGCACAACCTTTGGGTCCTAATTGTGCTGGCTCATGCATTCATAATACCACCAATTATTTATATGATGAGGCAAGATAGTGGGTTTATCAGTAATCTTCCTTCTCTGACAGTTTATGATCAACCAAGTAGCACCCATTGGAATACTCCAGGCAATTAGGCGCTCTGATGTGCTCGGTGTCATCAGATTGCTGCATAATAAACAAAAAAGAGCAGTTTTTACGCCTTCAAAGAGGGCCCTGCCGGAGCGGCTGGGTCAAAAATACCTCCGATGTGTTGTGCCCATAATTGCGGGAGAGGTTGGGATTTGTCACCGTGGTGCCTTTGCCGGAGCCGTTCCCGCGCGGCGCATTAACCACACAAGCTGGAAGCTGCCCATTTGTCTTGCTCTCCGCAGCTCCGGGATGTGCCGCAGTGGATGGTGTCCGGGATCGGCGTTTTCCTGCTGTGGGAAGGAGCAAGTGGCTTGTGACATTCGCTCCCTGTTCCCTTGGCTGCTTTGCAGCCAGCCTGGGTGTTTTGGTGCTGCCGCGTGAAGGAAGGTGCCCTGTGGCCGTGGAACTGGTGGATGTGCCCCTAGGGCCCATGCCCAGCATGGGAAATCCAGTCATCCTCCCTTGTGAGCCTCATCTGCCCATCCAGGCCCGGAGCCTTGGGGCTCTCCAGGTGGCTCCAAGTTGGATAATTACCTTGGATGCAGCTGAGGGGCTCACCTAGGTGCCTCCTGAGGAGCTTATAGGGGTGTTATTTATAGACTCCCCTGTCTTCTGTAATTTGTGGAGAAAGCATTGCTGGCTGGCACGGTTTCTTCCCCTCAATCACATTCATCTGTCAGTGTAAATCCGCGTCTCCAAATCCCGGGAAGTTGCGGTGTTCCCATGCGCGGGTGTCCCCGCTCGTGTCCCCGCTGAGCGCGAGCAGACCAGGTCAGCGCTGTCTCGGTGTGCTCGGCAGCCCCGCTTATCCCCTCTGCTCCGGGTACTTTCTCCCACGAGGTGTCCGTGCGCTCCTGCCAGTGCTAATCAGCTGTTATCCGGCTGCGCTGCCATATTGATCGGATAACAGGGGCTGATAGGAACCGGCAAGGTGGGAATGAGCAGGGCGGGGCCTGGGAAGAGGTGGAATTCCGATGTGAGGACAGGGTCTGTCCTGTATAGACATGTCCTCGGATTCCTATGGGATCAGGTGCTTGGCAGTGTTGTGCTGCTCCAGGGCTGGGAGAGATGCTCAAGGATAAAACTGAGCCTGATTTTACCACCACATAGATAAGTCACTCCTGTTGTCTTTATTTTGATACTCACGTTTTCCTTGTCCTTCTCGTTCCAAGGACAGGGCTCTATCTCTTCCTGCATAATGCGACTGTCTTTCCACCTGGGTCTGGGAAGTGTAGGGAATCTCCAAGCCTGGCGGTAAATGACACTATGTCTTTGGTAGAACAAGCAGATCAGCTAAATAGCATGGGAGGAAAGGGCTTGGGGAAAGGGAGCTGTGTTACTCCCCACAGCAACTGGGCTGGCTGGAATAATCCCAAATTTGCTGCATTTTAACCCATTCATCTCAAGGAGCCAGTCATCCTTATGGTGCCCTAGCAAGGGGACAGGTACTGGGCAATTTCTCATGGCAATGTGCATTTACCTGGGAGCTAAAACATGCCGAAAATACCCTCTGAACCCCCAATCCTCTTGGAAAATTTCCCCTTGCGGAGTTTTCTTCCATAAGGGGAAATGAAGGCAGTAAAATGATAGCTGTACACAGCTGTATTGCTCATTGCTGCTTGGGCTTGTGCTTGGAGGCACGTGCAGGATAAAGTTCTCCTTGGTGGGGTTTAAATAACCCAGTGACACCGTGGGCTGTAAAATACAGGTGCTTTGCACGGGGGAGCTTAATGGTCAGCTTCTGTTCAGCGTGACACGCGAACAAGGAACTCCTTTGTGGTGGCAATTTATGTCTTTGAATTTTGAGGGAGATATAGAAAGGATAACTTTGGTATCCTCCTTTTTATATAAATCACTGGCATCCGGAATGACTAATAAAAGGAAGGGGGAAAAGTTGTGTTTCTGCCTGACTTTTCCTGGGGACCTGGGGAAGTTCAACGGGGCTTTTCCAAGAAGCCCCACGTAGAGCTGGGGCTATGTTTGATATGGGTTTCATTCTAGCTGGGGTGACCGGGTGCCTGTGAGCATTGCACCCTCCTCTTCCTCGCTCCCACCGAGAGCCCTGGGGGGGCCGGTGCCTCCTTTGAGGAGCTGCAGCTTGGTCCTCTCCCACACAAGCTTTCTGAGAACACTAATTAATGCTTGTGAGGCACTTGGGAGATGGATGAAACTTTCAGCACTTGTATTTATATTTATTTGATTAGGGCTGTGTCCAAACCGAGTTTTCCATCAACGGAGCTGGCAGCTCCTGTTGCTTTGCGAGGACAACCGCTTGCAAAGCACCCATCCTTTGCTGTGCTGACAACTGCTAGGGAAAAAAGGGAGTATTTAATAGTTTTGCTCTTCCAAGGCACATCTTGCAGTTGGAGACCTGGCCCCAGCAGTTCAGGTGGGTATTTTGGTCAGCCCTGGGGTGCTGAGCTCAGTTTGAGGGGCCCGTTTCACCTGTGCAGGCTCCAAGCAGCACAGGCTGCTGCAGTTGTTGCTCAGGTGGAAGGGCAACCCAGAGCAGGCACCTGGCTGAGAGTGCTGCAGCAGCCTGCAAAATCAGCTGGAATGCAGCATATGGGTTAGTTCCCAGGTTTGATTAATAAGGGGCTTGTTGGCTGCTTAATTTTCTTTTGCACATCACCTGCAAAACCCTCATCAGGCTGCAGACACAGTTTGGTTGCTCTGCCTCGTGGTCAGTTCCTGCAGGTTTGCACATACTGGCCACGTGTTCCCAGCAGCTCTGGCTTTTCTTTGCATCCTCCTCAATCGTGCACAGACTGTGAGTATTTGCTCTTCAGGCTCAGCTTTGTTGTGTTTTATATATATATATATATATACACACACACCCCTACTGACTGTACTGTTTTGCATTTATTTTCTTCCTGTGAAAACTCGCTGCAAAGCTCAAAGCCATGGGCTGGGCAATTGGGAATGAGGCCCGAGCTGCATCCTGGGGCTCCCGGCGGGAACGTGAATCCATCGGCAGCGTTCGGAAGCGGAGCAGCAGGAGCCAGGCTGGCTGCTGGAGGGCTCCTCCGCTGTCATCGCAGCCCCCCAGCTAATCAATAGGGCTGGGGATTGAGAGGAATGTTAATTAAGGGCAAGATTTACTGAAAGGGGGAGCAGGGGGGATGCTGCTGCTGTTCTTTTTCTGCCCGGGGTAGATGTTAACATATCAGCATCAGGCTCAGTGAAGTGGGGCTGGCAACAGGCAGCATTAAACCTTAACTGCACCCATGAAGGGTGCAATAATCAGGGATAACTCTCCATAGGTCCTATGGTTTCCTATTCCCCACTGAGGGTTCTTGCTGGTATCTCTGGGTTTAGCATCCAGCGAGTGGGAACCTGCTCCTCGGCATTGCTCTGCAAAGCCCTGGGAGCCGACACCGTGGGAGATGGTGCAGCCCAGGGAGCAACTGCTGGATCCAGCTACAAACCTGTCTGGGAAATGGGCATCCCTGTATCAGGTGCAAATCCTATATTGATTTCAGCTAATAATCCCTGGCAGAAGGGCTGTTGGACATCCCAAATTCCCAAGGCACAGGGAGACGGGGTTTTTCCTTCATGTGCATTTCCTTCAAGAAATGGGAAGCTGGAGAAGGCAGCAACCAACACCTGAAAAACGGAGCATTTCAGCTGAAAATCCAGACTTATTTTGCTGGGTCTTTTCTTCCTGATGAAAAGCAGGGTTCTGTCCCAAGGAAGGCAGGCAAATTTTCAGAGTTGAGCTGGGAAATTTTAGATGAATCTTAGGGAGATTCCCCAGGGAGGAGGTTTAATGGATGGCTAGAGGTGTCTTGTGGAGCCAGTGCATGAACTGATCGTCTCCGGATCCCAAACTAGGATCTCTGGCCAAAAGCTTTCAAGATCATCGGACAGCGGGAGAGTGGCAGCGAGGGGAGGAAGCAAGGAACAAACCCAGAGCATCAGCAGCCGCTCGCTTTGTTCCCGCAGCCGCTGACACGGGGCTGTCAGGGACCGTCAGTGTAATTATAGAAAATTGCTACGGGACAAACATCCCTGCATTTGGACGAGAAATTGCGCGGCAGCCTCGGGTTCCTTTCTGCATGTCAGGTAGGCACCAATTTTAGCTCCTCAGGCTTGACGGGCTCAGGTGCTCGGGATGAGCATCCCCTGTCCCTCTTGCTCCGTTATTTCTGCAGTGACAGCGAGTGAGTGGGGCTCTCAGCAGGCTCCCTTGCTCCTTGGGTGCCCATAAAACCCATTCCAAGGAATGTAAGTGACATCCTAAAGGGAACTGATCCCCCCTCATTTTTTTTTTTCCAGGGAGGAGGCAGATTGGTCCAGATTGCAACCCAACATTTAACTTTTTAAATTGCATATGCTTTATTTTCTTCTTCTGTACCCTCTTGGTAATCCTGGTGGCAAGCAGAGACAGACCCCAGTCCTTTAATATAATTGCAAGCAGCTTGCCACTATTTTGAGGAGAAACAACCCGGCGAAGACATGGGACAGGGATGCTGGAGACCTGGATGCAGCGTGTTGAGGTGTCCCTGGAGCAGCTCTGGAGTCGCTTCACTCTCTGACTCTTCCTATCTGTAAAGAAGAGATAAACAGAAGTAGAGAGGTAATGCTGCATAAAATGAAGATACAGCATGAATAAAACATAGCGAGCGTGTGTGTATATATATAATATATATTTTAATATAAATACAGATCATGCTGCACAGGTGGTCTGATCAGCCCTTACCCCCTTTGGGGACCCTTGTGGGAGGCTCTGCAGAGCCAGGGGTGCAGGGAAAGGGAGGATGAGGAGGGTTTGGAGGAGCCATTAGGAGCAGATGGGTGCTGGTGTTCACACGTACAAAGATAAATGGTGATATGGGTGGACGGCCACGCTGTGAAATATCATAGGTAGATAATTGCACAGGAGATGGATGTGACACCGGAATGGGATTGATGGCTGGATAGATCAATGGGTAGATGCAGAAATGGGTACGAGGAGATGGAAAAGAGACTGTTTTCTTTTTTTTTTTGCCCTGAGCAGCGTGATCTCTCATCCATGTAACTCCTGACAAGAAAAACACTCAAGTCAACACACACCCACATGTATATAGAGTTGGCAAATTTTGTAAAAACCCGTGAAAAACTCCGAGCAACTTTTATGCATATGCACTGTCTTGCAGTGGCTTCTTGCTGCTTGGCTCCGAGGAAGCAGCGAGGTGTTGAGATCACGTGTGCTCCTTGAAGAGCCCGCTCAGAACCGGGTTTTGGGGTGGTTATTGCAGTGGGGTTCCCCCAGGAAGGAGCCCATCACTGTGGAACCCCCCCTGCAATGTGGAGCTCTCTGCCTTGCAGCTACTGGTACAAGGAGAGAACAAGAAACCCACTTTATTGCTAAAAAGCTTGGAGAAAACCAAGCTAAGAGCACATGTGAGAGCCATGTTTCTCCGGGGTGCTGGCAGGGATATGGGAGAGCAGAGACTTGGCCCAGTCTCCTCCTCTCCAGAAATCCCCATTGCACGTGCTGTTGGCAGAGATTAATTCCTTGTTAAGGAGAGATCTCTGATTCCATTAAGGAAAACACTAAGGCACCTAGCAGAGTTGCTGACCCGGTGCAGGCCGTTTGCCCGTCAGTCAAGCTAATGCACCCTGGCACTTCCTAAGTTAATTTGCTGCCTACATTAGCCAGCCTTACAGCTCCGACATCTTATAAATCATGTTTCTTAAGAAATAAACCCAATGTTTGCATAAGTGTAACGACGCAAAAAATCTGCAGTTTAGAGACTCTAGATGTGATGGGAAATCTAACAAAAAAAGGGGTGAGCACCAAGGAGCAGAACTGCCCCTTGGCTTTGGGCCCTCCAGCACATGCACAGCGAGGGATTTCGGTTCAATATTTACACAATTGGGGTCATCTCTGTAAATTTCTCTAATCTCTTCATCTGTCTCTTTTATAAGATTGAGTGAACATCTAGATCCCCAACTGCAGCAGGAAGACAGGAGGTGCCCACACTGTGTCTGCTGGGAGCAATTACTACCAATGAGTTTAGTCTTAGTTTTTTCGGGGGAAAAGGGAAAAATAAAATCAAAGGGAATTTTTTCCTCTGCTGCAGGAAAAGCAGCTACGATGGCTGCAAACTGGGGGAAAAAAGAGCTGTTTTGGTATTCACAGAAGTCAGCTTTTTGAGGAGCTGCCATGGCCAGCGCTGTGGATTGATGCTGGGTGGGAAGGTGCCCATGGCTCTTGGTGTGGATGGTTGGGTTGGCGTCTGGTGCCCGGCTTGCAGCAGAGCTTTACAGTGTGTCCCGTGTCTGCGTGGGGTCCTGCCGTGGGCTCCTCTCCCTCCTCTCCCTCCTCTCCCTCCCCACTGGGAATCCAGGCAATCCTACCACGCAGTAGCACAAGAGCATGGAGAACCCCACGTTGCTGTGCCAGGACACCCAAATCCCAAAGCAAATCCCAATCCCAAATCCTCCTTGTGGATACACAGGGAGCCAGGAACCGGGAGCAGAGGGTCCTTTCCCTTCCCAGTTAGCAAGACGCCAAAAACCTCACGTGGGTGATGGGAGAAGATGACATTTAATGACCCCGGTGCCAATTCCAAGCATTATTTTCCCCAAACTGGCCGGATTCTCCCCCCTTCCACCCCATCCATTACAGCCCACAGCGGTGCCAGGCAGGCACCGGGACCAATTTCCTTGATAAATTCTGCTGCTTGTTGTTTGAGGGATCGGACAGGCCCCGCGCTTTCGGGAGATTAATTTTTGATTTATTGTGGGCCCCTATGATTTATTCTGATCCTTCCCCGGGGAAAAAGACACGGGCCGTAAATATTTTAAATGCCGTGAGCCGGTGACAAGAAGCATTGCTGGGTGGTAGCAGGGTGGATTGAAATCATAGCCGCCTCTCTGCTAAATTACTTAAAGGCAACTCCAGACGTCTGCTGGTCTGCCTGAACGGAGGCTGAGGAAGAGGGAAAGAAACCCCAGCCCGTGTTAAATTGTTATCTTATTAACTGAGACAACGTTCTCGGCTTTCTCCGTTTGCCCTCGGAGCTGCTGCTGCTGATTGGAATGAATTGGCTTTCAAAGCACAGTTGTTGCTAAGAGCACAGTTTGCTCCCTAATGAGAAACAGAAGCAACTAATGGGAAGTGTGTTTTAAACCATGCCAAATGACCAAGTGGAAAAGCCCAGGGCAAGGGATCTTGGAGGCCCCTGTGCTGCTCCAAGGGCTTCCTACAAGCGGGCGCTGCTGCACGGTCTGCGTTGCAAGCCGAGGGATCAGGGATATAAGGGAATATGAGGGATATGAATGACCTTGTGGTCATTAATAAAGCCAGAGCTAGGAGCAATCCCAACACGGTGCAGGGCAAAGCTGGAAGCTCAGGACACAACCTGCTCCTCTGTCCGAGGGATCCCGCCTTGACACCGCGTCCTGTCAGTGACATTTGGAGCCCGAGCAACGGGAATTCGGACACGGCTCTTGCAGGACACGGCAAACACATCACGCAAATCGGGCTCTTAGAAATGCCTTTCATGCCCTTCTCTCCCAACATCTGGGACAAGTGGGAGTTTTTGGTGTCCGTGTTTTCTTCAGGATCCCAGCACACGTGCACAGCCCGACCCTGTCTGTCCGCATGGACAGGAGCTCCAGCTAGTGTCAGCTCCTTCCTGCCCGGCTTGACCTTTATATATCTACAGATTTCTGCCTGAACAGTGAGTAAAATCCTCTCCTCCTGATGCTAAATTGGGAAGGAGGAGGGAAGAAAAAAAAAATCTTCTAACAATAAATATCTTGGAGGAAAAAAAACAACTGGAGCACTGAAGATAAAAGAACGGCTGCTAAATGAAAATGTTGAGGCAGAAAGGCATTAGACAGCGCCAGTAATTGTTAATTTGTACTCGGATTTAGCACGAAAAGGCTTTTATTACTTCAAATATGCATTTATGCTGGTTTTCCATTTGGAGCAGTAACGCGCAGATGAGCTTTCAACCCCCCAAGGGCTTGGGAAAAATAAAAAATAAATCCTTTAATGGATTTTTCACGTCCGTAGTCCCAGCAACCCTTCCGCATGTTTTCGGTGGCGCTTAGCGCAGCCGCGGATGCAATTAGAGCAGCTGCCCCGCTAATTGGCGGAGCGAGCGGAGTCGGGAGCGCTCGGAGCACCGAGCTCCAGCCTCAAGGAAGGGGAACTTCAGGAAAAGTTTCCCATGCCGCCGATTCTTCTTTCCCCTTAAATATTCTGGCTTAGGTGGGAATCGATTTGGGGAAGTCTGGCAGGTGAATGCTATAAACAAGATTAAATGAATTTATGACTGTTGTCCCTTCCAGCTTAATAATCAATGAATTCTCTGCCGCAGGATGCTCGGGCAGCGGAGCACTGCGGTGCACGTTAGCATCCTGATCCCGGCGTTGAAACCCCAAGGGATGATCCAGGCTCCTTAGCAGAAGCTTTGGCAGCTGGGTTGGATTCTGCCCGGGGGTAAAGCTGCGCGGTTTAATCATAGCCCACATTTATAACGCAGGTATGTCTAATAGTACATATATGCACTATTTTCTGCACTGCCTTTTATTAGTATTACCCAGGTTGGTCAAAGTTCCCCCCCGGGACATGTGTTTTTAATGCAGGGCTCGTGCAGGGCACCTAAACTGCAGCCCCGGTCAACCAAGCTGCAAGAAGTGGCTTGTGTTAGAGCCTTTAATCCCAGCTTTAATCCTTTAAATTTCCCCCTGACAGAGACGGGCATCGGCCTCCAGAAGGTGACGGCTGCTCCACAGCACCCAAGTGCCTCAGGCAGGAACCCATGCTCCAAAATGCCCTTGGAATATTACCTGGAGTAGCCCCTCGGAGCGGTGGCACTTCCAGGAGCCCTTCAGGGATGAGACATGGAGTGATGCCGAAGTCAAAATCAAACCTGGACACTTGCACTTGCTCCGGAGAGGCGACAGGCTGGGCAAGCGTGTGATTTACCAACTGCATACCGAGGAAATAAGGACACAGTTCGCCCACTAATTCCCATCCGAAATCAGGGAGATTTATGCGTGCAAATGGCAGGTACTTGAAGCTCCTGCTGGGGGTTTATCAGTGATATTTGCTTTAATGCTGCATGTTCTGCTGGTTACTTACATGGCCTTAATACAAGCGTGCTGCAGCTCCGTGTGCAGGGAGTGATTCCCTTGGGATGTTCCCGCTGCCTGCCCTGCTCCTGCGTTGCCCTGGGTTCTTGCTGTCGTCTGTGCCGCTTTGCTAATGATCTCCGTGTGTGTCCTGCACCTTTATGATCTGTTATTCCCTGCAAAGAATTTGGTTTGGTTAAAAGTTTGTGGCAGAGGCTCCCAGCGGTGGCTTTTACGGCCGGAATTGTCGGGTTGGGACAGCCTCATCTCAGCGCTGCTGTCTGGACCATTAACTAGCAATCACTTCTCCTCCAGCCGGGATTCAGGCTACGTTTGCTTCTCGTCTCATTTCCAGCTTTGGATTGTGCTGCGGTGCCAGGAATCCCAAAAGAAGGGGATGCCCACCAGCCCGAAGGTCCCCATTCCCTATCCGGTGTGATAGGAACGTTCCCCATGGCAGGACCGCTCCGGCTCCTGCTCCGCTTCGGAAAGCAGGGCTGGACAGAGCCCAGATCCCAGTGAGATCCCAGGCGGGATGTGGACCCAGTTCCATCCCACGCACCCCGGGAGCAGATCCCTTGCTCTTTGGAGGTGCAACCAGGACTCCTCGTTCCAGGGTGAGCAGCTCTTTAGCACCATAAACTAGCCCAAGAAGTGCAGGTGAAGGTGGTGACACAGTGGCAAGGATTAGCACTTAATTCTTCTCAGAAGCTCTACTAACTCCTTGATGTAAGAAATCCTCTATTCCATAGGATTATCGGGAGAACTCTCTGGCGCTTGGTTTCGATGCCACTTCACATTCACCCTCCTATCACTCGGCCGTCCACGCCTGGATCCAAGAGTTAATAGAGGTGCAAGGATCAGACTGTCAGGACCGTGTCCTCTAGCCTTGAAATCCGCTCCAATAATCCCACTTTTAAGTGTTCTCTGGGTAATACCAGAGCTGTAGGAGCAATGGCCAGAGCAGAGGCACGGAGCCAGCCCGCTGTCCCCACGCAGACCCACGGGCACGTCGTCCCCGCGAGCAATAAACATGTCAGATGCGCTAAGCTCGCAAGGATCGATGCTCTTCACAGGATCAACAAAGCAATTTGCTGTCTAGGTCTTGTTCTGTGCTGAATAATAAGCAGTCATAGGAGCCTGCACCTTGTGCACTTGAAATTTGGAAACCATCAGGGATTGCATTAGTCATTAAAGGCAGGGAGCGGAAAAATACGAGGGGGAAGGAGGGAGAGGAATTCCAGCGGCTGATTGTCAGCATTGTCTTCTTCCATACCTGATGCATTAAGGGCTCTTCAGGTTCTCAAGTGCTGCAGCAAAGAGGGGCCGCTAATTCAGCGAGGTGGGAAAGTGCCTCTCTGAACAAGGCAGGGGGAAAGGTTGGCTCTGCTGCGGCCACTGCGATCCACCCGGAGAGCACAGGCCACCACGGGGGCTTTGGAAGGTTGCGTTGCTCCAATGTTCAGTGCTCTTCTTGTTCTGCATGGAGTCTCTGAAAAAGCTTCCTTTTTAATTAGCCTTTTTAGTTAGAAGGGGGTCTGGGATGGTAGCTGGGTCTTGAGGAGCCCCTGGGCATCCACGTTGCTCTGCAGCCACCTCAGGTACAGCAGAAAATGTACCGGAGCAGACACCCTGCAAGGGACAGACACGTGGCCCACGCCAGCGCTGAGCCTCAGGTCCGGTCCAAAACCATCCAGAGATGGGCCCGGGGCCTAAACTTGTTGATTTGATCTTTAATCTTTATTTTCATTTAATTAATTTAATCTTTGGTTGAAACATTTGGCGTAAACTTTGGTTAACCGAGATTCCCAAGGAAGGAGTACGGGAACTCAGAGCCCATCAGGGCTGCACAAGCCCAGGGCCAGCCGCGTGTGTCCTCTCCTAAAGCCACGTGAGACACTCAGCTATCTCGCTGACAAAAATATTTTGTCCCTTTTACTCCCGAGTGTGTTTTCAGCGTACCTACACCAGCCCATTAACATTGAACCCAACCCTCCTTCCCCTTAGCAACAGCATCAATATTTATGATGTGTAGCTAATGCAGTCTACTTAGATGATTTCTAGGATTTCAGGTGGGAATTCTTTGTACAAAAGACCTCTATTACCTTTCAGGATAGGATGGTGCCGTTCACCTGCAAAACAAGCATTTTGGATTGGTGACCTTCCTTTTACAAGCTATTTTGTGCCAAAGAGCCCCAGCCTGCAGCTGCTTCTCAATCCCTGCTTATGCAAGAAACCCACATTTTACTAATTGCTCTGCTTAAGCAGGTTTCTGTAAGTGTCTGAGAAGCAGCAGCCTATTGATTAGTTGCCCAATAACCTCTGTGCAGGTAGGCAGAGGTTTTGGTGCAAGTTCTGCAGCTTTTGGCAGAGGTTTTGGTACAAGTTCTGCAGCTTTTGGTTGCCTGAGATGGTGAGCGAGTCAAGCACGCTCAAGGGTGACTTTATTAGCCTCCCATCTAAAGGATGCAAGAGGCTCTTTGAAAGCCTGCAAAATATCTGCTTGGGGACATCACAGAGAGCCCAGCAGTGAAGGAGAGGGGCTGCTGATTTGGGTAAAAATTTGCCCTTTTGCTGTGGAGCAGGACTAATCCTGCAGGGTGGCTGCGTGATAAATACTAACCAATTAATTAAGCTTTTAAATATACTAGTGAGCAGCCCACGAAGGGCCTGGGCAGAGAGTGTTATCTGTGCCGGGGGAGATCATTGTGTCCGAGGCCGCTCTCGGCTGCGGGATGCAGGAAATTCCACATCTTTGTCTTTTCCACAGGATTTTCCATAGCAAAAAGCCCTTGCCTCCCGCTGTACAGCCCCTCCAGCAGCCAACACCAAGAACACTGCTCGTTAGAAACAGTTGACAGATGATTATGTTCTCCCTCTTTTAATTAAAAACATGGCATTTACAGATCCAAAATATCCACATCGGGATTTTTTTCCCTGCCACGGTATTTTAAATAATAATTGTTAATTATTAATTATTCATGATTAATGGATGCTTTGCACATTTAAATGTGGTCCTTTCAGGCATCCCTGTGAATTCACCTGCTATAATCACAAGAAACCTGCCAGGTTGGTGACAGCAGTGATAAAGTGCCCAAGGTCTTCCTGGGTCTCCAGTGTATATGCAGCAGATCTTGACCAATATATGGTCAAAATGATCACTTAGGAGGCTTCATTTGGTGTCATCTTAGCTAATAGGTCTGCTTTTTCAATAGATCTGCTCTGTCTGTCCCTGTTGTCTAGAGGAGGCCGGTTTCTTCAAGGTCACTTGTTTCTTGCAGGATTCACAGACACGTTTCAAGTTTGCCAAGTAAATGTTTGTGCAAACTCCGTTGCTTGGAGGCCAACAGGAATGACAAGTCAGATATTCCTGCAAGGCGCATGCAGCAAAGAGCAGCATGTGAAAGCAAGCACCTTAGTTCCTCCCTTAGCACACTGGCTTTCCATCACACTTGGACACATTGGTTTTATTTCCTGCAGATTCTTACAGATTCAGGGCTTAAGAATGATTCTTTTCTATCCTAGACATGAATTTCCTTAGGTGCAGCTTGTTTGGTGCAGGATTTCTCACCTGGGTCTCTGCTTGGATGGCTGCAAGACACTTCAGAGCTGCAAACCATCCCGTCTTGTCTTTCTGCTATCCAGCAAATGCACTGGCAGCAGAAATTGGTGTTTTGCTGCAATCTAGTGGTGCAGCATGTGGAGCAGGTTCATGGAGCTCCTTACAACCTGGTGAGGGGCTCCCAAGCTGAGTTTTCTAATTCCCAGCAAGCAGAGCTGAGGCAAGGCACTTTTGCGTGTGCTCTATACCAATGATAATAATAATGCTCAAATGGAGCAAGCAAAAGTAGTTTATATTATTACTTATATGAAGCAATAGAAGAAATAGCTACTACAAAAGCTACATCAGGTAGAAAGTTTTTTTTTTTTTGTTTGTTTGTTTTTTTTTTGAGCCTAACCTCCTAAATCTGCTATCTGGAGAATGCTGGAAGTCTTGCGCTTTATGGCAGGGCAACATTACTGCTTTTCCTTTCACTTTGCATAATGAGCAGCTGATTTGCATTAGGAATTGAGGCGATATGAAAATGGGCAAGTTGCCCTAATCTCTTCTAGCTGAGCAAGCTGCTGAGCCCCTGGCAATAAAGGAGTAAAGGGAGGCACTTAGTGCTGCCCCTGCTAGCAGGACTGCTCAGAGGAGTGAAGCTGCTGAGAAGAAAAGGGAGAGAAATAGGTTAAGAAGCTGCTTTGGTGGCATTCCTCCCCTCAACCCCCTATTTGGGACCCTGTGGAGCTGAGGGAGTGAATGCAGCTGCCCCTGAAAATATCTTGGATTTTTCACCCGTTTCCACAGGCAAAACTGAGCAGTGGGAGAGGGCCCGTGGTGGTGGGTGCTTAGAGGCAGTGTGGACCTGTCCTGCTGTACGTGCCTGTCCTGGACAGATGATGTCCCTGGAATGGAAAGGAAGCCAAGAGGTCTTCATCCTCCTTGGATGCCGCTGGAAAAACTGCCTGGACTCTTGTATCCATGGTCTTGAAACCCGCACGGTTGATGCTCAGGGTTTGTCTGAAGCCCGGGGCTTCATGCTGATACTCGTTTGGCCCAAACAGGGTCATTTGGTGACACACAGAAGCTGAGATTGCACTAAACTCCTTTTCTTCTTTAGGCCCGGTCTTCAGCTGCAAGCTGTGGTGTCCTGAAGCCCCTCAAAGACAGGGTAAGATTAAAAACGTGTTAAAAATAACGGCTCTAAGCACGAAGGCACCGCCTCGCCGGTGGCAGTAGATGGCAGCACCGCATAAGGGACCGCGGTGCCAGGGTGGCCCTGGTAGCCCCAAGAGCTGAGCTCTGGCACTGGCCTAAGGGGAGGCCACCGGCCTCGGCGGTGGCCGGGGGGTGACGAGGGTCTCTCGGTCTTTCTGCAGTCACAGGGGTCTGATGACCCTCAGAGAAGGTCCAAGCGCTCCTGTTGGGTGCCCCTTGCCTGGGAAATGATGCCCTGGGGACAAGAGGAGCCTCTGCTCTGTTAAAACAGGCTGCCTGGCATGTGCCTCCATGGCTCATTTTTCCTGCATGGCTTGGGTGTCCTTGCAGGGCGCCCAGGAATCTGTCTTCACCAGCACAGCTGCTTTAAGGGCAATCAATATTTCCTTTGAGGAGGTGCTTTGGAGGAGAGGAACTCATCTGACTTCCCCTCGCTGTCCGTCCCCTCGTTAACTGCACTAATTGGATTGCAGCAGATCCCTAGGGAGAAGGCAAAGCAAGAGACCCTCTATGATCTCTCTGAGGATGGATGGATCCAGAGCGGATCCGGAGTCGAGGAAGGAACACATGTTGTTGGTGGGGGTCGTTCCAGACTGGACTCTGCCCTGCAAGAGAGACTTGGCTCCAGATCCAATGCACATATGAGTCTTCCCGTTGGCATGGGATGCTCTTCTGGTCCAGCTGGATGCTTCCTGGGAAATCCTGAGCACCTGGGATTCCCCTCATGCTGCTTTTCATGGTTAATATCACAAATATATCTCAAAGGCACAGGGTGCATTGCACGTTTTCATCCTCATCTCAAGCTATTAACACTTTCTCCAGAGAGTAAATGAATTTGCAATCAGATGCACCAAGAGATCAATGCTGCATGTTGCAAACCAATATTTGTATGATCAAAGTAAACAATTTTTTCCCCTCCAACTGGGATTTTGCTGCAAGGAGAATTCTGAAGGATATTTCTGCTCCTGCACTGCTTTGTGGGCTCTTTTGCAGCCAACAACATTAACAGGAGAGAAGAGACAAACTGTAGGAACAAAGAGGAGAAATGACTTTTGCAAAGCAGCCCTTATGAAGGGCAGCATGTGCTCGGATCCCTCTGGAGCTGAAGGTAATGAGTGTCTTAGAAGAGCTCTCAGTCCTCTTTAAGAGGGAGCTCTTGAAGAATGACTTTCCATGTTGCTGTCCTAAATATAGCCATACTACGGGGTCCCTGCAGAAAACCTGATCGAGTTTAATGTTTCCAAAGGTTCTGAGTGGTTTTGGAGTCAGGGAGGCAGCTGGTGCCCTGGTGACATTGGTAGCCAAAGGTCCCCAGCTTTAGGAGCTCAGTTCCCTGCACTTTAGTTGTTCTGATCCTTCTTTGCTCCAGTGCCTGGTTTGGCTTTTTACTCTGGAATCACCAATTTCCTGGCAGCTGGAAGCAGGTGGTGGGAGCCCTGCTCTGCACTGGGTCCTGCCTTGTCTCAATTACCCTTAATTGATTTATCTCCCTTCATTTGTACCAGCTGGGGCAGGGTTCCCACGCAGCACCTGCTCTCTGGAGCCCTTCTCCATAAGGGCATCTCCTGCTCTGTGTCAGCAGTAGAGTTTCTGTGGCTCCATTTCCAGGTCCCCTGAGGAAGGCACTTTCCTTGGGAGGTCCTGGAGACCTGGCAGGACACGTTTAACTCTGGGGTATGTAAATTCCTAATTAACTTTCATGGAGCAGTGCATGTGAAGGCATCTCAGGAGCTCAAGGAGGGTACTCAGCACTTTCGGGGATCAATCCTTACAGGGTGAGGATAGACAATGTGTAGTTTGATGCATGTTGCTTAGAAAACTGCTGGATTGATAAGGATCAGCGTGTTGCTGCTAGAGAACGTGTCTATATTAGTTAAAATTCTGCAAACTCAGCAGAATATCAGTAATGTAATAAAACATGTGGGGTGGGGAGGAGCAGCAAACTCGCTGCATGATTCCCGCATGGAGGTGGCTTTAATTAAAGTGATTTCTGATCCCCACGTTGCCGAAGAGAGGTCTGGGCTGTGAAGCAAAGGGGCACGGGCTGGGGTGCAGGTAGCCCTGCCGCTGTCCCCCACCTCGAGCCGCGATGCTCCTTGCTCGGGCCGGGCAAGAGAATCCCCACGATGGGCACCCAGGGGCGCCCCCAGCTCAGCCTCGCGCTGCCTTGGGGGCTGCGGCCGCCGCTAATGAGGGCGCCGCTAATTAATCCCTCCCCTGCAATCAGCGGCGCGGCGCTCCCGGACCCTCCTCTTCTTCCTCCTCCCCCCGCCGCCGCGCGCGCTCCCTCCCTCCTCCCCAGCCGGGCGCGCGCAGCGCGGGCGGGGACGCGCAGCGGGCGCGCGCAGGCGGGCGGGGACGCGCAGTGCGGCGCACGGAGCGCAGGCTGCGGCGAGCCGGGCGCAGGTAAGCGGGGAGCCGCCGGTGGCCGGGGCGACCCGGAGGTGTTGGGGGGGTCCCCGGAGGGGTCCCGGGCTCGTAGCGGCGCGGGGGATCGGGCCCTGACGTCACGGCCCCGCGTTCCGCGTGCGGGGCCGGCAGCCTCGGAGGCTCCGCGCACGGCACTCGGTGGCCCCGGGGCCCCGGCGTCCCGGCGGCTGCACCCCCCCCCGAGCCCGGCCGAGCCGGAGGGGCTGCTCAGGGCCTCGGGGTTTTATTTTAACACGCGAGCCGCTCTCGATCAGGCTGCTGGAGGCGGGGAAAGTGCTGAATCACTCGTGCCCGTGGCCGTGCGGATGCTCCGTCTGCTCCCTGGCTCCGCGCCGCGCTGGGGACCCGGCTGCAGAGGCCGCAGAAGCATCTGCGCCCGGTGGGCCTGGAAAGAGGCCCCGCTTGGTTGGAGCACCCTGCAAAATCCCCCGAGCCTGCAAAATCCCCCTGCATGGCCCGAGCTACTCCTTGGAGAACAGGGCGCAGGGACGGGGCCCTGGTGAGGCATCCGTGCCGGGAAGGAGGCTGCGTCCCATCCACGGGCGCCAGGGGTGTTCCCAGAAAATCCTGCCCCTTCGGAGCCTGGGAAGGGATGTGGGGCTTGTCTTGTGGTGGGGGTTTTCCTCTTCCCTTTGAGTGTTGTGTTTTTGAGCTGCTTTTTCTCAAGGTCGGCTCCTGGGAGCAGTCGCCGGCTCCTGGGCGTCAGTGAAAGTCAAATGGTGATCCCTCCTTTGGAGGCCGGTGATCCCTCCTTTGGAGGCCGCGGCAGTGCAAGGGGGCAGGGGGATGTGCACGTTGCGGAAAAACGGGAATGCTGAGATGCCGCCCAAACGCCCGGCTGCTTTAAGATGGATACTGAGGGGCTGCTGGTGTTTCTGGTTAACTCCTATCAGATGCTCAGCACAAAAGCAAGAATCGAGTGACTTTTGCTGAGACATCAGCTCCGTTATTGTCGATTGTGTCTCTAAAATGTCTGCCCTTTGGCAGGCGGCTGAATCCGTTGTCAGCAGGACTGCTTTGTTCCCGGCAAACTTCTCCTTTGCAGAGGCCACCTTGGAGGACAACTGCTCCAATTGAGCATCCCCATCCTTCCGTTTAAGGACTGGGGCCCTTGCCGACTTCCCTGTTTTTGTGTAGCCGTAACATGAGCGCAGCATAAATAATGCATGGGAATCATCCCAGCTCACTGAGGATGGGCTCAAGTTCTTATTTAAAATTTGACTTTATTTAGAGGGGCCCAGGGCTCTTTCCTTTGAGGTGGAACAGAATATTGGGTGCTGAGTGTTGTAACCACCAAGATCTGGAGTCATCCTCATGGGATCTCAGTGGGGGCCTCTGGAAGCTGCAATGTTTCCCCACTTTCCCTATCCACAGCCAAGGAATCTGATTTAAACTAAGTCACTCAATCCAATCATCTCTTCTCCTGGCTAATGATTAAATGGAAAATATCCCAAGCTCTCAAACGATATTAATTCACAACGAATTACTTGCCTAGCTGTGATCTAATTGTCTTCACGCCTTCTATGGGTCTTTTGTACATTCAGTGCTAACGCTGGCAGGGTGCCACCAGAAAGGCTCTCTGCAGTGCCCAGGCGTCAAAAACAGTCGAGTATCTTTACTCACAGTAGCAAGAGATGAGATCTAATCCTTCGTATCTGTGTTCCTGTCTGAGAACTCACAAGGAAGTTGCTGATGGGGCCAAGGTCCCTCTGGGAAGACCTTGGTACAGTTGGATCCTGCTTAGCAGGACTCCTCTTCCTCGGGAGGCTCCAAGGGCCATGGATGGGCCTTTGGGTGCCGCTTGTGTCTTGTGACTGCAGAAGGTGCCGCATTTGAATATGGGTTGGATCGGGTAAATACTGGAGTGGTGGCATCGCCTTGAGCAGAAGATGCAAATTCCCAAGGGACAACGTGCATAGGTGGGAGGAGAAGGGACTTTTATTGGAGAGTCACCCACAGACTGAGGGGAAATGACAATATGTCCTTTTAAAGGAGCCTGGCTCTTTCCACTGATAGATTTTTTTACTTCCACTGCTCTGTTTGGGCCTGGTCTGGTGACCTAGAAAGTGGTGTCCTTGGGAGAAGACTTGCCGCTCGAGTTATCCGGTGATCCCAAGGGCCCTGCCAGAACTTGGGCCGTGTGTCCCAGCGGGTCCTTAACCTTTAAGTCACCTACGAGAAAGGGGGGACTTACCACGTGCTGCAATAAAAGACCCTCTTGCTAAGGCTCGGTATTTGTAGAAACGAAGGGTAGAGCGAGGCCTGTGCCGGTTACCCAGGACTCGGTGAAGGAGGAGATGCAGATAAAAGGTCTTTACTTAAGACTATTAAAGAAATCAGGGGAAATTAGACAGCCAGATTCTCTGGATAGTTCTGCAGCTGTCCAGCTGTGAGACTTTTAAAGGAAATGCTGAATTTCTTCTCTGTAGAAAGTAGCACATGCAAACTTTTTACCTCCCCTCTGGGTCTTTGGTGCTTCATTTTAGTTTGCCCTTATCAAAAACATTCCCTCATCACCCATCAGACAGCCCCAAACCAAAAACCATATTGAGTTACAGCTTTTGAAAGGCTCTAGCAAATCTCATCGGAGAGTCCAGCTCTCCGTGCCTCGTGGGTAACTCCTTCCAAATGTATTTTCTTTATTTTTCTTGTTGTTGGACAACTTCTGCTGTCTCCTTTTTTTTGGCTGAAGCAGGTCATAACTTCATTCTTCACCTTTGCTGTCTAGGATAGTTGTTGCATAATTCTGGAGCCCCAGCTCACCCTGAACTTGCTCGAAGTTGTTGTTATGCTAAACAGTCTTTTAATCTAGAGCTGAAAGAAACCTTGCTGCGTTATTATGGATTAAAATAGAGGGGGATTTAGACCTCAGCCCTGCTTATAGGGATCACAATTCCTAGTTAATGAGATAGAAAGCGAAGGATTAACAACTGAACAAGTAGAGATGGTTCTGCAGGACTAAGAGAGGTAGCAGTTCTCAAGGACAAGTCTCTGCTTTGCTTCTTTAGCTCCCCTCATCTCATATCCCCTTGGATCGTGTCCCATCATCAGGCTGCTGATGATACCTGGCTCCTCTTGTCCCTTCTTTTTGAGCCTGGAGTGATGTGGCATGGAGAGACCAGGAGCACAAGAGAATGCCAAGTTTTCACAGGCCAGCTTAGTTCTTATATCCTTTTAAAAACCAACCTTTGACAGTGAGTTCTGCTAGCTCCTGGCATGGGAAAGCTGCTACAGGCCTCGGTGACAGCAAGCATGACACAGACTCGCTGTCAAACCATGTGCTGTCTTGATCCTGAAATGCCCAGGCAACTGATGGGCAAGGTTGGCAACTCAAGTGAGAGCGGCGGAGTGGGTTGTACTCCCCTTAAACCTGCAGAAAATGCAGTGAAATCTTCTTTCTGCTCTAAAATGTTTATTTTTCCTAGTCATCCCAGTGACCTTGAGTGGCTTCCACCTAAGAGAACACAGCACCTCTATAAGTGAAGGAGCTGCCTAATGCGCTGACCTGTTGCTCGTGTTTTTCCTTCCTCAGTCATTCCGAGATGAGGAAGGTTTCTGTGTTTTAGGTGTTATTTCAAGTGAAGTATTTAAGCTTTCTACTTTTAGGCTTCCTAGCACTGTTTGCATCCAAGAGCTGAGTTTTAGTCCAGATAAAATCTAAGGATGTGTTAGGGATACCTGAAAGCGTAGCAGGTAATGTGAGTTGGTCAGGTCGTTGAGAGCATCTCAACTCCAAACCTCAGCAAGGAAAAGCTCCTAAAGAACGATTTATTCCAGGTTAGCAGGGAAGAATGGAAATGACCATGGGTCAGGGAATTATATGGAAATGAGTGCAGATGCACGGAAGAAAGACCGGATCAGGGCTTTTCCGGAGAAGATGATTTGAGCTAATAAATAACTTGATAATAATTGAATTACCCACTCGGTGTTGGTAAAATGAGGCTAGCTCAGTAACGGGATCTCCAGTCGGGAATGCCAGGCGTGCGGCAAGGAGCCGCTTTTCCCGATGCACCACAGGGGTCTCGATTAGCCCCCCCCCCGGCGCCGCGTTGAGCAGCTGTTGCTGCTCCGAGGGCTGTAAATAACACGCCCGCCTTGAAAGGGAGACGATTGCGGCTGTTGCTGTGGGTGACGCTGCTCTTGGTGACCCTGGGACAGTGCGGGGAGCTGGGGAGACCCTGCGTTTCGGAGGGGCCGGGGGGCTTCTCCCATGCGGGGGCTGTGCGGGCTCCCGGCCGCTCTCCAGGGTGCTGAAGGTGCTTGGCCCATCTCCCCGTTGCCCTTTGGGTGCAGGGTGGCATCAGCTGCACCCCAGGGCTCCCAAAGCCCTTGGGCTTCCTCGGAGAGGCCGGGATGTCTCCAGTATGGGAGATTTCCAAGACTGGCCTGGATAAAGCCCTGAGCAACCCGGTTAGCCCACCCGACTCGCCCTGCTCTCCGACTGGAAGGTCCTGCTGCGGTCCCGTCCAGCTGGAAACGTTCTGTGATCCCGGGATACTTCAAAGGTTTCCACCACCCCGGAACCCTCCCTGTCTGGATTCCCTGCAGGTACCTTTACCATGCTCAAAGGTTGCCTGCCGTAGCATATAAAGCCATAAAATTACTTTTCTTTTTTTTTTTTTTTTTTTTTTTTTTTTTTTTTTTTTTTTTTTTTTTTTTTTTTTTTTTTTTTTTTTTTTTGTTATCCTCCCACCCATTCTGAGTGGGAGAGTGGAATTACCGTGTCCCCCCGCCACCACGGCCACCCCAGGCAGCAGAATGGCAGCCCTGCCCTGCTCCGGGGAGCTTTGCCTGCATCCCGCTCCCTTAATGAGGAGCTGCCCGTGCTCCGGTGCGCGCCCGGTGTAAAATATCGCTCCTCCTGGAGCAACGTGGATGGTTAGTGCTTGGAGGCAGCCCGTGTCTCCTCGTTCCCCAGGCTCCCAGCAGCTCCACACCAGGATATGGTACCACCAGCCGCCTCTCGTTTAAGCACACAGCCCCATTTGTGAGAGTCGGGTGAGTTACTAACATGCCCAACAGCACAGCGTGGCTCTGCCGGTTGATAAAGACCCAGCTGTGTGCTGAGCTGTGCCCTGATTGAGTTAAGGGCCCAGAAAAAGCCTTCTTTCTTGCTGTCACTTAAATGGTGTCAGGATTCGTGAAATCTTGCTTTCAGATTCCTCCCAGACCCAGCAACAAAGCGGGCTTGTTGTGAGCCCGTCGGCTTCTGTTGCCGTGGCCGTGACGCGCGCCCAGCTGTGGGAGGGCGAGGGCAAGGAGGGAGCTGCCGCTTTGTCACACGCACATGTGACACGCGTGTGGGACCCCCGCGCCCCTCCTGGGCCAGCTTTCCATTGGGGACACACGTGGCACCACCGGCTCCGGGTTCTGGCACCGGCACCGCGAGCGTGCGGCAGGGCTGCCAGTCTTGCAGCGTGCCTGGGGACCGGCGTCTTGGCTCGTGTTTTTTTCTCCCGTTGCAAATTCCTATGGAATTTGCCTTTTTTTTTTCCTCCCTTATGCAAATCCATTTGCATGGGCGGGCAGGGTTGGATGCCCTCTGCAGTGAAGCTGGGCGCGTGAGTTTGCCTTGAGAACAACCTCATGAAAGATGTATCGGATCCACTCGCTTAGTAAATAGATATCCCCATTTCCTTCCTCGGTTGTATCTGGTAAATATGGATTATAATGTATTTAAGAAGCTCGTCTGGACGTGCAGTCAAGTACCTTCCTGCTTATGCTAAGCAAAGCTTAAGCGAGGGTTGGTCTGTACATACATTAGTTGATACAAAATGCATAGGCTGCACCTATTAGGATATACTTAAATATGTGTACAGTAAACCTGTCCTTCAAATCCCGTGTTGCGCATCCCAGCCCGACATCCTCTACTGACAGCTCTGCTATCCAGGCCCACGGGGTCTCATTTTGCAGCCCCAGCAGCAGCTGGGTCCGTGGCTCTGTATTCGTGGTTGACCTCGTGCGAATCCTCCTGCCGCGGCGGCAGCTGCCAGGCTAATCCGGACGGGGGTTCCCAGCAACGCCGCGGCTCGCGGGCGCCGAACCTCGCTGCCCGCCCTTCCCCTCCAAAGAGCGTGGCCTTCCTGCAAAGCTCTGCTTTCCAAATGTCCCTGGATGGCCTTTTCCTTATGGAATCGCTCCGCGTGCGCAGCTGCCGGGCTGCTTCCTTGCTCGTAACTCGCCTTGAAGGGCAGACGAGCAGAAATTGCATTTATGCCTCTGAAATGCAATGGGTCTATGACCCCCGCTGATAGGTTTTACCAACAATATTATCCCAAGTAAAAGCGGATGCAGAATTTCAGTTTAAGCGGTTGCAGAAGGGGGTTCGTTGAGCTCTGTGAGCTGATCGGGACTGTCAGTCTGGGAGAGGCGCCGCTTCCCCGGAACTGCATATGGAGGAAATTAATGCAGTGAATCCCTGCTCTCTCCCTGTCAGCCTGTTATTCCCGAGCACCTCTTGCCTTGGGAATTAACTTGCTGCTCTAGTTGCTCGCTGAGGAGCATGTTTTTAACGGCTGTGTGCTGCAGACACTTTCGTGGTCCTTGAGCGAGAGGTGGCAGGTCCTTGGTGCGGGGACCAGCCAAAGCAGAGGAGTCTCAGGATGAATTTCAAATATGGGTATTGCCTCTCGGGCTGAGCAAACACGTAATTAACAGTAAGATACCAGGGTGGCTCTGCAAGGCAGCTAATTGCATTTTCAAATGTCAGCTTGTCAGCTCTTGTTTGGTCTTCCTTCAGTCTGGGCTTTGCCAGAGCCACGTCTGGTTTTAACTGGCATTTGCCTGGCCTGATGCTGCTGAAAAATCTCCTCTTTCCTTGTTCTTGGCGGCCCCTGCTAGCCCAGGTTCTGCTTTGTTTCCCCTCAAATGTGGCCTTGCTTGCCAGGACATGCTGCTGGTGCACAGAGATGTGTGTATATGGAGGTGTATAAAAAATCATCTTGTGTGGGTTGAAAAAAGAACATTACAAGCACAGGAGACAATCCTGCGGGATAGCTGGGGCTGTGTGAGGTTAGACAAACACGTCCTCATCTGTCTTGTTCTTGGATGTCCCTCTGCTGCTGTCTTGTCCCTTGCTTGGAGCGTGGGGCTGATGTGCGTTAACAGGAGGCTGTAGGAAAGAAACCACCTCCTGGGAGCTCGAAATCTCACCCATCTCCCCAGAAAACCTCTCTGGACCTTTCTCAGTGACCTGAGAGGCCTGAACATGGGTCCAGGAGGTAGGATGGGAGGTCCAAGATTGTCTTGCAAGTGCTTTGCTCTTGCTGCAAGTGAGATGATGGTGCTTAATGTCCTGCTGTGGGGCAAAGACACATGTGCTGAGCAGAGGAGTTGACTTAAGGTAGAGTCGATGCAACCAGTCCATGTCCTGGGAGCAGCACAAGGCCCAGGTTGGCGCCTCGCTCGTTACTCCTTATTTCTGCAGCTGGCGCTGGGCTCCATGCCCACAGCTGTACTAATGAAATCAAGGATGCTGTGATCAATCAATAGGGATCCCCAGGGAACGTGGCTGCACGCGGTTGGTGACGTAGACTCCTGCTCGCTGACGTCAAGGTGGGACCTGGGGCCAGGGTGGGACAACCAGAAGCTCCTCGGGTGGGAAGAAGCTCCTGTTGCGTTTGCAGCTTGCTGAATCTGACCAAAGAGATCTGCAATTCACTGTGTGTCTTCGGAGTAACCCCTTGAAACCCTTTAGGGTAAAAGATATATTGTCACGCTTGACCCCCAGGAAAGGGATGCTTCTTAGGAGCGACAGTAGCCTCAGAAGGATGACACTTCTGCTCCCTGTCAACGGAGGCAATAGGGAGCAACGCGGTAATTGCCGTCGTAAGGAAGGATTTAAGCCGCCCTGGGCAGCGCGTGGGGATCATGAGCAGGGATTAGCATCATCCTCGGGTTGGCGGCGCAAACGCGGTGTCAGCTCGAGCCGCGAGTCGTCCGCGAGCAGCCGGGTGTCGCTTCCACTTAGCGCAGCCCGGGACGCTGCCCTCGGCGCGGACCAGCCGGCCCTGGGCTCCCCCGCGGCTGGGATGAGCGGGAAAACGGCACTAATGAACTTTCGGGTGGCTAATTAGTGACGTTAATGGGTAGGGCTGCTTTGCATTGACTTGAGCGTGCCACGGGGCTGCTGCTGCTCGTGTAAGGTTTGGAGAGGAGAGCGGCCCTGCTTGGAAAGCAGCTTGCAGAGGGTGGGCATTGCCCTCCGTGCTCCGTTGCTGGCATTCAATAGCCAAGTAATTTAAGGATTTGCCCTTAAATTAGGGCTGAAAAGCTATTGGGAGTATTCTATTTTCAACAAAACGTGGAAATTCTGCTTGTAATCCCCAGCGCTGCTGCTGGGAAGCTGTAACCCTGACGCAGCTGTGTGGGTACTGTGCCTCAGTTTCCCCACATGCGGTCAAGAGGGATTGTCCGTGTTGCAGGGACTGGCACGTGCTTCTCCTCCAGAGAAGGAGGAGGCACAAACCACTTAATCTGTGAGCGCTTCTATGTATTAAATCACTGCCTTGGCCTGGCTGAAGGCAACATATGTCAACCGATTTGCAATAAATCCCGGTTCTCAATAAAAAGGAGTGCTTGCAAAATGAACCGGTGCACGCGCAGCGGTGGAGGTTGCATGTCATAAAGCAGAAAGCTGCTGCTGCCCTGCAGAACCCCAGTTTCTGCCCAAGGCTGCCTATTACCGAGCGCAGAAGGGGCCCTTCCAGCTCTTGCATTGATTCCGGACAGATGTTGGGATGCGGGAAGGCAGATGGAGCCCCGTGCTGCAATTAGGCCCTGTATCAGTGGGGCCTGGGCGGCTGCTTTGGGTTCAGGCTGAGCTTTGGCACCGGTTTGGGCTGTGGGCGCTGGTTTTGCAGGCGATTCCCCCCCCCAAGCTGGGTGGCCCCCTGGCAGATGGGGCTGCAAGCGCCGCGAGCAGCGAGGAAGCTAGAAAGGTCCCCGACAAAAAAGCTGTTTTTTTTTTGTTTTGTTTTGTTTTTTTTTAGGGGATTTTTGAATGCAGCCCAACGTGCAGCTCAAATGGATCCTCTTCCCGCTGGAGAGGAGCTGGGGCTGGGAGGGCGTCACGGACGGGATGAGCATTCCCGGGGTTTGTGCTGTGTCCGTGTCCCTTCCTCGTGGTCCCACTTCTGGCAGTCCCTGGGCTCGTGAGGGCAGGGAGGAGACCCCGCTCGAGAGCAGCAAGAGGTCCTGTCTGCATGGGGCAGGGTCTGGTCTCCAGCTGGTCTCCTCCCACGTAGGAAAAGCCGGGATGCTGCTCCAAGCGTGGAAAGGAGCCATCTGGCCTGTCCTTGTCACTCTGCTCGGGACAAAGTGGCGCGTTTTAGCTGCCCTAATCCCTCACTGGGATCCTGCAGGAAACCTTCCCAACTGATCAGCATCAACGGGCAGCCACTTAACTTGCCATGGGCGCCTCCGACCTTTGGGTTTTGTTAAAGCTCCGAGCGTCTCCTTTACCCGTAATCGATAATTTTGTCCATTCTGGCCTGGGCCCTTTGCGAGGGGCCATGGAGACAGATGGGAAGTGACAGGTCCCCCCTGTGTGACCTGACCCGGGCGACTCCGTGACTTCCTCTCCAGAGAACAGATGTCTCCTGCTGCCTTCAAAGTGCCCTCTCCAGCCCACGCTTCCCGCATCCCTCTGCACTTCCAAGCAGTACAAAGGCAGAATGGAAATAAGTTTGGTTAGTTTATTGTCATTAGAAACTTTGCAGAATTAGGAAAAAAAAAAATTGATTTTTTTTTTGGTGTTGTTTTGGTGCTCTGGTTTGGCCAAAGAGCTGCTGCACAAGGTTGTCTTTGCAGACCAGCAGCAGTTCAGTCTCTAAACTCAGGTCCTTCTTCTGTCTCTCTAATATTTCCTCTCCAAAAAGCTGCATCGTGTTTTAATTCCACCAAATAGCAGCAAAGCATTGCCTGGATATGGGGAAAAACAGAGGCAGAAGCAACTAATTGAATAATAGGAACGCGGCTAATGATTTCCACCCCCAAAGCCCAGTCCTACTCTTAAGGTCCCACTACACTGGAGCCCTGTGGCCTCCTCAATTTTCCTTCAACTCCTAATTTTCTAGTGATTTGAAAATCCACTTGGAATTGGCTTGTCCATTGGCGGTGCCCGATCTAAATAATCCGGCTCAGCGAGGCTGCCCGTGTAATTATCTCTGCAGCTACTCTGTGCTAATGAGAAATCCAGATAGCAGAGCTGAAATGAAATCGGTTTGCAGTGCTCGCCCCGCTCTTCCGTGGGGGGAGAAGGGATTTATTTATTGTGTTTTTTTTTTTCTTTTTTTAATTTAAATTTCATTGCATTGTGTTGATGGTTGACGTTGGCTCTCACAAACACCGTTGCAACCGGCTGCTTCAGGCTCCAGGTTCCTTAAGGGTGAGTTTTGCAGCCTGGAGCGCTCTCTTCCTTGGGATCTCAACATCAAAAGGTTCTTCAGAAGATTCTGTCCGGCCTTCCTGGGTCTCTGGGCACCCAAAGTGCCTCTTTCCCTGGAGCAGATTTTCCATTTAATCAGGGAAATGGAACTAGCGTTTTGATAAGGTGGAGCTATGGATCAGATGGGCGAAATCCTCATTTGAAGCCACAAAGCAGAGCTTTGTTTTTGCCAGGGTCTGCAGCGTCTGCTCCTTCCTGATTAGTTGCAATCTACCATCCTTCCCTTTTACCCCTATTTATTTATTTTTCTCCTCCGTGCGAGTCCATAGCTCCGTTTGCCGATGATCCTCCGGGGAAATCAGGCTGCCCGTATTTCATTTAGGGACTTCAAGCAATTAACCTGACAGCAATTCCTCTCCCTGCCCTCCTCCCCCATCTGCTTCCTAATTACCGGGGAGCCGGGATGCGGGCGCGGGCTGTGCCCGTCGCGCTCGTTTGTGCTAAATCGCCCCTCGGCTCTTGTGCCCGGTTCTTCCAAACGTGAACGTTCCAGCAAAACACCACGGAGCAGGAGAGAACGCAGGGAAGCGGCCAAGATCCACGGTTGGGGCTGGAGCTGGGATGCGGAGTCATTCCGGTGCGGATTGGGACAGGGCCAGGCTGCGTTGCTGCGGCTGAGCCCTGGGGACAGGCGGCCCTGAGGCTGCGGGGAGAGGCCGGGAAGCCGGGAGGCCGCAGGGCATCGCGTGCCCTCCCTGCACCGTGCCCACGGGCTGCTCCCATTGCTCCTCAATGGTGTCTGTGCCCAGTTCTCGCGCTGAGCCCTTCCCGCTCCGGGCAGCGCAGCCTCCTGCCGCCTTCCCTTAGAGGGATGCGGAATGCAGCTCCAGCCTGGGAATCTCCCCCCTGCTCCTCCCAGCGGGGCTGGCCAGGGGATGGATGGGGAAACGTTGCTCCCACCTGCAGCGGATCTGCCCTAGCTCAAGTCTCTCTCACCATGAGGCGCCTAAAGTTCAGGTGCAGCAAGCAAAGTCTCTGCTTAAGCTCCGCTTTGCTGCCACTGCCCTTTTTTCATTCCTTCTCCCGTTGCTTCGGCAGCTCGTTGCTCCCAGGCAGGTGCCGATGTCGGGATTGTCACAGGGATGCAGCGTGTGCCGTGGCGCGCGAGCGGCCGCTCCGGAACATGCCGATGGATCCGGGAGTGTGCAAGGGCTCCGGCACATGTGGGTGGCCCAAACTCCGGCACTTTCGCATAAACGAGGTGAAGAGCATCGAGGGTTACAGATGCCCATGGGTTCCGAGCGGCCAATCCTGTGGGAATCGCTGCCAATCCTGTGGGAATCGCGTGCCCAGCTGTGCAGGAGGGAGCTCGCAGCCGCCTGGCACCCGCTCCGCACGTGATGGGCGTCCGGGTGCTGCAGGAGGGATCCCGAGGTTGCCACCCAGAACGGATGCTTGTTCGTAAACTGATTGCCCCCTTTTAGGGATCCGTGAGCCACGGCATGCCGGAATTTCCCAGGTGGGAAAACTCCTGAAAAACGCCTGTCGCTTCTCCTTGGAAAGAAGGCTCTCCAAAAAGCGGGCTAGTGAGATGAACAGCTGCTTGGAATTGCAGGCTCATAAAAAGGAGCTTTTTATGAGCAGCGGAAAAAATCCCTGGTCATATTGAACGGCTTCCGCGGGCTCCACTCCTGCAGGGATTTACGGCTCTGCTTTGGGAAGCGCTTGCAAGGAAGGACGGGTTTGGAAGCGGGAGCTTGTGCACAGGGACCGTGGGACGAGGGAAAGGCTGTGGCTTTTCTTCATGTCGGTGTTTAATAAATGAGCTGGGAAAATATCCCTAGGGAGAGATGCCTTTTTAGCAGGGCTCTCCTTTAAGCGTGTGTTTGCCATATCCTAATTTCTAACGAAGTTTTGAAGCTGGGAAATGTCTAAATAGGCTTAGGCTCTCCAATCCCATTAACTTTCCTTGGGATTTGGGCACTCTAGGAAGAACAGATACTTCCCCTCCAAACCCAGCGGCAGTGGGTCCATTATAATCCATTATAATACTAATTTTTGAGGGCAAATAGGATCTGCAGACTAGTGGAAAATTGCTTTTAGTAGTACAACAAAAATTGGAAAACTTGCAGTTTCTGTATTGCTCTTTTTCTTTCAGGGTCATCCAACTTGACATGTTTCTCCGCATGAATTTTGGCTGGGAAATTCTTTTAAGCAGATCCACTTTTAAAAATCAAATTAGCACGAGGTTTTCCCTTGGATCTAGTTCTGCTCCCAAAAGCCTACTGCAAAACACAAGCCTGTGTAGTTCTTTCAACGCCGGAATAATCTTCCTTGGCAAAACTTCTGCAGAATTTGCATTAGAAAAAGGGCTAAGAAATGTCAGCCCTCTTGTCGGGGCAAAAGACATTTGCAGTTTTCCATAGCAAATGTTTTCATAGCTGGAAAGCTGCAGGAAATAGTAGCTGGAAGCCAGTGTGGAGTCTGCTCTGTGTCTGTAGATTGTCTTCTGTCCTGGGGGAAGTCAAGGAAGGAGCTTGGGAATGGGCTTTGGAAAGGCTTGGGAATAGCTGTGCCCTGAGCCTGGCTCTTGTTTGGGTGGCTGACCCGGTCCTTCCCGAACCCTGGCTTTTGCGGGAAGAAATCCCTATGGAAGCGCGGGGATGGTGCCCAGCTGGGTGCCTCCCCCGTGGATCCTGCCAAGAAGGTCCCGAGTGCCACCAAATGTGACCGTTTCTCTGCTCCTTCAGCATGGCCAGGGGGAAGCCAGAAACGGAGAGTTTTACTGCAAAACCTCAGCCAGGGTTCGGTACAAACTTGGCTCGAGGACATTGCAGATCCAGCCGCGAGCTCCAGCCCTTTCTTGTCGCCCCTTGTTTCTTCTCACCTACACTCTGCAGTTGCTTTGATACCTTTTCCTCTGCCTTTTGCAGCGCGCTCTGCGTTTTAACCAACGCAGCAGTTCGTGGCTCGGCTGCACGAACCCGAGAGGAGGCAGGAGCCGGAGAAACGGCCGAATTTCAGAACCGCGCTTTCTTTTCCTCCTCGGTTTGGTCTGGGAGCGGGACCCCCACCAGCCTCCAGTCCATGGGAGCTTGGAAGGAGTTGGGAGCCCAGCGCCGGTCCGGGTCTGCGGCAGCCCCCGCGGTGACCGCTGCCCTTGCACAGATGGTTGGCACCAACCCGCTTAGCCCTGCAGCTGTTTTCTGGGCTTATTTCCCGCCTTGGATCCTTATCTGTCATTCAGAGGCGGCTCTGCGCCGGCCTCTCCCTTCTCCCCGTGCAAACCCACGATTTTTGCTCCTGCTTTGGCGGGCAGCAGAGCCGTCCACGCGCGGTGTCACCGCTGACGCCAATGACAGCAGATCCGCGGAGCAGCTTGGAAGCAGCTCCGGAACAAAGGTTGCAGGAGGAGCTCGGCCTCCCTCCGCCTGCAAACTCGCTATTTTAACACCAATATTAAGCGTCGGCCTCGTCTTTCAACATGCAGCCCTTTAGTTAATTTTTCCCTTAACACCTAGAGCGAGTTTTGTGCATCCTGCACTCAGTCCTGAAGGTTAAAAGCTGCTTTTGTGCCTGTTGTGTCGTGCTGAAGCCAAATGCTTCTACCAATTAACTGATTGCTGGTTTGGAGGGGGGCTCCAAAGGCAGATGGAGCTGGCAGTCTTAATGACCGCGGCGCGAAGGCTGTGAATTTTCTAATGAGCCTCTTCGCACAACATGCCAAGAAATTTGTCAGTGCGACCTCTCCGGCATTGCTGAGAAATACCAGGAAAGGGAGTTTCCCTGCAGCAAGGGCTGCTTTAAAGGAGTGTAAAAATCCATGCGGGATTTCAGAGCACCCCCTCGTGCCGGGACACGCAGCCGGGGATGCGCGGTGGGATACGGTCCCCGAGCGCCGCGGTGTCTGGTGATGCCGCTCGTGCCACCTATGAGTGTAAGGGGATAGCGGTGACAGCTGGCGGGCCGGGGCGCCTGTAAGTACCGCCCGCTCGCCGGGTGACGGCCGGGGTGTCACCGTCCCGCTGGGGGCACCTGTTGCACGGGTCCGGTGGCAGATCCCGCAGAGGGGACAGGGGCTGCGCGCAGGGCAGCGATGCGCAGGAGCCGGCGGGGACATGGAGCTGTGTCCCCAGGCCTTGCTTGATGCTCACGTGCAAACCTTTGCACCTAAGCTTTATTTTCAACCCTAAGCTTTATTTTCAAAGCAAAAGCATAAAGGAAGTATTTACTGCAGAACAGTGTGGCCCAAAGCCCTGTGCTGGGGTCTGTAACCTGCCCGCATGGCAGCCCGGATGGGGACGCGACTTGTCGGGCTGTGGTGGCAGCTCCGGAGCTCGTTAGCCCCGGGATCCCCGCTGCAGATCGCGCCCGTTTTGCCTCATTTGCCTTTTCCCCCTGGGCTGCAGGAAAGCCCTCGTTGCGGCGTCACGGCGCGGGGAGCTGTGACAACCCGCATCACGTCACGGGCGAGGACCCGGCTCCCGGAGCCCTCGGAGCAGGAGCGACTTCCCCCTCCCGCCAACCTCTTCAAACGCATCCCTTTGGTCTGGGTTTTAAAGCTCCCACATCCCGTTGGGGCGTCGCGGAGAATTGGCTGCTTGTGCGGCGGGAAAAGGCAGTGGATGGAGCGGATCCCGTGGAGGAGCCTGATGAGAACCCAGGCTCCGGGAAGCCGCCGGGATGTGCTGGTTTCCGCAAGAGGAAATGAGAGCGTTGGCTGTTGCTCCCTGCGCATCCATCATCCTGCGGTTTTCCAGAGGGCTGATGCTATCTGAGGTGTCCCCAGTCTCTGCTCCGGGTCCGGGGGGAGCTGGGAAGGAAGCGGAATTTCGGGAGTTTCTCTGTGACGCGCGGAGCAGGCGCTGGAACTGCTGGCAGAGCGCAGGATGGAGGCGACACTCAGGCCATGCGGGAAACCGGGGCCGTGCGGGACTCGCTCCAAAGCCACGCAGGGATTGAGGTGAACAGGGAAACAGGGCAGGCGGGAGCTGCTTGCAGGTAACGTGGCCGCTGCTTGCAGGTGCAATCAAACCCTTTTCTACGGATGCCTTTGCCCGCGTCGCGTTCGGCCCCGGCTGCCTCCCCGTGCCCGCCCTGAAAGCGCCGCTTGTTGGCAGGACGGCGGCGGGGAGAGGAGCGGGACGCGGCGCCCGCGCCGGCGGCTGCCACCGACAGCCGCTGCGCAACAATCGCCCGGGCTGTCCCCAGCGCCGGCGGGACAAAGGGTGTCTCAGGCCCGCACCGAGCGGGGAGCTGCTGCCCTGCGTCCCGGTGCTTCTTTGGGATGAAGGCACTCCCGGGAAAACGCTCCCGGCCCTTTGCTCCGCTGCCCGTGCGTTGGTGGGATGCAACACCTGCTTGGGAGGGAGCTGGAAGCAGCCGCATGGGGGTTGATCCGTGCACGTTTGCTACGGTGGGGAAAGGCTTTGGAAAACGGGGCAAAGCGGGGCTTGCCCCCCGAAATGGGTCTTTTCTCTCTGTCATGGAATTGCATGGATACGTTCCTCCTAGATCCATGTGTTTGGTTGTTTGCAAGCCAAAGGGATCTCTCGCAGCAGAAACGCTGCTCTGGGCTCTTCAATCACTTTTAATTGAGTGAAGCCCATAAAACGCTGCTGCCGGAGCCTTCTCGGGAAGCCGAGCGGCTGGAGTTCCTCTGGCAACCATAAATAAGGATAAATGCCTAATTGCTGGCAAAAGGGGCCTGCTGCATCTAATGAGCTGATTGAGAATAATTCTTTGCTGTGGGATGGTTTAATTTTGTTTGTCTCCAAGTGAGGATTCCTCCTGCTCCGTCGCCCCTGTGCCCGGCCTGCCGAGAGGGCTGGGGCTCATCGCCCTGTTGTGGGATTTGGGCTTTAGGGAAGCAGTTGGTCCCGGGTGTTGTTGGGGAAGGTCTGGTTCCATTGGTGAAATGAGTTCCTGCCCTTCTCAGCGCTGCGGGTGCAGCCAAGGAGAGCATGGAGACACCCACGATCCCTGAGATCCCCCTTTTCCAAACCCTGGGAAAAGGCAGCAGTGTTGAGCAATGGGACTGGGACATTCGGATGGCGTGAGGATGTCCCTTTAGCTCGTTGCATTCCCAGGATAAGGGGGGATCTTTGTTTCCTTCCTGCTTATTGCCCTTGGCAGCCCCATGCGCTCGTGCCCTTGAGCAGCCCGGAGCCAAGCGGCGACGCAGGTGACTGGAGCAAAGGCTTTTTCCCAATAAAATCCCCGGATCTGCTGCCATAAGAGCCAGGGAAGGACCTGCCTGAATGCTAAAAGTTGCATTTTCCCCCTGCACAGCAGATTTCCAGCAGCCTCCAGACAAAGTGTTTGCAACAGGCGCTCTCTTTTCCGACGCCTGTCCATGAGGAGAACCGGAGGAGACGCAGCCGCAGCCCTGGGTGCCGCTGGCCTTTGCCCTGTGCTTTCCCTGTGCATTCAGCTCGGCGGCACGGCCGTGTCCTTGCAGCACGACGTGTCCCCGGCACAGCGTGTCCCCGGCACAGCGTGTCCCCAGAGTCACCCACGCGGGGCAGGCCCAGCCGCCCACGCCGGCCCCGCTGTTCTGCCCTTCTCCCGGTGCAAAAAGCCCTCCCTTTCCTTCATTGCATTATTATTACTGGTTTTCAGTCATTCATGCTCCCTCAGGTTTATTGCTCGGTCTTTCCGCCTGCAAATCCCCCCTGGTGCTACCCCGTGCAGCTCTTCCCACACTAGACACACCGTAACTCCGGCTGTATGGCACAGTCGGCACGGGAAACACCAGTGTAATTCCCACACATCGTGTGCGGAGCAGCCCCAGCCCTGGATCGCAGGATATATTTTCCCCTCTCAGGCTCCTGCAGAGCTGCCTAGCATTTTGTGTGCTGTATATTAGTGTTCAGGCTCGGTTCTGTCTGCGTTAACATGAATGCAGAATCACCCACACATGCCCGTATGTCCAAACCGCCTCCCCAGCATCTGTGCCAGGAGCCCGCTCCTTAGCAGCAAGGCCATTTCCCTCCCTCTAAGCAGTGCCCAGCCCAAAGAAAAACAGCGGATTCTTCACTTTTCAACTACAAAGTGGCATTTGGATTCAGGCATAGGTGGTTTTTTACACCTTCCTGCCCATATGAAGTGGAGAAAGAGGTTTATAAAGTATTTTGTGGCAGTGAGGTGCAGTACCAGTATGCAAGAGTAGTAAAAGCACAAGAAATTCAGCCTTGCTAAGTATCCGGCTGCAGTATTGATCGGTCGAGCTCATGATTCCCGTTTTTTCCTGCTACCGGGAAGGTACAAAGCCAGCCGAGCCATTACTCATTTTAAGCCACGACTGGGAGAATGAAGAGCTCGAAGTAATGAAGGCTGCAGATCACAGCGACATCTTCCCCTGGACAGAAAGCTGGAGAAGCAATTGGAAAAGCTTTGTCCGGGTGACCAGGTCACCGAGGACAGTGCAAGCCCTGGATGGGGCTTCAATTACTGGCCAGTAATACTCTCTGCTGCAACTGCTTTTATTGCACCGGCTGGATGGGAAAATGAGTGAGCAAAAAAGAGTGGAGCCCCTGAAACCTCAAGGAATCTGGTGCAACTGGGGTGCCAAAGGGCAGAAAAGCAGATCCAGAGCTTGGCTGCAGTGGATAATTTTTGTTTTGCAAGGACAGGATCTCCCGGCTCCCCAAACAGCCTCTGCTCCCATCTGCTCCTCCCGCTGGAGCTGAAGCCGGAGCAGCAGCGAGGAAGCAGCCTGGGGATTTTCCACTCTTTTGCTGTCCTGGCGTGATGTTCATTCCTAGCTGGGAGAGCTGTCTGCACGTCCAGTGCCCGGGATTTATTGCTCCGTTGCAGACAGTGGTAGCCCAGCTGTGATGCAATCCCGGCACACTGGCTAAGGGGGTCGTGGTTGCATGTATGGGATCATTTATCTTCCTCTCCCATTATCTTTTAAGCTCCGTTTAGTTGATGGCTTTATTAAAAGCCAAATAAAAAGCCTGGGTATGCAAAGGCGAATCCTGCCCATCCCGGGGGGTTTGGATGGGAACCCGGCTCACGCACCTGGAGGAGCCCAAGGAAGCGACGCCCCCTTCTCCTCCATCCAGAAGCACCCCGGGAAGCTGGAATCCCACAAAGGGAAGACGAGAGGAGGCAGAGGAGCCAACGCTGCTGCCCGCTGTTGTGTTTGCCTTGCAGGTGAGGATCCGAGGAGCGGCTCTGCGTGCGGGGCCGGCACCGAGGGCCCGAGGCCGGCGCGCGGTCCCGGCCTCCACCATGGTCCCGCCGAGCGCCCGGCTCGCCCGCGCCGCGCTCGCCCTCGCCCTGTGCCTGCAGCACCTCGCCAGCGCCATCGAGGTGCCCCTCGACTGTAAGTGCTGCTCGTCTCCTCCAGAAACGCCCCTGCAAACAGCGCGGGAGGAGAGACCCCCCCGAGCCCAGCCCTCCTCGTCTCCCGTGGGGTTTTGTCCAGAAAACCACTTAAATCACTCCCTGGTTTAGGCAAACTGCCTCAAAAGCTTAGCAAGGGCTTGAAACCCGCGCCACATTGGCCTGGGGGACACAAGGCTCTGCCAGATGTTGATGCGAGCGGAGCATCCCGGCGCTCCAGGGCTGCTCCAGGGCTGCTGGAGGCTGGTGTTGCCCTCTTGAAGGCCCATGAGCCAGGAGGCACCAACCTCCCTGCTGCCCTCGTGCTGCCCAAGCCCTTTGGACGTAGAAGCTCCTTCAGCCCTGGGTCTGTCACTGCCAAGTGCCTGCGTGCTGACGTGCTGCTGTTTGCAGACCCTGCAATAACTACGTAACGCTTCTGTTCGCTTGCCTAGTGTTTACGTATATTGGTTTGCTTCTCGGTTAACCCTTTTTCTCTTCTTCTTCTTTGTTATGCTTGCACTTTGGAAATAACAGCCAATATTCAGAGTGAATGTAAGTCCCACCCTTATCTTCTCCGTGCATGCGACAGTCCCTCTGTGCCTCCAGAGCAGAGCAGGAGGAGCGGGGCCGGGCGAGGCTCTTGCTTGGCCCTGGGGGTACGGGGCCACATTTCACCCTCTGGGACACGTCTTGGGTTAGGAAGGACGAGCATCATCCCTCCTTGCCCACATAGGGCTTGCAAGGCTCCCACAGCAAGCGCTGGTAGCCACGGAGCAGCGTTTGCTCTGGAGGCTTGGGCTGCACCTCAGGGGAGAACAGACCCCGGCTTGGTAGAAACCCGTGTGCCAAGGCTGGGCTGGTGGCTAAAGGCCACTGCTGTGCCCGTTCTGGGGGCCCTGCGACCTCCTCCTTGCTCTTGCTTAGTGCCTGCAAACTCCTTGCAGCAGCTCTGTGCCATGGCTCTTCCTTGGAGGGACACGGCTGGAGCACCTGGAGCTCGGAGTTAAATGGCACGTTGGTAGCAGGGAGAAACAACCGAGAGCTTTCCTAATGGCACCAAGATACCGAGCGAGAATCCAGGTTGCTCAGCCCTGAAAGGGAGACTGAGCAATGCCGGTGCTTTGAGAGATGAAATAGTGCCCAGCCTGCCAATGCTCGCGGTTCCTTCCTCAGGTCTGAAAGGGTTTTGCTCCACAAACTGCCTTTCCAGCCTGGGGAGCAAGCCAAGAGCCCGGCGGGCCTTGCTGTAGGACAGGCGAGAGGTTTCTTCCTCCCTGCATCACCCTCCTCCCCTCTTGCCCCCGCTTGCCTTGCAGTGCCACAGCCGCCCACCATCACCAAGCAGTCGGTGAAGGACTACATTGTGGACCCCCGGGACAACATCTTCATCGACTGTGAAGCTAAAGGCAACCCCCTTCCCACGTAAGTGCCTCTAAAGCTCTTGTTCTACCAAAACCGTGCTGTTTATTAGAGCCTATAAAGGAGAAGGGCTTGCTCGAGGGGAGCTCTGCCTTGTCCTTGGGCCCAGCTTGTTGTGGGTCTAAGTTGGCCTTGCATCCACTGAAGTTGGTGGAAGTTTTTACACCGTTTTACACCATTTTACACCATTTTACACCAAGTGTGTCTCGCTGCGTGCAGGTTTTCATGGACACGGAACGGGAAGTTCTTCAATGTGGCCAAAGACCCCAAAGTCTCCATGCGGCGGCGGTCAGGAACGTTGGTCATCGACTTCCACAGCGGTGGCCGGCCGGAGGACTACGAGGGCGAGTACCAGTGCTTTGCACGCAACGATTTTGGGACGGCGCTCTCCAGCAAAATCCACCTCCAGGTTTCTAGTGAGTAGTGAGAGAACAAGCCTGGGGAACTGCTACTCTAAGGGTTGCAGTGGATATTTGTATCGTGCAAGGTTTTGTAGGAGAGGCATGGAGATGATGCCCAAACATCTCAGCATCATGCCCTTGGTGCTCAAACATCTCAGCCTGCTTCATCGGTTACCTGTGTCAGCGAATCTTGCTCATGTAGAAATAAGGTTTGCATGAAGATCCCATTGAAACCAGGCCAGGTCCAGTGGGAAGAAGGAAGGGAAGGGATTTGGCGAGTGAATCTCTCCTCAAACCAGCCCTTCACCAGACTGCTTGCTGTGGCTTTGCTCCTCTTCTCAGAGTCTCCCTTGTGGCCCAAGGAGAAGGTGGATGTGATAGAGGTGGATGAAGGTGCTCCACTTAGCCTGCAGTGCAACCCTCCGCCCGGCCTGCCTTCTCCGGTCATCTTCTGGATGAGCAGCTGTAAGTTGGACAAATGCCCCTTCCCAACTGGAACCCTCACTGGGGAGCACCTCTCTTGACCACACTCCTTATTTAAAATAATTATTATCTTTAGAGGTTGCCCATAGAAGCATCCAGGAGCGTTAGCGTTTCCTCTGGCACCTCTAACTTTGGCCTCCTCTTCTCCTGTGCAGCCATGGAGCCAATCCACCAAGACAAGCGCGTCTCCCAAGGCCAGAACGGCGACTTGTACTTCTCCAACGTCTTGCTGCAAGATGCCCAGACGGACTACAGCTGTAACGCACGCTTCCACTTCACCCACACCATCCAGCAGAAAAACCCGTACACCCTCAAGGTGAAAACCAGTAAGTGTCACGAGGATCCCCCAAGATGGGTCTTCTGCCTGCTCTTGGCGTGACTCCTCTTTCAGGCCACCCTGTACCAGCCCTCAACAACCCCAACTGTACCAGGGTCAACAGGGCTTCTTGCATTTTGTTTAAGGCGCTATAAGACCTTGTTTGCATGCGGAAGGGCAGTCCTTGGATGTTAATGCGGGAGTGAGAGGCAGCTGATTTCCTTGCAGTGTCCCTGAGCTTTGCCAGCTCTGCAGCTTTGCAGGCGGCCGGGCTGCAAAGGCAGCTCTGTGCACGTGTCGGGTCTGTGTGGGGGGCAGTTCCCCCCGTTTTTAGGGAAACGTGTAGTATCAAGCGATGTGTTCCTAGCTGTAAATGTGGGAAATAGACGTGTTTTTCTCAGGTTTATGGAAAATCCGGATTTGGAGTTTCGCTTTGCTGGCTGAGTGCATAGGTGGGTGTTTTAATCAGCGGAGGGCATCCAAACATTTGGGCTCGCTCCTCTTGGATGCCGCTGCCATTGGCATCGGCATGGCAGCCAGCAGCGGGCGCAGCTCTGCCCCGCTCCAACCGCAGCTCCTCTCTCACAGCAGCGCTGGACTTGGCTGTGACGGGGGTAGCAGCCTTGCACCGCTGCCAGGGTGCAGGAATGGGCCCGAGCAGGACCCAGCTTTGTGGCTAGTGAGTTGCCTTGCACAGTTGCCCATGGCCTGGGGGGCTGCCGTTTAGCTCCTTGGCTCAGGAATGTGGTGACAGGAGGGCTTGGCTGTTTGTGGCCTGAACACGGGCAGCGTGTTCAGGTTGGCTGCTGATCTTAGTCTTAGCCTAGTGAAGATCGCTCTCTGGGACAGGAGGAGCGCACGTCTGTTTTGCTGTATGAAGGGACGCTCCATGAGCAGGGCCAGGCACCCCAAGTTTCTCCTCCAGAAAAGAGGCTCCTCTAAAGAAGGCGGCTTTCTGATGCTACCAAGGCTTGTGCCAGTTGCTTGGTGGCAACGTTGGCACAGGGACACGAGCCGAGCACTGCAGGAGGCAACGCAGGTGCTCCAGAAGAGGCTTTCTTGTTATATGTGTGCACAGCACCCGGTACAGTCTCAGCTGAGACCGACAGCACACAGCCCACATGGGCCATGTCATCACTTGGGGCCACATGAAGAACATCTCCAGGTCCTGCTGAGGTCTTTCTTGTAGCTGAGAGAGGAAGGCTCTTGTGCAGGGAGGTGCTTTGGGGAGCAGGTGGTTGTGCACAGTAGAGCTGGAGCCGAATCCCAGAGTTAGGGGCTTAACCCGCTCTTGCAGCAGCTTAAAACAGAATTAACTCTATTAAAGCATCCTCAGAGCAGTGACCTGAAGCTGACGTGAGAGGTGACTCGGCCTCTAATATTTTACAGTTTTATTGTAACACCTTCCCCTCTATGCAATGCATGAGTGGAGAGTCAGCAGTTCAAACACTATAAAGAGCCCCTTTGCTAATGGAGAGGAATATCTGTAGCTCCTCACTCCAAATTTTCCTTGCCCATTTACAGAGCTGGCCAAATAATGGCAAGGTTTATCTGTACCTGAAGGGCCGAGTCCTAAATTAGCGTGAGCTGGAGAAACTCTGGCAAACAAAGACCTGTGTTTAATGTCTGACATATGAATCAAGCTCCAGGAAAACCAAAATAGGTGGAAAAAAAAAAAATGGGAACTCCCAGGGCTCCGTGCATCTGGGCTCTTTGCAAGGCTCATTACAGCTGCTGTCCTTTGGCTTCCAATTATCCTGGAGCCGCTCTTAAGTTTTCCTTTGGAAATGTCTGATGAGTTGTGAGATGCAAACGCCTCCCACGCGCTCCCCGGAGGCCTTTACAAGCCGAGGCTCTGAGGCTCTAATTTCTTGTCTGTTTTGATAAAATGCTCTTTATCGGCGTGGCGTTCAAAGGGGACGCGTTTGCATTCGCCTCAAGCTGCTCGGCGATCTCGGCCTTTAGCAATGGATGTTCAGAAAAGCCAGGTTCACCCTCCTGCTGAAAAATCATTGCATTTGACTGTCATGGCCTTGTATGCAAGAGCAGAAAAGGGAAAAATGGGTATTTTTACACAGATAAAACCTGTGTCTTTATTTATGGCGAGTTTCTCTAGTTCACCCTACTTCATGCAGCTCTTGGGCTTCACCTGGGCTCTTTCCCCTTCTCTATAAAGACCCTGTGTGAGCTGATGACTGAAGGTTCAGGTCAACCCCGTATTGTAACCAGCCCAACCTGTTCCTTTTTTGCTCTAAAACCTCTGGCTTGGTCAATGATGCTCTGACAAGTAAAGGTGTTGGCTGGCAGTGGCTGTGGCTAAATGAGAGCAGTACGTTATCAAAGAGCTGGCATTTTGCATGCAACATAATCTACTTAATTACCTTGTGGTTAAAAAGGATTTTCCAGTTGATTATGCTTTTAAAGCCTAATAATTATTATTATTTTTATTTGTTCACCTTCATCACGCCTCTCTGCCATGCCTTTCTGCATGATTATGCTGTTGCTTGGCTGCATCCAATGTATGGTTTTTGCTGGCAAAAAGTAGTGGAAATATGTTTGCCTCATAGTTAAGAAACTGAGAGATAAAACATCTAACCCAAAGACACAGAGGCCAAAAGAAAAACCCTTCAAGAAAATGTCCATGATACAATTACCTGATATTTTTCATATATTTATTTGTTTATCCCTCTTAGAGCTGGAAAGCAGTCTTATTTTTCCTCCGTTATCGCTGTCTTCTGTTGCTGTGTGTCCTTTTGGGCAGTTGTGCTTCTGAACCGCTCATGTTGCCCGTCCGCCCTTGCTCTCCCCCTTTGGGAAATTGCTTTGGTTTTGATTTCGTTGGTTTTGGTGCCGTTTTGTTTTCCTCCCCGTCCCCCCGTGCTCCTCCCCTGCTTTGGGCGCTCTCGGGATGCTCACGGTCTTTTGTTTATTGCAGAGAAACCCCATAATGAAACGTCCTTTCGAAATCACACTGACATGTACAGTGGTGAGTCAACGCTGACTTCTGGAGAACTTCACCTCCTAACCCCGTTTTACCTAACGCGACTCACCCCGCGCTAACCCAGCCGCTCGCCCGGGGCGCCCGGCGAGGGCTCAACACGTGGGCAGCATCTCCTGTATCTGTTGCATGTGTGTGCTCTTTTTGGCTTTGTCACTTATGGTTTGTCATTTACGGTTTGAGCTTCACAAAAGCTGTATGAGCAACTTCACCCAAAAGGCACAAGAGCCCCTAAACGCAGGAGCAAAAGAGCCCTAGAAGTTTGAACCTCTTAAAATGATTGGGATTGAAGCCAATGAACTGGAGATAGAGAGCTCAGCTGCAGGGGGAATCGGATTAGTAGGGTGTGAACCAAGTGGATAGGTCCGTAGGGATGGAGGGAGGTCAGCTTGCTCCCCACAGGAGACCTGGGATGGAGATTTAAAGATAACCAAAGTTTCTCATTTCTCTGTGTTCAGAAAGAGCATCTTTTGTGTTTTGAGCTAAGCGCGGGCGTTGCCTAGGAGGAGGAAAGGAGAGGTTGGTTTTCTCGGGAGCTCAGTGCCTTGTTTCTGCGTGGGGTGAGGGTCTTCACGGAGGGAGCTGGCAGGGACCAGCCTCCCACAGCATTGCCCCCTTCCCTAGGGACAAGGGACGAACGCATCAGCAGTGACACCAAGTCCCTTCGCCTGATGGTGACAAGGGGAAGGATTTGCTCTCTCCCTCTCTGGGGATGGGGGGCACAGGGTGACCCGGAGCCATCCGGCGCCGCGCAGTGGGATCCCGCTCCGAGTGCTCCTCGGAGCAGCCCGTGTCGCGTCCCCTCCGGTTTCCTGCCCGGAGCAGGAGGTTTGTTCGTGTCCCCGCGCAACACTGGGCCCGTTTCCCTCTTCCGTAGAGACCTTTGGAGACAAAAAAAGCACTTTTGTCAGCTAATAAAAGAGTCTGGAGCGCTCGCCAAGGAGGCTAGGACAGGTGAGGGCATTGGGATTCATGGAGCAGCTCCCCTCCCTGGCGGGCAGCCCGTGTCCCTGTTCCTTGCCTAGGAAATAGGGTCACTGGCACCTCCCCAGTGGTCAGGAGGCAGCTGGAGCCTGCAGGGACCGGGCTCACGTGGAGCCGGCGCCGCAGGGTGACAGGAGCCCTGCTTTGTTCAGCAAGAAGCGCTGGCCGCCCCGGTGCAGTGCCCGCCGCATTGACATCTCCCAAAGGGAAGGCAACGGGGAACAGCCCCTCGGCGGGCACCGAGCGAGGAGCGCGCGGGGAGGAGCTGGCGCTCTGCTTGGCAATCCCAAGAGACCCAAAGAGAAGGATCTGCAGGGGGAGGAGGCTCGAGGAAGCCACGGTGCTGGGAGAGGGGCCGAGTCTGCAAATGCTTGTGCGGCTGCTTTGCAATGGGACCATGAGCCCCATTGCAAATGGGTGAGCTTTGCAGTGGGACCATAAGCCTCATTGCAAATGGGCGAGCTTTGCAATGGGACCACGAGCACAGTGAGCTTTGCAATGGGACCATGAACACAGTGAGCTTTGCAGTGGGCCCACGAGCACAGTGAGCTTTGCAATGGGACCACGAGCACAGTGAGCTTTGCAATGGGACCACGAGCACATGGGGGAGCACCTTCCTTGGGGATGGCAGGGGCTGAGCACAGGGGTGGCCTGGGGGTGATGTCCCTGCTCGTGGACGTGCAAGGTCTGCAGCACCAGGGAGCAAACCCTGTGCTGGGAAGCGTGCTGCTCCTCCTGGCCGGGAGCAAAGGCGCTTGCATTGCAAGCCAGGCCCGGCTGCGGCTCCGTTCACAAGTCTGCGGTGCTCCAGGCTGGCCAGGGACTCGCTCCGGAGTGTCCCAAGGTGCCTTTGTATCCCACGGGATGTGTTTGTATGGGGAAAAGTGACGTGGCAGGTCACTCTCCCATCAGGCTGAGCTGACCTTGTCCGCAGTCCCATAGGTTCCTGCTCGGTTCTGCTCAGGGATCTGCAGGACTAGCCACCTTCTGCTTGCCCAACACGGCCTGGGCAAAAGCCCGTCAATGAGCTGTGCAAAACAGAGCCACAAACCAGGGACTTCTAATAACCCAGGCACCGGCGAACTTTTTCTCAATAACCATGCATTTCTGCCCAAAACGCTGCAATCGGCTGCACGGCCGGCAGCGGCTGCAGCCTACGGGTCATCTTCCTTAGGCAGCAGGAAGGGAAGCCAAGCGGCCGGAGGTTTCTTACTTGTTTAAAATGGGAATGGAAGGCGTCTTTTATCCCTGTTTTCTTGGCAAAGCCATAGGGTGGCGGGGAGCGGGGCCGTTTGCTTGGGAAGGTCGCGGCTGGGTCTGGGATCTCCTGTTCCCACTGAGCGAGCCCAGGGCTGTCGAGGCGGAGGCAACAGAAGCAAATACGGGAAGCAAAGCCTCTTTTTCAGCAGAGATAAATAGCTACGGGATTTATTCTTCCAGCACTGCTCCATCCAAATGGATCAGCGAAACATTGCAGCTCTGGGTGCTGCAAATTTGGAGCTGGGATGTTGCATCTGTCTGAGACTTCTTCCAGCTCTCCCAGTTTTAAATAGCCAAATACTTATTAATAGGTCTACACCAAGGCCCAAGCTTAGCAGCTATGCAGCGCTGTTGTGAGGTCTGTTGGATGAGTGGGTAGAAAACTAATTTATCTTCCTTATTTTTAATTTTCATCCTTAAAATACGGCGGGTAAAACTTGGCTTGCACTGCTGCTTCAAGCTGCACCCCAAGCTCCTGAGCAGGAGGTGCAGCCGAGGAAGGGACCCCTGCCCGCTCAAACACCAAATCACTGCCTAACAAAAGCCAACGTTTGCTTGTAAAACAGCTTCTAATCACGAGAGAGGAGCAAACGGGGGGAGTGTTGGCAGCTGTGGTGAACCCAACGTCACTTAATTCCAGCTGCTGTAACCCATTAATCAAATAACCACCTAACGCTGGGCGCGGGGGCTTGTATCTGCGCTCCTGCCCTTGGGGCTGTCCTTTAAATCCCTCTTCATTTCTCTTCTTTTGAGGGGCTGCTCATGATTCAGATCTTGGTGGGCTCCAGCTGGAACCTCTCTCCCGTCTTTCTAGCCGTTTCTTTCCAGCCCTTGCCACACTGTCGGGTGCTGCTCGTGCCCAGCTTGGTCTCGGACGAGGGCTTGGAAGAGGTCTCGGGCTCCCAACACAGTCTCTCCCCATTGATCCCTTCATTCATCAACAGCCCGGGCTGTCCTGTTCCCTCTCCTAATCCCATCACCTCCGTCATTGCTGCTGCTGCTGCTTCCCAGCCCATCCCATCCTGTGCTCCCTGATGTATCCGGGCATCCCCAGGAGCCCCTCGCTCTGTGTCCTCGTAGGCAGTTGTCCTGTGTCCCCCCGTCAAAACCTCCCGTCCCATCGTGGTGGCTCTCGCTGTGTTTCTCCGGTCCCGCTCCGTTTCCCAAGGCTGCTGCCCATCGGCTCCGGCTTTGCGGCACGGGAGGAAGAGCAGACGGCCCCGTGGTCCCCTTGGTGGCAAGGCGGCTCTCTTGTCACCTTAACGCTCCTTGTGCCTGTTCTCTCTGTAATATCCGTCCTTCGTTACGTGTCTTGTCCATCAGTATTTCCAAGTCTAACGCGATTCCGTCTCTTTTCTGCCCAGACTTTTCCATGCTTGGCTGGAGACACGGCCCCAGTCCGGAGCTGCCACGCGCCGTCCCCAGCTCAGCTCCCTTTTGTGTTTCTCTCTTCTCTGTCATGTTTTGTATTTCCCACCAAATCCTCTCCCTTCCCAGGTTTTCACTTTAAAACTGTACTTTGTGCCCCGCTCTGCTTCCCAAGGCCCTTTCTCCTTGGATTCTCTCTCCCGCTCCAGCCTCAAGCTCATGCAGGACCTGGGAGCTTCCCCCAAAGCCATGGATGTTCCCGGCCCCGGAGCAACCTCCCTGCTGCCCGGAGAGGTCAAAAGCTCCAAAACATTTTGTTGTTTTTCTTCCCTGCCGATTGCAGCCCGCGGGGTTTCGGAAACGACGCCCAGCTTCATGTACCCGTACGGGACGTCGAGCAGCCAGATGGTGCTCCGAGGGGTGGACCTGCTGCTGGAGTGCATCGCCTCGGGCGTGTAGGTACCGCAGCGCAGCCCTGCCTGTTCTTTTGACGGCTGCTCGTTATTCTCCCGTAACTTAATTCCAGGGCGAGAGCCAAGAGCTTGCGTGCAAACAGGAAAGCTGAGGTTTGCAGCAGGCTTCTGAGGAGCAAGGGTTTTCTCTCGCTGGCAAAATCCGGGGGTAATTCCACAGTGATTCGTCCTCGGAGGCGCTTGCAAATTGCCCCTCGCGGCACTGAGTGGGCGGTGGGTGGTGGCACCCGTGGGCTGTGGGCTGCAGAGGTGCCCTGGGCAGGGGACAGAGCTGGGCGCAGCGCTGCTGCGGGTCGTAGCTCTGCACTGAGCGCAAGGCATGAGACCAAACCCTCAGCTGCTCGGCTAGAGATGTTCAGGGTCCTGGAGCGGGGCCGGGGTGGCAGGAAAGGCATCCCAGCTCTTTCATCAGTCCTTCTCTGTGGGCCTGAGCAGATGCTGTTCTCTTAGGAACGTTTCTCCTCTTGCAAGGATATTTATTTCCGCCCCTCTCCCCAGACCAGCACCCGACATCATGTGGTACAAGAAGGGAGGGGAGCTCCCAGCGGGCAAAACCAAGCTGGAGAACTTCAACAAGGCCCTTCGCATCTCCAACGTCTCCGAGGAAGACTCCGGCGAGTACTTCTGCTTGGCGTCCAACAAGATGGGCAGTATCCGGCACACCATCTCCGTGAGGGTGAAGGGTACGTCCCCCTGCCCTGCTCCCTCTGAGACAGCAAGGAAAAGGAGAACGTTGCTCTTCCCGCACCCAGCTACTTTGCTGGCACCTGAGGGTGGCAGGGAAAGCAGTTCCACACAAGGAAACGCTCTCTCCCGCCTCTGTCAGCATTGGGAATGTGATGCTGCCTTTATAATCGGTATGTATGTTTATTTTAAAGCTGCTCCGTATTGGCTGGATGAGCCACAGAACCTGATTTTGGCCCCTGGAGAGGACGGCAGGCTGGTGTGTCGAGCCAATGGGAACCCCAAGCCTATGATACAGTGGCTGGTGAATGGTGAGCCCATAGAAGGTGAGTGAGGACACCTGGCCAGCCCCAAGCACCAACACTGAGGAGAAACAGGCTGAAAGCAAAGGGAGCACAATCACTGCCAACACAACTTCTTTCTCCGACGCCTTGCAAGCAAATGTTTAAAGATGGCCATATTTGTGGGAAAGGTGTGATCTTCTTCATGGCAAAGTGGCCGTGGCTGCAGTGTATAATGTGACAGTGTCTGAATGTGACAGGCAGGGCTGTTGTGGGGTGCCGGGCACCCCGCTGCTGTGTGCGTGTATGCTGTGTCCTGCAGCACCTAAACCACTTGCTTGAGATGAGGCCAGATGAAGCGTTTCTTTGCAGTTAGGGCAGCTCGTGGTGCTTGTTTTAAGTAGGCTGAGGAGGAAAGATATCACCGAAAATTTCTTGACGGTGAGGGTGACAGCACTGGAACAGGCTGCCCAGAGAGGTTGTGGAGTCTCCTTCTCTGGAGATCTTCCAAACTCGCTTGGACGCAGCCTGTGCCACATGCTCTAGGTGACCCTGCGTGTGCAGGGGGGTTGGACTGGATGATCTCTAGAGGTCTCTTCCAACCTTAAGGATTCTATGATTCTATAAAGTTAGAACCCTGGAAATTCTCATTTCCTACTAAAGAGTCTTCTCTGTCTGCTGTGTTTTCAAGCTTCTCCCCCCAACCCGAGCCGCGAAGTGGCTGGAGACACCATAGTGTTTCGAGACACCCAGATCGGCAGCAGTGCCGTGTACCAGTGCAACGCGTCCAACGAGCACGGCTACCTTCTCGCCAACGCCTTTGTCAGTGTCCTGGGTAAGCACCTACCACAACCACCAGCCCTGGACACATGGATAGAGAAGGAGCCTTCTCAAAGGCCAGCCCAGAAGTGATGTAAGAAGCTAGGAAGCTCTCAGTGCACGAGATGCTCTTGGCTGCAAAATAGTGCCTCCTCTTACACCTAGGGAAGACAAACACCTCGCCTATACTCCATTTTTCCTTGTGAGCTTTCCCAATTTGCCTTCCTGGTTGTTGTTGGCTATTCTGAGACCCGTGTGCACAGCCATGTGGGCTGTGCGTTGGGTTTTGACTCACAAGGTCATTGTCCTGCAAAGTCTGCGACAAACCCTCTGCTACAGCAGACTTAAAGGTCACACACGCAAAGCCCAGCAAGGGTCAGCACATAGAGTTGATGCTAAGATGTAGGTTATTTCAAGTGCTGAGGCTAGAAAGGGAAGAAGAGATAAAAAAGGATGGAGAAGCTATACGAAGTCCTGATGAGGTGAATAAAGACCAGGGATAGGAAAGAAAAAGGGAGGGTGGATGAAAAGACTGGTATCATTCTAGGTCCTGGTTTGGTTTATATTTCAATGACTGCAATTCCTGCTGTTGCAGATGTGCCCCCACGGATATTAGCACCTCGCAATCAGCTGATCAAAGTCATTCAGTACAACAGGACCCGTCTCGACTGCCCCTTCTTTGGCTCCCCGATCCCCACGCTTAGATGGTAAGAGCAGCAGCACTTTGGTGCAGCGCAGAGCGGGCAGGACGGTGCAGTTTCCTGCTGTTTCTTCCCTTACAAATAGTGCTTTGTATTGTTGTGAGGTTTAAGAACGGCCAGGGGAACACTCTCGATGGAGGAAACTACAAGGCGCACGAAAACGGGAGCCTGGAGATGAACATGGCTCGGAAGGAGGACCAGGGCATCTACACCTGCGTTGCCACCAACATCCTGGGTAAAGCAGAGGCCCAGGTTCGCTTGGAGGTCAAAGGTAGGATCCTAAGGTCTTTAGATCAAAGGGCTCTCGCCTGGTTTGAAAGTAACAGCATGAAAAATCACCTGTGCTAAGGTAGGGTTAATTGTGCGCATTCGTTCTATCCAAGGGATAGAATGAATCCTTTGATCACTATCAACTCTGAAGCTTGGAATATGGAAGATGTCAGTATGAACCAAAAGCTTGCTAAGCAGACAAACCTACCTGCAAACTTCTGTATCAGAGAAAAGGCACTATGGGGAACGGGACAAGTTCTCTCATTTCATGCTTGCTTGTCTCGTCCAAGTCCTTGGCTGTGAGCCCCAGCACAGCCGCTGTCAATAACCGCCTTCCTTTGGACTACACAGATCCCACGAGGATTGTGAGAGGACCAGAAGATCAAGTGGTGAAGAGGGGCTCCATGCCTCGCCTGCACTGCCGCGTGAAGCATGACCCTACGTTGAAGCTCACGGTCACCTGGCTCAAAGATGATGCTCCGCTTTATATTGGAAACAGGTACATGCATAACGTGTTCCTACGTCTCCTAAGCTCCTACTGCTTCTTGTTGCCCTCCGTTGAACATTTCAGGAGTTACCAGGGGTAATTTCGATAAATTATAATTTATTATTATTTAGATAAATTAGAGTTCCTATGTAGGCAACATCTGTTCTTGCTACTTGTAATGTTAGCTTCTTTGAACAGAGCATGACTAGCAGTTTCCTAGCAGTAAATGGAGACTTTCTGCTCAGGTTTTATTTGCAAATATTTTAGCATATCTTGATAAAATACACGGGTTAATAACAAACTACTTCAAAATTAATCTGCTGTCAGCAGCACAGTTGTAATTTCCTTTCCATGGTGTCACTCTCCTCTCATGAAATGAGATTTGATCATGGGACACAAATGAGTCCAAAGTCAGACTGTGTTTCTACAAGTGTGATTATTTTCAGCTAGATACCAGAGCAGGTTCTCCAATTCCTTCGGAAATTAAGTTTCCAAGAATAACTCAATACATCTTTGGCTGATAAAATCTTCAGACTAGAAACATATTCTGTTTGAGGTGTTCTTTTTGGGCTGTGTTTTATCAGAAAACAGTTAGACTCAAATCCCTCTGTCTAACGCTGTTATGCAAAGCTATGCATATGTAATATATATATATGTATAGGTAATATATATGTTTTTTTGCCCTTTAAGGATGAAGAAAGAAGATGATGGGCTGACAATATATGGCGTGGCTGAAAGGGACCAAGGCGACTACACCTGCGTAGCTAGTACTGAGCTGGACAAGGATTCTGCTAAAGCTTACCTGACTGTTCTAGGTGACTGTGCTAGGCCCAGTTTGCTGACACAAAGCCAAGCGCTTTGTTTTTAATGCACCCAACTATCTTTAGCACCAAGGTTGGATTGGGAAAGGGTGATTTGTGATCGCAGAATTGGCCTCTAAAGCAGGGGTGGTCGGCGAGATGATGGCACACCAATCGTCCAGTTTCTGCAGGGCTCAGCAAGCCGTTCTGCCTAAGGCCAAATTCCCTCAAATGCTGGGGTTGAATTTGAGCCTAAGGAAATCTGCACTTGAAATAAAAAACAAGTATTTGATAAGCTAAAGGTATCCCATTCACAAAAATGCCCCATTCTGCCAGTGATGTTGGCTTAGACCCCCAAGGCCCCGCCAAAGCAGAACTGCAGTATGAATCCTTCATCCCAAATAATTTGACTGGACTTGATTTCCTTCCCTTCCCTTCCTTTTCTCTTAATGGCTAATTAACTCGATAGCAGGCTGGTGTCTCCCCTCTACAGTGTATAAGAAATGTGAAGAAAGGTGCATAGAGAAGGGTGGGGGGTCTGATCCCCAAGAATAATCAGTTCCTTCTGAAATCTGTAACTGTGCGGGTAGGTTTTATACTTCCCAAGTGCTTCTTTGGCCATCCAAGCTTGATGACTTAACTAACACCATTAACAGCCAATGTCTTACCTTGCAGCAATCCCTGCTAACCGTTTGAGAGACTTACCGAAAGGTAATCCGCACTAATTCATTTGGTTTCTTTTGTAAATCGATTTTGTTTTGCCTTGCCAACAACGCCAGCAGCAAATGTAGGTGTAGCAGCTGGAAAAGCTGGGAGCTGATGCTTCCAAATCCTGTGCGCGTTGTCCTTGAAAGCCTCTCCAGATGGCCATGGGTAGAAGGGTCCTGTGACACGTTGCTTTGTGTGCCACAGGTCTGACTCTTGAGTGCGAGAATCACCTTCCCCATGCTTGGAAATGGTGAGCTTGATGGTAGGGAGAAACAAATACTGAATCTTTTCATCCTCACCTGGAAAGAAGGGGTTACGGCTACTGCTGTTGCCTGAGCTGGCTTTGTGACAGCACATAGTTTATGACAAATAAAGAAACCAGAGTTGTGCCCAGAGCATTTTTAACCAAGTATATATCTTTATTTAGGTTTCCTGTCCTTACGGTTCTATCTTTTTGCGTTTATTTCTTGAACAGTTACTTGTAGGGTTTTTTTTTTTTAAAGATCATCTATTCTCCTGCTGAGCCACTGTCATGATTCAGCCGAATCGGATAACATCAGTGTGTACTGACAGCAGGAAGGGATCCAAGGCACAGTTAGTCTGTGAATGTATTTGGATTTAAAAAGTGCCAGGGACCAAGAGCTGAAGGAGACTGCCAGTCGATGGCATGGGTGAAGAACTACAGAGCAAATGTCTTGGGCGAGACCATGTAGGCCAACTATAGACCAAATGTCTTGGGCAAGACCATGTAGACCAACTACAAACCATGTTGGCCAAGACCATGTAGGTCAACTAAAGACCATGTAGGCCAAGAGTGCCAGGGTTTTGGCAACCCTTGAGAAGGGATGGGGAGTGGAACCCCCACATCCCATCACAAGCTCAACCTAATCTCTTGTCACTTGGCCACCAGAACGACCCGACCGGCCCCGTGACTTGGAGCTGACGGATCTGGCCGAAAGGAGCGTGCGGTTGACGTGGATACCTGGCGATGACAACAACAGCCCCATCACAGGTCAGCCTGTCCCCCTGGCCGTATTCTTGCCTGATTTCTTCTGGCAGGTGGAGGGAACACTTTCCTCGCGGGTCTCCCCTTTTGCATCCTGTCTCCCAGACTACATCGTTCAGTTTGAGGAGGACCGGTACCAACCTGGCACCTGGCATAACCACTCCAGCTACCCCGGGAGCGTGAACTCGGCTGTCCTGAGCCTCTCTCCTTACGTCAACTACCAGTTTCGGGTGATTGCTGTGAACGACGTGGGCAGCAGCCTGCCCAGCATGCCCTCGGAACGGTACCAGACCAACGGCGCCCGTGAGTATGGTTGGCCTTGATCTTAAAGGTCTTCTCCAACCCTAATGGTTCTATGAGCACCTTCCACCAGCTCCCGCTGGCCATGGCTTTGCGTTTAGCAGCTGGCCACCAACCTCGCTGGTCTCCCTGTAGCACCGAGCTCTTCACTCACAGCGTACGATTACAACCCCTATAACAAGGGCAGATTTGCACGGGTGAGGGAATGAGCTGGTCCACGCGGTCATAGGCTGTGATTGATGTTCTGCAGAGCAGCAAAATGGGAGATTTATGCTAAGGTCGTTCCAGTGGAACGTGTTAAAAGAAAGCTCAATGCTGCTGCTGGCTAAGCTTTCTAAAGACCATCTCTCAGCCTTTCTGACTACAGGAAGCTCAGACGTCGCTCAGAAAATTACAACCTCAATGTGAAGTGACCATAAGCAAAACACATTTTGTCCTAAAAATTACTAATTCATTGTCCACTGCTAGAACTGGCCAGAAGCCCAGATCAGTGTAGGATTAAAGAGCACTTTAGTCCCACAAGCAAGACTCAGGTCTTCAATCTGTGTGTCCAGTGCCTCATACCCTGTGGAATACTTGGGAAAAGTGGTATGAGGAGCTTAAGGGAAGCTTTGCAGTTTGGTTGCATTTCTTAGCTTAATCATTTTAAACACATTTGTTTAATATCTACTGGCATCTAGTGTTGGTTTTTGCTACTCTTCCTACCTCAGCTTTCCTAAGTGTAAGACTTGGCTTCTAGGTTTGGTTCACAATGAATGTCTTTTAAAGATTTAGGACAACATTTTGAAAAAAAAAAAAAAAAAAAAGAGGTTCCTAAATAAATGGCCTCATTTTCAAAAGTGCTGAGAATCTCATGTTCCATTAACCTGAATGGGAATTGAAAACTTCTGGAAAAATCAGACCATTAACTATTATCTGGGTGATATTTTTGGCTTGCACAGTGAATGCTTTTTAACCACTCAAATGGTCGTTTATCAGCATTAGAAACTACCTCTCCCCTGTCTTCCTGTATGAATTTCAGGCCCTGAAATTAACCCAACGGGAGTCCAAGGAGCAGGGACCCAACGGAACAACATGGAGATAACGTGGACGGTGAGTGGTTTTTGATGCTTGATGGCACCCAGCATCTCACCATCACCGTTAGAGATGCTGAGATGTAGAGAACTGAGCTTCTCTAACACGTGTGATGTACCACATAGAATACCTTAAATCTTAAAGATTATAAAGAGAATAGAAAGCATCTAAGAGAGTTGTCACTTTTAGTGCCTACAAGAAGGCTGTGACAAAAACAATTTTGTGCCAATGGAAGCCAAAGAGAAGATGCTAAATGACTGATATGGGTTAAGGAGGATGTTCACAGAGGCTGATTCCTTAAGAAGATGATAAAATAGTTACATAGGAGCTCTTGCTTTTTTATATAATGGATCAGCAGATGTCATCCAGAAATAAGCCAAAGGCTGTAGGGAGAAGAGAAATGGCAGTGGGAGTCTGGACTTGAATGCGAGGGAAGGGGGCTATGGGGCTTGGTTCTGCCCTTGGTCTGGAGGGCAAGGAATAGGTTTGTCTCACTCTGGGAACAAAAATATTGACCTCCTTTGTCATCCGCTGATGGAGCACGAAATAAAAACCAGATGCTGAACCGAACTTCTCAGAACCCTGCATCAAAGCACATTTGCTCTTTCCTCCCTCTCACCGTCTTCTTTTTTTGTTTTGATCTGTGAAGCCCCTGAATGCAACTCAAGCTTATGGGCCCAACCTCAGGTATATCGTGCGATGGAGGCGAAGGGACCCCCGAGGGAGCTGGCACAACGAGACGGTGAAGACCCCGCGGCACGTTGTGTGGAACACCCCCATCTACGTCCCCTACGAGATCAAAGTGCAGGCAGAGAATGACTTTGGCAGAGCACCAGAGCCTGACACTGTGATCGGCTACTCGGGGGAAGATTGTGAGTATTTGCTAGGCCGGAGCTTGTGTTTCAGGTAGGCATGGGACCCTCCAAGGTCAAGGGCTTGGGGCCTCTTCACAGTATTGCTTGATTTGGGAAAAAAATCCTCTTCCGAGCATTGAAAGGAGACTTGACTCTTCGGTTCCATTCTAAGCCCTGTCTGCAGAGAGCGGCGTGACCCAAACCACTCACCTTGCTCTCTGCAAAGCCCAGATATCACCTTCAATGCGCAAGACAGTAGGACTCCACTAAGGCGAGTCCTGGCCTCACTCCAAAAAGGTACATTCAGGTTTTGGCCATCGACACTTGCGGAGCAGTCAGTGCATCCCAGCCGACAGCAACTGCTGTTGGCCAAGAGGACATTGAACTTGGTTCCTCCTGGGTTAGAGTCTTGTGCCTCTCTGGTAAGGCCCGCTTGGGCTCCGGTTTATGCACCTACCACCACTTTCGTGCAAATCTTCCCACCTTACCATGCAGAACTGTGTTTAGTTCCCTTTCCTCCTCTTGCTGGGCTACTTATGATATTGTTTTCCATACCTGTGACATCCAGGCCTCTGAATTACGCTCCCTGTCCTATCACATTTGCTGCAAGCTATTTCAAGGAAATGCATTTTAGTTCCTCTCAACGCAGCCCAGCAGTGGGGAGGTCTCCAGCTGGATAACGCTGGGATTACTGGAAAGTAAGCTAAATAAGGCAGCTAACCATCCATGGCTCCAGGTCTGAAGTCAAGGGGCCACAAAAAGGCCCAGCTACTCCGAGAAAACCTGCAAAGTGCTGAGGTTTTCTCCATCAAAACCTTTGAGTTTTGGGAGGATCCGAGCACGTGCACGTGTGCGCTTCGTGGAGGTAATCCAGCGAGATGTGGTGGCTCTGTTGTATTCCAGTAAGAGCTGGCAGGCAGGAATGCGGTTCCCCCTTCCTGCAGAAGTCCTGCTGAAAACACAAGTTGTCTTCAGGAGCGTGAGGAAGGAGCAGGGAGGCAGGTAGTGCCCTGGTCTTGCTCCAGGAGAGGTCTGAGCCAAAATGTGCCCGTTGCTGCTGTTCCATCAGCTTTGGAAATGCTCCCAACTGAATTTAAGCAGAGAGACGAGGAAACAGCCTCATTCCCAGGAAATCCCGGCCGGTGGATTGGCCGGGATGCCAGCAGGTGGCAGAGCAGGCGCGCGCTCCGGAGCGCCGCAGACCCGTCAAGGGCAGCGGGAGCGGAGACGGCGGCTGCCTAACGAGCTCTCTGCTTTATCCCGCCCGCTCAGATCCCAAGGCCGCTCCGACGGACGTCCGGATCAGGGTTTTGAACAGTACGGCCATAGCGCTCACGTGGACCCGCGTGCACCTGGACACCATCCAGGGGCAGCTGAAGGAATACCGAGTGAGCATCCGTGCTAATCCCGCTAACCCGCTCGCGATCCCGCGGACCAGCCCGACATGGGGATGACAGAAAACCCTCCTCCGGCGGCCCTATCCCAACCCTGCTGCTCAGTGCAGAGCCTGGCGGCTTTGGGAGCACCAAAAGCCACTTTGGGGATCGGAGCAGCCCCCAAGGGCTCCTGGTGTCACACCGGGATGGCGCCGGATGGACCACTCGGAGCCAGCAGCATCTTTGCTTCCATTCCCACGTGCCCCTCAAAACACAGGCAGCACGAGGGCAAGGGCACCTCGGATAGGTACCAGCAGGCTGGGTTTTGTGTCATCCCCCAGATAGCTAGTGCCGGCTTTAACAAACACCAGCTACTAAAAAGCCTAAACCCAACAGTCCCTGCTAACAGACAACCAAAGGGTCTCGTTTCTCCACTTCTGGCCTTAAGTATTTAGAGCTAAGGTAAAATACTGGTGATTCTGAGCAGAGCAGAGATGCTGTTCAGAACCCAGAACAGACTCAGGTATTAGTTCTTGGTAGCCTTACCAGAGCTAAGACTTCATCACCAAACACATGCCCTGAGAACAGTTATAATAGAGGTTAAACCCAAGATTTGGAGGTGCATAAAGTTCATTCTGTGGCTACTGCTCCTTTTCCTCTGCCACTGCTCTATCATTCCAGTCTATTTTCTAAATTAATCTAAATTAATTTACGGGCTGGGGCTTTGAATCGAAGCCTCTCCGTGCTCAGCCTTTCCGCGAAGCCTGGACGTGTCGCACCTTTTCTTACACACAGCTGAGCTTCTAATCCAAGGAGAAAGGGCGAGATGTTGGATGTCTAGGGCTCGAGGACTAGAAGCCAGAACCAGCTCTTCGGAGCTTGGGCTTTGCTTTGGATTCACTCGTGCCCGGATTCACGGTGCCCCTTGGTGAGCACTTAACCTCCGTCAGCCTCATCCTTGAGTAACAAACTGACCTGCTTTGCCGGGTGGTCCTGAAGCTTCATTAATTGCTCTAAATGGCTCCGAGTTCTGCAACCGAGAGCTGCTCTTTGAAAAAAAACTAAGTGTCGCCCTGCTTTGTTAATGAAAAACCACTGCCCTTTACCTGGAAAAGCTTCATTGCCATGCGTGTTTCTTGAAGGCCTATTTCTGGAGAGAAAGCAGTTTGCTGAAGAACCTGTGGGTCTCCAAAAAACGGCAGTATGTGAGTTTTCCCGGAGACCGAAACCGGGGCATAGTGTCCCGGCTGTTTCCTTACAGCAACTACAAGCTTGAGATGGTTGTAAGCAACGGCAGAGGAGATGGGCCCCGCAGCGAAGTGAAGGAGTTCCCCATGCCAGAAGGAGGTACGTTCTGGTGGCAACGTTCCTGGGAACCTGGTGCACGGGCCGGGAAAGGCAGCGGGAAGCTCTGCAGCGCAAACCGGGAGCTTTAGTGCCCTGCAAAGCCCGCACTAGGGATGAACGTGGAGCTGCACCCCGCTGTCACGAGGCCCTTCGGAGTGATATCTCCACAGCCACCCCTGCAGCGCTGTCTTCAACTAAAATGCCCCCTCCCGGGTATTTTTAACGTAGCAGCAAGCATCTCTTAGGCTGAACGGGAGGAGCGTTTGCAAAGCCCCTGCAGAGGCACAGCACCGTGCCCGGGGTTTGCCTTGTGCCCTGCACCATGTCCCTGCATGTCCCCATGCTGCAGTAGAAGTGAAAAAGCAGCAAGACCCTTGCAAGACCCAAGCCCTGTTGTGCCAGGATGTCGCTGATCCTCCCTCCCCTTTCACTAATACTCCCTCCTTACAGGCTTTTAAGGCAAGAGCACCTCGTTCGTCTGTTTAAGGGACTTGTGTCAAGGATGAACTTGAGATTTTAATTTTCGTGCTGTCGCAGGAGCTATTTATAGACCTCCTGGTGTCTTTGTGTTGGAGCTGCACTTTTGGTGGCTGACAATGAAGCTGCTTTTAGCACAGCCGCTTTTGGCACAGCCCGTTACAATTAAAATACAGGAGCAGAACGAGGTAGAGGTTAGAAGCTCAACTAACCCAGAATTATTATGGCTTCTTCTTCATTCCCTTCCTTTTGCCGCTATCTGAGAACAAGTTCTACCCAAATTCTCTTTTTTTCCTTAGCTTTTCTTGAATATTGTCGCCATCTGCTGAGGACTTTTAAATGACTGGCTATAATTAGCTTGTTTAAGAAGAAAACTTTGCAAAACTGCCATACTGGGTCAATCAGCTGCATCTTGACCTAGCTGCTTATCACTTGTTAGGGCCATCTACCAGTTGGGGTAGCTATATGCTTATATGGATGGCTTTGGTTGATACCATTACAGCAGATAATATTCTTGCTATATGTATATATTCTTATATTCTTGTCATATCTAAACTGCTGATTTTTTTTTTCCTATACCTGCAAGGATAACTGTATATTGGCACTTAGGAGACTGAATGATGTTCTGCAAAACCTCCGTTTAAAGAAAAGCAAAGCAGTAGCGTCTCAGATCAGAGATGAATGGGAGCCGGGTTCTTACTCCAGTTTAAACACTGCACTTCTGAGCGGACCAAGAGCAGAATCTCATTCAGGGATGCAGAGCATGAGATCCCCAATAGAGCTCTCTTGATATTAATAACAGCTTCCAATCATAGCACCTTCTGTACCATTCCGTACCTTTCCCATAGATAAATAGATGAAGTGCTCACACTGGGCTGACCAAACACAGAAGCACAAGATGCCTCTGCAACGTAAATAAAATAACCTGTTTTTCCAAAAATCCTGTATCGTTTGAGGCTCGAACCTCACCTCCAGGAACACCGTTCGCTACTCAGAGCTGGGCACTCAGAGCAACCCTGGCTACTGAAAATCCAAGCAGAGCTCCAAAAGATTGGATTTGGGGATTTTTCCCTCTAGCGTGGGTCACTAACGGGGCCGGTCACTGGAGGGCAGTGGTACCCAGCAAGAGGAGCCGCGCGTTGGATGCGCGGTGAGGGGCCATGGGCGCTGTCAAGAGGTGTGTTATGTTTTATGTCTTGCCTTCTCTCCCTCTCTTTCCTCATCCTCCTCCCAAGTGCCCAGCTCCCCCAGGTATTTAAGGATCCGACAGCCCAATCTGGAAACCATCAATCTGGAGTGGGATCACCCAGAGCATCCCAACGGCGTGCTCACAGGATACAACCTTCGCTACCAAGCCTGTACGTTCCCCACGTTATCTTCCTGGTGATAATGAAGTTGGGAAACGCTCTCCTTGCTGCTGAGCCACCTCCTCACCCGACACAGAAAGTTCTCCGTAAGGAATCGGAGGCTTTGGCCACAAGATGAAGCAGCTGCTGGTGCTGGGCAGGATGCTCAGAGCAGGGCTGGGCAGCTGCAACTTGCAGTTAGGCCAACAAGGGTTGGGGTGCTCAGCATTTCTCAGGACTCACCCACCCTAGTTAGACTCAATGATCTTGAAGGTCTTTTCCAACCATAACGATTCTATGAAGCACCCGTAGCAGATGCCCTGGTCAGGAAGTCACCAATGGCCCTACACAAAGTGTATTCCAGCACTGGTGTCTATGGCTTGCAGAGCCCCCATGGCCCCCACACAAGCACCAAGTCCTGCCCAGGGGAGAGGTGACAGGTAGGGAGCAGGACCCGTTTCTGGACCAAAGCTGAAGCCCCCCATGACCTCCCTTTCCTCCACAGTTAACGGGTCCAAAACGGGCAGGACGCTGGTGGAGAACCTCTCTCCCAACCAGACACGGTTCACGCTGCAGAGGACGGACCCCATCTCGCGCTACCGCTTCTTCCTGCGCGCCAGGACCCAGGTGGGAGATGGAGAAACCCTCGTGGAGGAGTCGCCGGCCCTGCTCAACGAAGGTAGGGGCAGCCGAGCTCAGCCGGAGCAGCCGACGCCGGGCACGAACGCCCAGCACCGAGATGTCCCTCCAGCTCGTGCCACCCAAAGGAGGGGACAGTGGCACCCGGCGGGGCGCAGAGCCGCTTCCCAGGGCTGGCTCTGGCTCCTAATAAGCTGCAAGGCCCTGGGAAGCCCAGGGAGCAGGGGGAGGCAGAGCCGGCGCTCTGCTTCCCCGAGCATTTGCTAGAAGGGCTATGATTTAATTAGTGCTCCGACTGAATGGATTTTTTGGGTCCCTTTTCCTCCATCTCCCCCCGTCCCAACTGATACCCTGAGTAGGAAAAGTAATTCCTACTGCTGACGCGGGGCACGTGAGCCACTCCTCATGTCTGAGGGGGCCCCGGGGGTCGCTAAGGGATGAGGCAGGAGCGGAATTGCGGGATGAGGGAATTGCATGTGCCAAGGGAAAGGCCGTGTTCCGCCAGGCTGCTCCGCATGGCGTTTCCTTCGGGAAGGAGCTTTGCCCATGGAGCTGCTCACAGCGCTGGGATCCGGTTTTAAGCGCTGCTGTCCATGCTCAGGATTCCCGTGTTTCCTATACGTCTGCTTTACTGGGTGCATTTCTATACCCTGCGAGCGGTGGCTATAGGAGAGCAGAGCTAAATCGCAGCCTTAACGAGCCGATGGAGCCGACGGGCGCGAGACGAGAGCAGGTCGCGCCCGCGCCGAGGGTGAGCGGAGGCGCCCGCAAAGCGGCGAGCGGAGCCCGGGAGCAGCGGGCGAGCGGGCCGGGTCCGCAGCGGAGCGACCGGGGCGAAACCCGGAGCACCGCCGAGCTCGGCCAAGCCGCCCGCGCGCCCCTCGCCGCCGGCCCCGCTCGCCCCCTCGAGCCCCTCGCTGCCGTGCCCTGCTTTTACGTGTGCCCTCTGTTTTCTCTCCCCTTGTCGCCGACGCTCTCCTCGCACCCCCTCTGTCCCCGGCGCCGCCTCCGAAGCGACACCGACCCCAGGTACCGTACGGGCCGCAGGAGGGACGCGCGGCTGCATGCGCTCTCTTAACCCTCTCCGTGGGCACGGGAAGCCGCAGGAGCCTCCCCGGGGCAGGGCAAACGAGCAGGAGCAGCCAGAAGTGGGTGCCAAAAAGCAAAATATCCAAAACATCCCCAGGTAGGACCTGGTGCCTTTATTGGCCCCCGGACCTAGTGCCCTAAGGATGGACAAAAGGCACCAAACACTGCAAAACAAGCTTCAAGTTGCGCTGTTAAACCCAGCTTTTGCCTCCAGATCTTCACAGACCCTCTCACCTTTCACGCCTGGAGCTCCCTGCCCTGCAAAACAGATTCGCAGCCCTGCGTGGTCCGAGGTGCCGGTCCCCACGCGGCTGCACTAATTCTGCACCGGTTTCGTGCATGGGATCGTCCCCGCCAGCCCCGGCTCGGCTCCTTGCGCTTCCACGTTCCGCAGGGTGACCTCTTTGCTTCCCGGTGACCATGGAAAGGGTTAAGCGCCACGGCTGTGCTCGGCTCTGCATGCTGCACGCGCGGTGCTGCCCGGCTTCAACGTGGCCCCAGGCAGCAGGGAAACCGAGGCGGGAACCTCCTGCTTCCAGGGAATCCCAAACCCCAAGTTCTACGGAGTCCAACCCTCAGCATCCCAAGCACAACTTCTGGTGTTGCCCAACGGTGGCCCAGCTCTCAGGAACGCTGGCATTCCCGCTGCAGGACACAGTGCTTTATCCCATGGAGCAATAATTCAGCAGCTGGCATAGCCCTGCGGCGGCTCAGGAAGGGGCTCCTGGGCAGCAGTGGGTAACTGCATCCCTCCAAAACCCACCCTTGGTGCTCTGCCAGGGAAAAGCACTTGGCCCGGAGCACTCGTACCTTTTGCTTTCCTATTTTGTGGATCTTTCTCCTCCTTTTATTTCGTTGCCGTGATGTTCCTTTAATCAATATTATTTTGCGATTTTTTTTGCTTTCGGAATAGCTGGCAATCTTTTCCTTACTGTATTCCTTAAAGAAAAAAAAAGGGTAACAGATTGGTCTGCTCTGAGTGGTGGGAAACTAAAAGGGACTCACGTAACCCTTTCAGTTTAGAGGAGTTGCTCCCGTGCTCCCTGTGCGCTGGTTTAGCTCCTAATTCCCCTTGAGTTTAGCTTAGCCATAAGAACCCAGATTCTCTCTGTGGCTCGGAAGCAGTTTCTAAAGTGTTTTTCCGCTTTCTGTGGATGTTGCTTCAAAAAAAAAACCCACTTTTTTGTCCTTCCAGCGTAACATCAAATCAGGCATAGTCCCCTACCCCGTAGAAGGATGAAGGCAGCTCGAGCCAGCCACAGAACAAACCTTGGTCCCAACATCGAGCCCAAGGGCATCTCTGGCTCTGATGCGGGGTCTGGGGGGGCAGCACGGAGCCGGGCCCGTCCGTGTCCTTGGATGCTGCATCTCAGTCTAAAACACGCAGGTTTCTGCCGAGATCCTGCTTGACCCTCCCCTACAGCCCCATCTCTGCCAAGTGACCTAGATTTGGGAGATTTTACAGATTCGTAGTGAAAGTTGTCCTAAAGTGCACTAAAACACACCTTGCCAGCGGCTGTTGGCACTAAAAAAATGGCCTTTTATATTATTATTATTTTTTCTGGGGTAACTACAAGTTCAGAGACGTTTGTAGGTGCGTGAGGAATTGGACCAACCTGACAAAATCAAAGCGAAGGGCAATGACTTCCCCGTCGGAAGGCTGTGTGTTTCCTAAGCTAAAATTGGGCAAAAGAGCAGGCAATTTGGGCAAAAAAAAAGGTGATTTGTAAAAAGAGCTGTCACTTTTGCGATGGAGGCCAGAAATCCAACCTGGATTCCGCACCGCCAGTGGGAATGGAAAAGCTTCATTTGGGGCCATGAAGAGGTTTGGTCTTGGACTATAAGGGGAAAGAAAAGGCATTGATTTGCTTGTTTTCTGCTCCCGTCTCGTCTCTCCATAATTAGAAAGCAGAGGAGAAAGATGCTATTGTTCGTTTTTGAAAGGGACAGAAGTAGAAATGTAGGGAACTGCTGACCCCTCTCTTTTACAGGCTATTCAATCATTTCTTTCTATTTCTGAATTTCTCATAGTTATCAGATCTGGAATATTTTTCTTCTCTTTGTTAAGGACTTTACAGTCCCTTTAGTTGCTAAAAGCCAGGAGAGGAAGAAAAGTCTCTGAAAAGATATTTGGCTAACCATCAAATTTCATGAAATAATAATCAGATTCTCCCAGCCTAATTCTATTGTAGGCACACCCGGGGGAAAGTCCTTACTACAGCCTAACAATACATTAAAAGCGCCATTAAATAATTAAAGAGCAGTATGGACGCATATTGTTTCCTGCATTTCGCAACAAACGGGCAACTTCCAGACTGCTCCATGCGGGATTTGGCTTCCCCCCTCCCCGTTTCATTCTTTAAATGCCTCCGATTTTGCTTTTACGATATTCATGGCAATTCATACGTTTCTGGGAAGACGGGCTAGGCTAGCATGGGAGTGAGAGGAAATAATATGTTGGTTTTCCAGCTTGGAATTCCTAGGGATTTGCTAAGCAGCAGCCCCTTCTCAGAGGTGTCTCCTGCTCTCAGTGAGTTGTTTTGGCTCCCTGGTCCCTCAAACAGGGTGCCGGACGCTCAGTGCTTTAGCTGCACTGGAGGCTGGTGCTGCTCGAGCCCTGGAATGAACCTGCCCATTGGGAAGGCAGAACGGGAAGCAAATCCAGCACCTGTGCAAAGCTGGGCACCATTGAGCCCAGTGCTACAGCTGCGCTCCCAGAGGATGCGTGTGATCTGGGCACAGAGAAGAGCGCTCGGTGCCAGCGGCTCTGGAAGCGCCAGCCTGGACCGCGACCGCCCCAGCTCTCCGCTTTATATCCCGAGGACAAAGAGCATCCCGAGCCGGCGGGCCGGGAGCCCCAGGATAGATTGGCTCCGGTGCTGGCACCGTCCAGAAGGCCAAGCTCCTTTGGAGGTGCCGCTCTCCCGCGGCACTCCCCCTTTCCTGCCCTTGAATCCCCCTCTCCTGCCCCTCTATCCCCCCGGCCCCGGTGCCCTTTCCTTGGGGGCAGTCAGCAGCTCTCATCTTCTCTCAAACACCTCTTGATCTTCCTCCCTCTGCGATCAGCTCTCGTTAGGGGAGAGCTTTCAAAGACGGGCAGAGGCCCCTTATCTCCGCTCCCCAATCTACCAGCTGAGCTTTTCTTTCACATCCAGCCCATATTCAAAACCAAATGAGGCTGCAGCTTTGAATCCCCATGCCCATTAGGGGCAGATTAGGCCTAAATCCTCCAAACCTGTGGGATCCCGGGCCACCCCAGGAGGGAGGTCCCGGCCCTGGCAGCATCTCCAGCCGCATTCCCAGCTTCCCTCCGCTCTTGATCTTCCTGGCCGTGCTGTTATTGCTCCCTCTGGGGTCCAAGGCTCCCCCGTTCCACTTGACCCTGCTCTTGGCTTTGTGCTCAGCGCGGACACCCGTTGCTGGTGCAGGAGCCCCTGCAACGTGATAGCCCTGCTCTCGGGATACCAGGGTGCTCGTGATAGCAGCCTGATGCAACGGGATAGCCCTGCTCTCGGGAGCGCGAGCGCCGAGCGGGCAAATCCTGCCTGTCGTGTGAATCCAACCGCTGGGGAACAGGTTGTGGCACCCTGGCATCCGGGAGGGTGTCCCCGCAGCTTCCCCCCATCCTATACGCACCTGCGAGGCCCTAGGTGAGGGCCAGCTAAGCTCTGACTTATCCCAGATCATCCCTTCCCATCTCGGGGCTATGGGAGCATTAAGGATGAGTCTTTCTTTCCGCTTAAGCCATCACGTCAGCGGAGGTATCTGCTGCAGCCGGGCCTTGGCGCTGCTTGGGGACGGGCCTGGGGTGTTGCACAAGTGTTGCCACCAAATCCTGTCCTAGGAGAGGCTGCTTTGTGCCCCGTTGGGTCCTTTTTCCCTTTGGAAGGGAGGCGCAGGGGAAGCCCTGTACTCGATAGCGCATCACGAGCTTCTGCTTTCACGGTGGGCACTGGGAACCGATTGCAAAGCTGCAGCGTTGCAATTTGCAAAGGGGTTAATTGTGCTAACGGCAACACTAAACCACACTCATCAACCACCAGAAAAATGCCAGGAATCAGCAGATGGATGATGATATTTCTCAGCGCAAGGAAAGCTTTTGTAACACGGAGCCTCAGGAGATTCCAACAGCCCCATTGAGTAACGGGGAGAGGGAAGGAGCCGTGAGGAGCAGGGCTGGGCGGCTCCTGCACCCCTTGCACCCGTGCAGGGCCCTGGGCTGTGCCTGGCGCGGGGGACAGCAGCGGGACGAGGCGGGTGGCTTGCTCTCCGTGCTGCCTTCTTGCATGAAGCTGGCTGCAATTGCCTGTTGGTCGCGGTTGCAATGCCCCGGGGAGGCCCCCGGCCGCTTAATTCGCTCTCCTGGGCACTTAATTCTGTTTTTTCCCCCGCTCGATATGTGCCGGTAACTGTGATTTCATTGCAGCCGCGCTGCAGATGGACTGGCCGACCCGCTGCTCCTCTCTGGAAGGGCTGCGAGGGGCAGGGCCCCCTTGGCTCTTAGCTCCACTCTGTCCCCAAGCTAGCTGCACCTTCACAGAGAAGCCCCCCTGTCTGATACACCCCGAATGGGCCACTAGTTTGGTCCGGGGAAGGAGGAAAACCCGGCTTTGTGCTGGGTTTTCTTTCCAGTGCTTTCCTGGAACTATTCTTGCTGTGTGGGTGCTATTGCAAGAGCAGTTTCCACGTGCCCGCCCTGGGCGTTTGTAATGCGTTCAGCTGCACTAAGGAAATACAAACTCATGCAGGAACCACAGGGAGGACCTCAGCTCGCTTGGCTGAGGCCACTTAAGCGCCTTTTTGGTGGCGTTTTCTGCTCGAGCTTTCAGCCACACTTTCCTCGTGCTGTTTTTTCGATAGCTGTGGGGCTGAGGGGTCCTGTTGGTGACCGCTGAAGCTGGAGCTGCCCCAGGGCACCTGCAGAGCAGAGCACAAATCCATGCTGGTCGTGCCTATCCCTCGAGGATGAAGGCCCTGACCCAAACCGAGGATGATTGAGCCAAAAAATAACAAAAAAGGGGCTTTCTACCTCCTTGCAGCAGGGGAGGAGCGTGGCAGGGAGCGGAGCGGCGGGAACGCCGCCGGCATCGCTGCGGGAGCGCCGGGCGCTGCTCCGCTCCCTGTCGCGCGGGCGCAGCCCGTGGCGATGAGGAGGGCGAGCGCTGAGGAGGAAGGAGCCCTTCCAAAACGCCGCTGTTGGCCTTTCCCTCTGCCAGCTGCATCGGCGTTGCCTCCGACCGCCGCGAGCCCGAGCAGCCCTGCAAGCGCCACCGCTATCGCCGCCACTACAGCCGCCACAAGCACCACCATCGCCACCACTACAGCCGCCACTACTACCACTACTACTACTACTACTACTGCTATTGCTACTACTGCTGCTACTCCCGTGGCCACCACTGTGCCCGCCACCACCGTCGCCACCACCACAGTCACAGCAGAGCGGGCGGCAGCCACCACCAAGCAGGAGCTGGGTACTTTCCTCTTTCCTCTAACCCCTATCCGTGCTGCAAGCCCCCAGCTTCCCGCTCCGAGCAAGACGAGGCAGGGAAAAGGCTTCCCAGGGCGCCAGGAAAGGCCGTGCATGGAGATGGAGGCAGCAAAGATGCGGGGACGAAGGGTCCCGGCGGCCCCGGGGAGTTTGGGGTCTGCTCCTCTTTGGGGCATCCTCCTGGTCTCGGGCCCTGTGCCCGAGTCCCGGGGATGATGCAGCCTCCCGGGGGATGCTCAAGTCACAGGAGCATTTGGGAATGAGGTGGAGGAGCCTAAGGAAGCTCTTAGGAGGGTTATGGTTGCACCGGCTCTTAGTGCTGTGAAGAAAAGGGGGTTGTTATTAGAGAAGATGTCGCTTTGAATCTAGCACGTCAGCTGTCACCGAGAGAGCTGTCACCGCTTATAGGAGTCTTGTGGTTCGTGCTGCTGCTCTTTGTAATGCAACGCAGCCATAGCCCACAGGAAAGTGGCTAAAATTACAGCACGCAGGTGTATTCCCGGGATTTAGGCGGCCAGGATAACTTGAGCACGCAAGCAGCTAGCACAGGAGGAGCCAGCTCCTTTTTGGGGACGCCTATTCCTATATGTGGTTTACTGATACATAGGCAGAGATGCGTCTCTATGAGCCTGGCTTTAGCAAACACTGCAATAACTGCAGTTAATGGATAATTAGATGGATAGTTATACTTCAGTTACTAAAAAGATAGCTAATAACAGAAGGGAGCATAATCAGAAGACTTCAACTGTGTTGCTGGATAATATAGGCTCCAAAACACAACCACAAAAGTTACACAAATGCCTGTTATTTTTGAGTGGAGAGAGAAAGGAGTTAATAATAATGAATACCAGGGTTGACACCCACTTAACGCAAGGAATTTAAAGCACTTCAGCCCTCTTGCTTTACATTCTTACATAAGATTAGCTCAGAATGGTTAAAAAAAAAAATGCAAGCAGGCCCTGCCTCCATGTGAAAGGTTCTCTGCAGTGCAGGAGGTCTGTGAATTAGCAGCACATTTCCTGCGCTGCACTCATTTGCTTAAGAAAAGCTGCAGTCTGCAGGTGAGAAATGCCACTGTGCGGTGAGGTGCCAAGCAAAGTGGCTCAGTTGCAAATAAGTGGCACCCCTGCAAGGAGCTGCCTGGTTTTTTGCCCCAAATCAATTTAAAACTGGATCAAGGGTTACGGCTGCAACATATCCCTGTGCATAACTGCTTGGTGCTGAAGCAGCGTTGCAAGATTTGTGCTGTGACGCAGCTGCGTTCGGCAAGCGCAGGAGAAACTGTCCCTAACCCAAAGCCAGCCGTTCCCCGGGAGGGGACACTGCCACAAACCAGGGCGAGGAACCTGTAGGTTAAGAAGCTAAAACCAGTAGGGAGAAGCTAAAACGGGAGGAAATGAAAGGGGAGCAGCGAGTGTCCCGGGGCAGCCCGAGGACACGCGCAGAGAGCCCGAGCCGTAATGCAGGCGGACAGGGAAGCGGCGTGGCAGGCGCCCGGCGCCTTTGCACCGCGGATTCTAGGTCACGTTCTCCTGATCTCCCCAGCACCGGGCTCTCCCTTGCAATTTCTTACACACCGGGTAGCTGCCCTCGTTGCAGCGGCTGAAGCTACTAATCTGCGCTGGGCCACGCCAAAAAGCAGAGCAACTGCTGCAGTTAAAAGTAAATAAATGAATAAATAAATAAATAAATAAATGCAAATACAAAAACGCCACCGGGAACAACAAAAAGAAGGAGGCTAAGGTGTCAATTGTTCAGTCACGTATATGCACGCTAAGGTAGTGGATTAGCTCGATGTTGCTCGAAATAGCAGTTCCTGCGCTGTCGCCTTTGCTCAGCTTCAAAATCAGAAACGAGTGACTTGGCCGCCCCGCTGGCTGCCGTGCAGCTCCCGGGACGCGCAGCGCCGCTCCGCGCGTGCCGAGTGGCCCGTGCGCGCTCGTGCCTGCGGCTCGCGCCGGCCTTTGGGCACCAGTGGAGCCAGGGGATCTTCCTAGGGGCTGAGGCCCTCCCAGAAGGGCCACAACCTGCTTAGGACTGCAGAGAGAAGCTGAGAGCAGTCGGGCTTAAATAACAGTTGGTTGTTGTTTAAGACCCCAAAAGTTGGGTCTTGTTACGCCGCTTCCCTTGGAGGTTTAAAATCGGGGATTTTATGACAAATGCATCTTTCCTTAGGCATCGTCATAGGCTAAAGGTAGAGATGTGATCCTTAGGAATGATCCCGTAAGATTTTAACCAGTGCCAGATGCTAGATGAGGTCCCGTTCGTGCCTAACCTAAAATACTAACTCCTCTTCTAACCTGTCCACCAGCCACCAATGGATCGTCCATATGGGACATAAGAGCTTTGGCTAATAGTAACTGGGCAAACATCACCTGGAGCCACAATTACTCTGCAGGAACTGACTTTGTGGTTAAGTATATCACCAGTAAGCATCAGATCGCGTGGGGACTCTACCGGGGGGCGATGCCCTTAGAGATCCTGCCAGCTCCCAGCGTTTCAACCCCACCTCCAAGGCAATCTGAGTGTGGAATGATGCCACGGACCACACGGAGCACGAGAGAGGAATATATATATATATATATATGTGAAGGGGGACAAATCTTTAAGGAAAGGCAAATAAGGCCTGCATAAACTGGAGGAGAGTTTTAAAGAAAGCGCAGGGGCCTTTTGGAACCTGGAGTTGGCAGAATTCTCTATGACCCAAACCTCCTGGCCTGACAGATACCACGTGTCGCTTAAAGCTGCAAGGCTAGGCTTAGGCTGGGAGCTCAAGCCTTTTAGTCCTTGTTTCAAAAAGATGTTCTCCCGCTGCTGGGGGGTTGTTTTGCTACGAGCTAGGCAAAGGCTGCTTAGCTCTGACTTTATGTCCCAGCTATTTCAGCCCTCACACGGTCGGTTCGAAAGAGGCATTTAAAAGAAACTCATTGCACAGAGTTCTTGGCATTGAGCTGCTTTTGGTTACTTACAACATTGTTTAAGAGAGAAATGCGCCTTCTACTTGAAAGCACTTCCCCTAAGGCCCGTCCTCGCTCCAAAATCTCCAGCCTTCGTGCAGCAAAGTCTGGGCTCCAGTTAGGAGCGAGACCACGTGAATCCTCTCCCGTAACCCGGGGTCCGCGCACCAAGCGCCCGAGCTGCCCCCTGCATCGTGAGGCTGGAAAGCCCAGGCCGCGCTTCCAGCCAAAAAGGGACCCAGGAGTAGGGAGAGTGCTGGAGAGCTGTCCATACTCCCATTTTCCAGTGCTCCCAGCAGGGATGCAGCAAAAAACCCCCATATTCTCAGGTGGCCTCTTCCCTTCTGCCCCGCGTGAGGAACGCGGCCGGAGATGCCGGTGGCATCGCGGCGCGTTGTCCCTGCTCGGCCGCTGCGATGCCCCCGCACGCTGCGGCCCGCCGGGTTTGATGTGCGGTTTCTGTTCCTCAGGTAACAAGACCGAGAGATCTATCCCGGTTAAAGCCCAGACCCCTTCCTCGGTGCAGCTGGCTAACCTGACGCCGGGCATGATGTACAAGCTGTGGGTGTTCCCCATATGGTCTAGCCCCAGCGAGCACTCTTACATTACCTTTACGACGAGCTCAGGTGAGAGGGCGCCCGCGCGCGTCGCTCCGTCCCCGCCGCTGTCCCTGCATGGGCCGATGTCCCCGCCAGCTGTGGCCGTGCTGAAGAGCCACCTTGGAGCGCCGCGTGGCCGTGCCACCCTGCGCAGCAAAGGGACCCCCCCCCCTCAATCCTGCTATTGCCACCGCAGCCATCGGAAAGGGGCTTCCAATGAGGGTGGAGAGCAGGTCTGCCCGCTGGTGTGTCCCCTCGTCGGCGCTCGGCACTGCGGGCGTCGCTTGGGCTGCGGCGGACGGGACGGTGCCGCGGAGCGGGGACACGGCGCCTTTGCACCAGGCCCTGGTGACAGTCACGCACAGGGCATTCCAGAGGGGAAGGGATACCTGGAATGTTTCCTCTGGCAACTTGGCATCTCGCTACGCGAGCCATTTTCCAGCTCTAGCACCTGGGTGATTTTTATAGCATCCTAAGCCTATAGCATCCTATAGCATCCTCAGCCTATAGCATCCTATAGCATCCTCAGCCTATAGCTCAGGCTTCCGAGGCTGCCCACTGGATGCCACGGAAAGCCCGACTTCCCCAGGCACGGAAGGAGGCTTTCTGTGTTTGCACGGCGTCGCTGGTCACGCTTGGGGAGCTTCAGGAAATGGAAATAGCGACGGCTTGCTCAGGGTTCACTCCAGGGTTTCACCGTAGGCATTAATGCAAGATTCCCCGGCTGCATCTCTGCCTGAACACTTAGCTGCCAGCTCTGCACCAGGCTATCCTGAAAATTATAGCCACCCAAATAGAAGAAATGATTTTCAAAGAGCTAAAAATTGCCAAGAGTCAGGCATGGAAGGACAGAAGACTTGGTTATCCCAGGGATCTTTGAAGCCCAGCTTTTCTAGTGAAAAATGCAGTAAAACTTCCTCTGATCTACAGCACTTCTACATGAATAATCACTATAACTAACCCAAAAGTCAGCTCTACAAAAAAAAAGCATATGTTTTTGCTGATCTTTCACCAGTGGATTACAGTCAGACCTTTTTAGTGGCACACAGGCCATGACTATTAGATGCCAGGTGTTTTCTATCAAAAGATTAGAATTAATTAAAAAGAAACCAGTTCCTGCAGTTGCTTTTAACTCAATACCTGTTCCATCCCACAGCTGCTTCCTATTATTTACCCTTGGCGCTGCCCTTACATTAGAGCAAATCAAAACATCCTCAGCCTTAATCTTCTCCCTCCGCGCGCCGCAACGACAGGCGTTCGTTTCCTCTAAATACGAGCTCGCCGCGACTGTCATTTTTGTCGTCACGAGCGCCTTTCTCGGGAGGGACGGCAATTATAATTGCACCTTGATGATGCGCCGCGATCCTACCGCAAGGTCCCCGAGCGACTCGGCACCCGAAACGCTCGCCGCCGTGCAAAGAGCAGCCTCAATGTGCACGGTGGCACCAAGCAGCCGCCGCGGGCTGCCTTGGCGCTCGACGAACCCCTCCATTCTGCCTTTTAAAGACAATATCCTGGCGGGATTGCTGATACAATCTCCCATTTCAAGGCTCAGATTTATTCCCCCTTCCTCCCCCAGCACTCAGTTAATTGAATCCAGTTGCCAGCCCCGCTCCGGGGTAATCTCATTCTCTCCGTTTTAAGTACATCTTGGAGGGCTGGTTAGCTCAGGTAAATATTAAATGGAGCAGCATTAGAGGGAAAAGCAGCAGAAGGGCCAAATTACACAACCAACCTCTACCCCATCTTCCCTAGGAGGTCGGTACCTAAGGCTACTTCTGCAGGAGAAGTTCATGCCGTGATGAAGATGATGAGGATGGTTTTTGCCATAGGCCTAGGACCCTTTGTAAAGATCTCACTCACAAATCTTGGGCCAGGCTGTAGCAAAGGCAGAAGCTGAAGATTGTTCCTAAAAATGCTGTGAAAGGCAGTCGGTGCTGGCAGCATCGAGGCGGGAATTGAGGAGCTGGACCCTGGTCCAGAGGCCTCTGGATTTGGGATGGGGAGGCTGAAAAACTGCATCTGGTCGTAGCTTCCCTGAATAACCCTCCCTTCTCTGGCCTCTTTATGTACTCTTTATGCGCTAAATATATGTATTCATGTTTCTAAAAGCCAAGTAGGGGCACAACGCGGGGCCGATCCTCCGTTACGGCTCCTCGTGCAGGATTTGGCGGATTTTAAATCCAATTCTCTCCCATTTCCCGGGCACGATGTGCTCAGAGCCCTCTGCAAAAGGATGTTCAGAGCTGGCTTGTCACTGCTTGTACCGCTCACAGCCCCTCAGCTTGAGCTGCTCAGATAGATGCACTGGGGTGGGGAAAATGCTTTTTTTTACCTCATATGGTGACTAACAAAGTCACCCACTCAAGTTCTGCAGCTGTGTGTGGAGTTGAGCCACGGGAAGGGCCTTTTCACATCTTTTCACATCCATGTGGGTTGGAGAGGAGGGATGGCTTGCGTTCACTTAAATAATTGAGCAGTAAAACACAATAAAGACAATAGTGTGGCCCTTACAGTATCCTGCAGCACTGCAAACCAGAGCAGCCAAGACCAGCTACGACCAGCAGCAGAGATCTCATTTGAAGCTGGTTTTTGTCACTTGAGCATCCATAAAATAATGCTCCCTGCACGGTATTTCCCATTTCGGGCAACCCCCTGCTAAATCCCAGCTCCCTCCCGCCCAGTCCTCGCTCCTGCCAGGAATACCTCGCTCGATTTGCGCTGCAGGCTGCTTAAATTAAGCCCCCCTGCCGCCCTGAAGGTTATTTTCTCCTCTGCTCCGTCTTGCTGAATGCCGTGTGCATGTCAATGAGAGCCAGAAAACGGCAGCTTGTTGCTATTTATAGGGCCTGGATTTGTCCGTCTGACCGCGTAGGGATGCTGCAAATAACAGCTCAGGGTACGAGTGGTTGAACGTGGCCATTAGCAGCCGGGTAGGACTTTTCAGGGCTGTCAGACCACAGCTCAGCCTTTTGGCACCCGGTTGTCCTTGGTCAAAGACCTGCCGCCAACTGGGGCTCTGCAGCCGCCACCGCGTCCCCATCGCTCACCTTTTGGCCAAGTCTTGCTGGGCCTTCACGTCTCCTTCCTGAGCCAGTGAGGAACCCAAGGCTAGTGAAGAGATGCCCACTGTGATGGTCTCCATTGCCTTCATTCCTACCGGCTGGCACTGCCCACCCCAATGGCCCATGCACGTGCCATGGCTCACAAGCGATGGCTACAGCCGGCCGAGCACCATCTCTGGCTTCTTCTAGTTTGGGGTGACAACTTCGGCCACCCTCGCGTGCACACAAAGGGACACGGGCTGCAGAGCTCTTCCCTATCGTCCCTGTCCCCAGTGGACCCCAAGAATTAGGATTTCCCCCCGCTCGAGGCTGCTAATGAGCACTGCAGAGCTCAGCAACCCTCTGGATTTCATGGTGCTCTTCCAGGCAACTTTATGGCAGGGATTCAGTCTTTTAGCCATTGCTCGGGCAGGTTTATTTCTGCGCTTTGCACGGCAGCCAACTCCAGGGCTGCTTTCAGGCACCGGAAAGGAAAGATCAAATCTGTTACCCAGCTTCTTTTGACGTTATTTTCAATGCGTTTTTCTCACTGGTCTGTGCTAGGTTTTACTTTATGTTGTGGCCCTTTGCTGTGCGTAGCTATTGCTCAAAAGCTGCGTTGATCTATCATTAAAAAAAGCCATAAACCACATTCCTGTGTTACACCCTCGGACAACCTGCCCAACACACTCCCACACACAAATACACTGCCTAAAATGCATCCTTCTAAACAGAAGGACTGAGGTTTTCCTAGCGGTTTATTCCTCCCTGCTGTCGTGGTCTGTCCCTTACGGGTTTCTTTTTGTCCTTTCAACTTCTCCAGCTTACACCAAGAACCAGGTGGACATCGCAACCCAAGGCTGGTTCATCGGGCTGATGTGTGCCATAGCCCTCCTGGTTCTCATCCTCCTCATCGTCTGCTTCATTAAGAGAAGCAGAGGCGGAAAATACCCAGGTAAGAGCACCGCACACAGCAATTTTTTCAGGCTTGGGGTTTCAGCTTCTCCAGGCTTCCAGGAGCTAATCCAATTGCAGTGCTCTCAGATAGATGCTTGTGATTAAAAAGGCTTCTCTTCCTCCCTAGAATGAACGCTATGATTAGTGGGAAGCATTTTGGTGAATTAAAGCTCGGCGAGTTCTCCGTGCTGTGCAGCAGAGCCGGGCTCTCCTGTGCTGCCTGACCTGAAAATCTGCCCATTTGCTCAGCGTCTTCTAGAAAAAAAAAAGATCTTTTCTGGCAAAAATCTCATTAACTTTTTGCAAAGCAATGATAAGGCAGCTTAGGAAGATTCCTCGATTAATATATCCTCTCTAGCCCTGGTTCCTCAATTAATATATCCTCTCTAGCCCCCTCGGGGTCTTGTGCCCTGGTGCCTCTAGTTTTTACCCTGGGTTTTATCATAAATGTTGGCCATGTGCTTGCTTACGCAGTGCGAGATAACAAGGACGAGCACCTCAATCCCGAGGACAAGAACGTGGAAGATGGGTCGTTCGACTACAGGTACGTGCCCCCGTGGCATGTGTGCTCCTGCGCCCCCCCTGCCCCATCCGCCCCGCTCTGCAGCCATCACAGACCTCACTGCTGCCCCCTCTCCCCATAACCCCAGCGCCCAGGTGCCCCACACCATCCTGGAAGGTCTTTCTCCCTCCTCCTGCCTCCTTCTCTCAGCAAGTTCTCTACCAAAGGGGACGTTTCCTTGCCCGAAATCCAGGAAAAGTTGCCAGTCTGAGAAGGTGCTCTCGTGGTTTCCTTCTTTCCTTGTCCCTCCTCTTGGGAGGATGTGTCCAGACAGGGACATGGGGCTGACACCAGCTGCTTGGGACGCAGCTCTCACCAGGTGCACATCAACCTTCACAGAATCACAGAGTGGTTGAGGTTGGAAGGGACCTCCAGAGATCACCTAGTCCAACCTTCCTGCTCCAGCAGGGACACCAGAGCATGTGGCACTGGGTGGCATCCAGGCGGGTTTGGAGACCTCCAGAGAAGGAGACTCCACCTTAATGACACACACTTGACTCTGAAGCAGCCAGAGGCAATTTCAACTATAGCTCAGCCTCTCTCCTAGTTGTAAGGCAGCGCCCAGAACAGAAACACCTCAAGTTATACTTAGATCAGCCCCAAAAGCACTTAAGGGTGTTTATTTAGGGGTCCAGGCCTAGCCTTTTTTGGAGGATGCTCAAGGGAACCCTACAATGGCTCTTCAGTGGACTCTGCCCTGCCAGCTCTGCTTTCACCACCGTCTGACCAGCCTCTTCCCAGCACAACGTCCTTCGGAGCAGAGCATCTGCTTTGCCTCCAGACTCCCCACCTACCTCAAACCAAGTGCTCTCCACACCCGCTCACCTTCAGCGCCACCCTCACCCTCCTCTTTATCTCCTTGTGACTTCCAAGGAATAGAAAGAGGTGCCGGATCCATGCTTGGCTGATGCCTGGGTTGGATATTCCCAGGTTTTATGCTTTGCTTTTCTCTAAGAAATTACAAGGCACCTTTCTGTCCGAGCTGAATCCAAAGCCCAATTAGGCTAGGAAGTGTTTTCCTCCCGACTTGAAAGCAGAGGTTAATTAAACCGTATGTCATTACCAGTACTCAAATCGAGACAGCAAAGATGGGAAGGGTCTATTTACAATTCAGAAGACATGCAGTAAGCCACACGTGCTCCACCAAAGCCCTTAAATGAGCAAAGTGAATAGATCCACCTGCACCCTAAGATATAAAGGAAAGGTAGAGGAACTGCATTCTTCAGGATGTCAGGCTTACATCATTAGCAGCGTTGTAATTACATTGCAGTAGTGACTGGGCTTTTCCGAAGGGAGCCGTAAGCCAAAGCTCCCCAGTTTTCTCCAAGGCCTGTGAAACGATGCAGACTACAGATAAATCCCAGAGAGCAGCAATGTGAGCAGCAAGAACTCCTTCTCCTTCCCTGCTAGGTCCAGTTGTTGCTCTTAGTGGTGACAAGTGGCACTGGGAGCCTTGGAGCGGGGTCCTCCCAGTGCAGCTGGATGGGCAGGCACATTCCCACACGGGTGGAGGAGCCATGGATGGCCCTGGAGCGCGGGACACACCTGCCCGTCTGCTCCTTGTCCCATGGGGAACACGGAAGGGTGTTTCCAGCGACGTAATTACAGGAGAGAAAGATGCTTTTTCTGCCAACACACAGTCACTTCCGTAGAGAGAAGGGAGCCGAGCTCCGAGCACGGCTCACGGCGCGCCGGGATGAGCTCAGGAATGCTCAGGAATGCACCACGCAGGGAGCTCAATGACAGGGCAGGCGGCGGGCAGGAATGCCATGGGAATGCTCTTCCCCATGGCCCAGTGGCTCCCACTTAGCTGAAGCCTGAACACGTCTGGACAACCTCATTCCCAAGAGCTAGAAGGCAGAAGAAAGGTGCCAACAGGCAACGTGGACATCATTCCACAGGAATAACCCATGTTTATGACGTGGGCAGCGATGTGGGGGTCATGGTCCACAGGGCTGAGCTTTTTGCCCCCTTCCTCATAGTGGATGTGACCCTGAGAGAAGACATCTCTAGCTACCCAACTGGGGGCAGAGCTTGCAGCCAGCTCCAAAACACCCGCTGTTTTCAATCACGCTGTCCCATGGGGAAGAAAAGGCAAAAAAAATGAAGCAAAACCCAAGAGCAAACAGAAAAAAAAATCCCTGCTCCTTCCCGGGATCAACAGGCTTCCTGGGAGAGGCAATAGGAAGGCAGCTTCCCTCAAGGAGGCAGAAAGGAAGGTGAGCTTGAAGGACTGATACAGAAATGCTGTTGGCTGATTAAGATGCAAAATGATTGCAATGTTACGCTCAAGGAAGGGAGCAATTAGGATCTGAAGCGAGGACGGGATCCGAGCTGACGTGAGCTCCTCGCCGGCCCCCCTTCCCACCTCCCCATGGCATGTCTGAGACGCTCTCGTCATCCCTCCCGTCCTCAATGCCCCGTGCATGCCAACTTCCCAATCTCGGCAGCCTGTAATTAGGAGACACTGTCACCTCTTTCTGTGCCACTAACAGAATAATGGTTTTGCCCGGGCAGAGGCTAAGCTGCAAAGCCTCTTTGCAACGCAGGGCACCATTATCCTTGGCCAATGTTCTGTGCCAGTGACTGGGCCTCATTATACCAAATGTTTAAGCACGTGGGGGAGTCGGCGGGAACGGGGGCCGTTGGCAAGGGGAACTTGAGGGTTTTTTTTACCATCCGGGCTCCAGTTCAGACCCAATTCAGGCCGGCGGCCTCTGAAAGCAGCACCAGCCGCTGCCTATGTGGCCGTCTCAGTGGAAATGGAGAGCTGGATGGATCCTGGCCACGCATCCGAGCGCTGGGGAGGGCAGGAGAGGTCCAGAGCGGTGCGGGCAGGAGCACTCGGCATCGCCGGCGCCCTCGTGCCCAAGAGGAAGACCCAGCAGAGGGACGAAGGCTGAGGCAGCTCCGCTCACTCGGCCCCATCCCAGCGGGTCCCTTGGGTTTCACGGCCCTGTTTAAGCCCGGGAGCTCGCTTAGGGAGGCCAGCACGGCTCAGCCCGCTCCGGACAACCTCCCAGCTCCATTTGGTATAACGAGGCAACCGGCTCCATGAGGAATGCAGTGACTTTTTTTCTTTCCCTCCCTCCCCCTTTTTTTGTTTTTATTTTTTTCTTTTGGAAAAGCACTGCCCCTGTGAATGCATACCTCATCATATCTCTCTCTGATCAGGCTCTTTCTGCTTCTCTCTGTTTTATTCCCATTCTTTCTTCTCCTTTTCACCTGGTCTATCCACATGGACCATGAAGGTCTCTTGAAAGGTAGGACCACGTGCTGCCAGAAGTCCGGCACATTTAGCTTTTTTTTTATTATTATTTTTATTTTTCTCCTCCTTCCTTCTAGCAATTTTCTTTCATAGCTGAAAATATTTCTTCCCCTCCCTCTCCCCGTTCCCACCTAACCCATTAAACCAGCTCCGTCTAACTCGCGCTGACTCCGGGGCGGCCCTCACGTCCCGGGAAAGTTGCATTTTGCTTGGAAATGCTCCGTACATTTCCCTCCCCAACTGGTTTCAATGCGGGGGGCTCTGGATTTCTAACACACGTGTCACCAAATCCCACAGAAATCCCTTTTTAACCGGGGGGTGTCACCCCCAGCTGCTGCTGCCCACCTGCTTCAGCCTCCTAATGCACTAGTAGGACAGACTGATGGAGAGGGGTAAAACCAGGGGGGTAAAACCCAAAACCGGCTTTGGGACATTCACTGCCTGGGCTTTGGCACCGCAAACCCCCTCGTTAGGGAGAATCTGGCTCTAGATTGAGCTCCACTTGACCCTAAGGACCTTTCAGACAGAAGCATTTGGGTTTTGCCACTCTCTGCTTGACACTTCTTGCCCTTCCTAACCGGCGGTCCCGCTTGCAGACCGATTCTTTCCCCAAAAGGAGCTGCTTACAAAGCTAACAAGTCTGTTTTTATTGTGATGCCAAGTTAACACAAGCCCTCCGAGGGCGGTTTTGTATTAGTCTGAATTTACAGAGTGCCGGGGCACCGAAACGAGAGCTAAAGCTGCGAGTTTTACCAGGCAAGGGGGGCACCAAGCGCCCCTGCAGCCCAAGCAAGGGGCTCCTCCGCCACAAATAAAACCTGCAAGTGGCTGCTAGTTTGCCCAGTTTTAAGGAAAATAAAGCAGCAAGTAACGTGCCAAAGCGGGGAGCAAGTTTTGCAAGTCCTGAGCTCAAAAATGAGACAAAAAACCCCGAAAGAGTGGGTGGGTTTGGGTCGGTTCATGACGTCCTGGGGAGTAGCGCCCAATTTGCCTGCTGGATGTGGGATCAAACACGAGCTCACAACTGGCTGATACCAAAATCAGGTTTTAGATATAGCAATCCACTCTCGTCCTCAGTGCGAGATGATCTGTATTTATGAAACACAAGTCCTTACCCTCCCTAGAAAACATAGATTTGCCCCATTTTTAAAAAGGGTTTCTCTAAAGGCTTGATTTTTTTTTTCCTATGGGTCAAACTATGTATTTTTTTCAGTGACTTGGCTTAATCTTTCCAGTAAAAAAAAAAAAAGGGAGGGAGAGGGGAAACGAATTGAACAAACAAGCTTAGATGCTCAGAAATAAGCTTGGAAAGGTAAATTCTCATTTTGGAGCTGCAAAGAACTTGGCATCCTATATATGCCCCCTTGCAGTGCTTTGAAAAGCTTCCCCGGTGCATGCAAATACCTAAACTAGACAGTGTGTTTTTACCCGGAAACCTGAAATCCGACCTCAGGAAAGAGTGGAATGAGCTGGGTGAAACGCAGAGAGGAGGAAAAGAGCATAACTCATGACAAGGAAGGGATATTTATAACGTATAACACCGGCACCTGCAGCCGATTTGCCCACCCCGGATCAATCCTGAATATCCAGCCCTGGATTTTTAAGCGTGTCCCCGTTGCGAGCCCCGCTGCTCAACTCTCGCTGTGTCTGTCTGTCTTGTGCCACCCAGCGACGAGGACAACAAGCCGCTGCCCAACAGCCAGACCTCCTTGGACGGCACCATCAAGCAGCAGGAGAGCGACGACAGTCTGGTGGACTACGGCGAGGGGGGCGAGGGGCAGTTTAACGAGGACGGCTCCTTCATCGGCCAGTACACGGTGAAGAAGGACAAGGAGGAGACGGAAGGCAACGAGAGCTCGGAAGCCACCTCCCCAGTCAACGCCATCTACTCGTTGGCATAGCGCGACCTATAGATATATATGTCTATGCGAACCCACTGCGCGACCTGAGAGAGATGCAGTGGATGGGGGCGAAACAGCAGCCGCCGCCGCTGCCTCCTATGGAAACGCGCGAGCGAGACAAACCAATAATGACAAAAAAAAAAATTGAAAAAAAAAAAAAGAAAAAAAAAAAAAAGAAAAAATTTATCCAGCAAACAGGCAGGCCAGGGGCTGCCGCGGCCGTCTTCTCCTTAGCAAGCAAATGGCAGGGACTGCC